>NC_053424.1:22590919-22921753 GCF_007990345.1 Gossypium hirsutum
ATGCCAACAAGACTACTTATTTGGATATAAAAATAGTAATAAAAATCATCTTCATGTACTAAAAGTGATAATATAGCTTTTATAATAGCAGGAAAATTTTTTAATAGGTGAAAAGAAAAATTTTGTACTACTATTTCTTTAACAAAACCCCATTCAATTTTTGATTCATACTTTATACCAAGAAAAGATGTTTTGATTAATCAAGCTAAACAAGAAAAATATTTTTGTAACACCCCAAACTCGGCCCAGACGTTACAACCGAATCTGGCGTGTCACATTGAAGTGTTTTTTGAAAACCATGTTTTCATTGAAAACCCTTCTTGATGTTTAGAAACTTTTACCGTTTAAACTTGAATAAAACCTTAGCCTTATTTTTTTCCAAAACGTGATTCATTGTAATAATCAAAGCATTGTTAACAACCTTGTAAAATCTTATGGGAAACTTTGAAAACTTGTAAACCTTTGTAGTGGCAAAATCACGTTATTTTAAAAAAACAGTTAAGTATCAAACCTTCTTTGTCATGGCTTAAAGTGAATGGATACTACGCACCAGGTAGGATTCAAGAAAAGAGGAGGTGAGTCAATTAGACTGCTTAAGTACCTAGCTCTTCCATGATCCAATCCTAGACATGCACACATCCATTGCCACACCTTAAGCCTATTACTTGTCCACGAACAACAAATTAAGTTTAAGTCTATTTAAAATATTTATTTCCTTTGAAAATATTTACGTTGCGGAAACTTTGCTCGATTATCGTGATATTTCAAAAATAAGTAACTTTTATAAAATGCGCCCTAGAGCTAACCAATTTAATAACCCAAAATATTAAAAATAATAAAAAGATCGGCCTTATTACAACTTTAACCAGAATAAAAATAATCAAAAAAATAAATGCGAAACTTATTTTAAAGAAAACAAAACTTAATCTTCGTGGCCACTCTGAATCCCGCCCAGCTCCAAGTCCATCGATCTAAGGCTCACCTGTAAAGATGGGAAAAATGGGGGGTGAGTTTGGAAAACTCAGTGTGTAAAGTATCCCAACCAGAGCCCAAATCAGTTCAAGCTTTACTGGGCCTAAGCCCTATTCAGAAATCAGTGTTAACTGGGCCTTAGCCCATATCAGTATTAATCTGGGCCATAGCCCTATTACAATATCAGAGCATACTGGGCCTAGCCCATATCAGTATCAGTCTGGGCCGTAGCCCTATTACAAGTCGAGATATATTGGGTCTTGCCCATATTAACACAGTTAGGCCCATTTTAATACAGCTGGCCCATAATAAAACAGTCTCATATGATTAATGCATGATAACCCCATCCAACCCTGCACTTGCCTCCGTCCATCCCTACACTTCCTGTGGGGAATAAATCACCCACGCCATCCCTACACTTACAGTATTAGCACCGGTTGCGGCACTAACTATAATCCGCAGCAAAGCTGCTTATATCATAATATGTGGCACAGCCACCAGAACGGGTTCTTCCTCCATAACAAAACCCAACCCCATGCAACAGATATACATGTCATGGCATATAACAAACAGAATCAGAATATCATGCATTTCAGTCAAAATTAACCCTAGGGGTATAACGGTCATTTTGCATCTAGGGGTAAAATGGTAATTTTCATACTTAGGGGTATTTCAGTAAAATTTACTATTCTAGAGTTTACATACATATTATAACCATTAACACAATAACAGAAGCACTTACCGAGTGTTTTTATCGAATTGGGCTCGTTGGCCCGCTAACTCGTTTTCGGCCCATTAAGCCCAAATATACCGAAGTGCACGAAATTGCACACTCTACAATCATACTGCTTGCGATTACCAAAACCGAGATGTAAATCTGGGATCCCGATCAGAAATAATTGAAACTAGGACTCCATAAAGTCGTACAATCTCCGCCACATACAACTTGGCTAACTTTTAAAGTGAAAAGTCAATACGAACAGGTATGAAATGAGCCGATTTGGTCAACCTATCCACAATCACCCACACCGAGTCTTTCTTCGATGGTGTCAAGGGCAGCCCACTCACAAAGTCCATGGTTAGCCTCTCCCACTTCCAAAGTGGTATCTTTACTGGCTGTAACAGTCCAGAAGGTAATTGATGCTCAACTTTCACTTGCTGGCATGTCAAACATTTTCCTACAAACTCCGTTACTTCTCGTTTAAGTCTAGGCCACCAGTACAATTCTCACAAGTCGTGATACAACTTATTCCCTCCAAGATGCATGGCACAAAGTCCTCCATGAGCTTCTTTCAATATTGTCTGCCTTAAATCAGAGTCCTTCGGAACACAAATTCTTCCTCAGAAACACAGAACTCCTTCGCCATTTAACCCAAACTCAGAAGTTTCCCCTTCCTTAACTTGTTGGAAACGAGCGACCAAAGACTCATCGTTTAACTGCTTTTCCTTAATCTGATCCACCCAGGTTGGCCTCACTTGCAACTCAGCCAACAGACTTCTATCATCATACAGACTCAGACGAGCAAACATTACTCTCAGATCAGATACAGTTCTACGACTTAGAGCATCGGCTACCACATTAGCCTTGCCTGGTGATACTCGATCGAATAGTCATAATCCTTAAGCAACTCAATCCATCTCCTTTGCCTAAGGTTCAGCTCCTTATGAGTCAACAAATACTTAAGACCCTTGTGGTCTGTGTATATAATACACCTCTCCTCGTACAAGTAATGTCTCCAAATCTTAAGTCCAAATATCACTGCCTCCAACTCCAAATCATGAGTAAGATAGTTCCCTTCGTGAGGTTTAAGTTGTCGTGATGCATATGCAACCACCTTACCCTCCCGCATTAACACGCAGCCCAAACCCACGTGTGATGCGTCACTGTACACAGTAAAATCCTTCCCAGACTCTGGCTGAATCAACATAGGTGCTTCAGTCAGAACTTTCTTCAACTTCTCAAAAGCTTCCTGCTGCTTCTCAGTCCATACAAACGGTACTCATTTCCTTATTAGTTTTGTCAGAGGTGCTGCCATCACAGAAAAACCTTCTACAAACCTTCTGTAGTATCCTGCCAACCCTAGGAAACTTCGAATTTCCGATACCGTCCTAGGTGGCTTCCACTCCAAAATTGCTTCAATCTTTCGAGGGTCCACCTTAATCCCTTCGGCAGAGACCGCATGTCCTAAGAAGGTTACCTCCCTCAACCAAATTTCAGACTTGCTGAACTTCACAAAGAGTTCCTTCTCCATTAACACTTGTAGCACTATACGGAGATGCTCATCATGTTTCACTTTAGTTTCAGAATATACCAGGATATCGTTAATAAAGACGACTACGAACTGATCAAAAAAATGGTTGGAACACACGATTCATCAGATCCATAAATGCTGCAAGAGTGTTCGTCAGTCCAAATGGCATAACCAGAAACTCGTAATGACCATACCGAGTTCTGAATGCTGTCTTATGGATATCTGCCTCATTGACCCTTAATTGATGATATCCAGATCGAAGCTCGATCTTGGAAAATACAAAAGCTCCTCTAAGTTGGTCAAACAGATCGTCAATCCTTGGCAGTGGATACTTATTCTTAATCGTTAGTTTGTTCAACTGGCGATAATCAATGTACATCCGCATCGTACCATCCTTCTTTTTCATGAATAGCACCGGTGCTCCCCATGGAGACACGCTTGGCCTAATGAAGCCCCTATCCAACAACTTTTGAATTTGTCCCTTTAGCTCCACCAACTCCTTCGGTGCCATTCTATATGGTGCGATAGACACTGGTGCCGTTCTAGGCAATAAGTCGATTCCAAACTCCACTTCTCAGTTCGGAGGTAATCCTAGAAGCTCCTCCGGAAAAACATCTTGGAACTCCTTTACAGTCCTAACCTTATCCACTGTCAATCCCTCCTCTTCTAACTGACTTACAAATGCCAAATAGGCCTCACAACCTTTCCGAATCCACTTTTCGGCTCTTAAAGCCGACACCACATTGGACAAATAATCCCTTCACTCACCTATCACCATAACCTCCTCATCCTTTGTGGTCTTTAACACCATTCGTTTAGCAGCACAATCCAGGGTCGCCTTATGCTTAACAAGCCAGTCCATTCCCAAAATGAGATCAAACTCTCCGAACGGTAACTCTATCAGATCTCCAAGGAAAATCCTACCTTGAGTTTCTAAGGGTACATCCCTATACAGTTTGTCTACCCTAACCGAGTGACTCAAAGGACTTAGTACAGATACCCCACTCACAATCTCCTCAGAGCAGTCCAAGTTGTCCATAATCCGTTTTGTGGCCTCCAACCAATATTCCGCCACATTTGGGGCTATACTAGACACACCCCTAAAGATCTCCGCTCTGTTAGTCCGAAGTCGTTCAGAAATAGATCCCCGAACTCTATTGCCCGCACTTGCCCCGGCAACCCTTTCCAGAACACGAAGCATTGCCTATGACAGGGCATCATCCCCGGCACCGTGGTCATGAGACTCTACCTCTGTTGCCGGTGGTACCGGTGTATCCACCACCAGCATATGTCTTGAAGACGAAGATCTCGCTCGAGCACTTCCTCGGCTTCGTCCACGGCCTCTTGTACTCATATCGTATTATCTTGATTACGAATTTTTATGCATCAGTTAATATTCCAGTGTTTATTATAGATGTTTTATGAATCAGACAGTAGTTCAGAGTTTGTTTTCGCAGAATCGAAGTCTAGCTACAGTTTCAGTCTCTTAACAGATTTTCCTATGGTTTCAGTATCATCCTATCTAGAGTATCCCAGCAGGATTTCAGTATAGACAGATAAGTCAGAAAAATATTCAGAAGAGTTTAGAGTAATACTTACAGGCTTGAGCCGGAGATTCGGAATGCCACCTTCTAAAGATCTAAATTTTGAAAATCGAGTTTTTCGCATTCTTTATAAAATTTTCATTTTCGAAAATCTTTGTTTTTGTAAATCCATTCCACAGCCGAGTTGTTGCAACCTAGGCTTTGATACCACTAAATGTAACACCCCAAACCCAGCCCAGACGTTATGACCGGATCCGACATGCCACATCGAAGCGTTCAAAACATTTTATATTGTTGATCTAGAAAAAACTTACTTAGTGTTTTAAAAGATAATTTCATTATAGGTTAAAGTGAATGGAAGCTGTGCACCAGGTAGGAAACCAGAAAAGAGGTGGTGAGTCCATCGGACTGCTTAAGTACCAAGCTCCCTTCGGATCCAATCCTAGACATGCATACCGCCATTGCCACACCTTAACGTCATGGATATTTCTAGGAAACCGATTTTGATTAAGTCATTTTTAGGAAAAGTGATTAATTTTGGAAAATACTTTCATTGCGGAAGCTTTGCTTGTTGTCGTATTATATTGAAATCAATTGTTGTTTTTGAAAACGCGCCCTAAAGCTTTCCAACTTCAACAGTTAAAATAAGTAATACTTATCTTAGTAACACATATTAACACCATCAAAAATAATTAAGCGGTCTTATTACATTTAAAAACCTAAAACTTCAAACGTAAAAAAAATGATGTCCAGTTCACCAGAAGAAAATCAAACTTTCAGAACGGGTGGCCACTCTGAATTCCCTCACAGCTCCAAGCCCACTATGGTTGGGGATTACCTGCGTGGATGAAAATAAAAGGGGTGAGTTTGGGGAAACTCAGTGTGTAAGGAAGACCCATTCAGAACCCAAGTCAGCTCAAGCCCATTGGGCCTAAGCCCATCTAGGTAACAGTGATACTGGGCCAGAGCTCTTTTCAGATTACAATAAACTGAGCCCTAGCCCCTTATTCAGATAACAGTATGGCCCATAGGCCCATTTCAAAATACATGCAACATCAGTAAACATATGCAAGCCCATTTGGGGAGACTACTCAACCCACCAACCACTACACTCCACCCGTACCAGCCATACACTCCATGTGGGGAATAGCTCAACCCACTCAGCCCAACACTCCACAGTTGCAGCCTTGCTGCTCAGTTAACAGTAAATTGAGGCAAAGCCTCCAGTACGTGGACAAACCACTTTCAGTACTTCCTCCGTCAATATCCCAATCCCATGCATCAGATAATAACAACATGGCATGCAGTAAATAACAACAGTCAAACATGCATTTAAGTCAATTTAACCCTAGGGGTATTTCGGTAATTTATCTCCTAGGGGTAAAACTGTAAATTTTCCACTTTTAAAGGTATTTCGGTAATTTATCTATTTTAGGGTTTTTCATGCATATTCCTACATTTCACGTACTACAGAATCACGTACCGAGGGTTCTTACCGAATTGGGCCCGTTGGCCCATCATTCCAATTTTGGCCCATTAAGCCTAAAAATATCGAGGGCACAGAAATCATGCACTTTGCAGTCCAAATTTTGCAGCTTACCAAAAACATTAATCGATTTACCTCACGAGCATTCGCACACTCGCAAATCTACAAAATACCGGTTTTTGGCATTTCGGCTTTTCGACTTTTGCCGATCTAGACTAAGAAAGAGGGTGTTAGTTACACACCTGTTTGCGACGATATGCTGACGAGATCCACACATGAACTGCCTACAATTGGATTACTAACATGTTTATCTAACTATTCAAATACGAACTACGTATTAGCCCCTTACAATATTCGACCAACCACACCTACAGATCATAGTAAGCTTATAAGAAATCAATAAGCAACTCATTAACAAATTTTTGTCAATGTTTACCACATAATCATAATTTCACTGCAAGCTGTCTTCCTGAGCAACAGTTACTAAATCATTTATAACTGGAGCTACGAAACTCCAAATCAAGTGCCGTTAATTTTACCTAAAAATAGACTCATATATCTTATATCTATAAAATTTTCAGAATTTTTGGTATGGCCAATCAATACCAGATCTTTCATAAAGTTTCCCATGTTTCACTGTTTGACTAATCTGACCACTCTTCATTACGAATCAAATTTCTCATTGTACAGAATTCAAAATATGTTCTCGTTTATTCCATTTGAAACTATACTCATTAAGCTTTAATTACATAATTTATGCAGCTTCTAACTCATCTCTCACAATTTATGGTGATTTTCCAAAGTCACGTTACTACTGCTGTCCCAAGCAAATTTATTACCAAATCACTCTTTCACACCTAACTTGCATGCTTGTTATTTAAACATGTATATCACCAATCAATCATCACATATCTATAATTTTACTTAAGTATAATCTCTATTTCATCATTTTAAAGCACAACATGTTAGCCGATTTTTCCCCTTAGCATCTAAGGCACATGCATGCTCATTTGTTTGGCTCAACTTCACCTATCTTCCATTTTTCATCAAAAGAACATGAAACAACAACCATTTCCTTCATTTTAATTCATGACTAAATGCTCACAACACAATTAAAAACCAAAATATGCTTCAAGAGTTAAGGTAGAATCAAGAAGAACTCATGAACCTCAAAATAGAAGCAATGTACCAAAAACTTACCTTCAATTTTCTTCCCCAAGTGACCGAACATTCAAGAGCTTTCTCCTCTCCTTTCACTTCTCTAACTTTAAGCTATGATGAACAAAGATGGACAAAACTTTGTTCTTTCCACCTCTTTTTTTTTTAATAAAATTTCATATTTCATCCATTTAATTCTTTAATACAAAAGACATGAAATGCCCATCATGAAACATTTACCTAACCCATTATCATGGAACATTTACCTAACCCATTATCATGGAATATTTACCTAATCCATTATCATGGAACATTTACCTAACACATTATCAATTTGTACCATGAATTATGGATATCAAGTGCTCATATTGTCTACAACAACATGATGGCTGGCCACTTCATGTAAAATGGGAGGTTTGTCATGCAAATCCTCCTATTTTGCACTCCTATTTATTTGGCCACTTCAATTTAGCCTATAGCATTTTCGAATATTTTCACATAGGTCCTATTTCATAATTTCACTCACAAATGACAAAATTAAAGCATGAAATTTTGCCAACATTCACAGAATTCCTGAAAATTGGGGCGTTACATTAATGTATTGACATATTATTAAATTAATCAATTTTATATTAATTTTGTCATGTTATATATTTTCTATTTTTTGTTTCTTCTTGTTTCTTATCTACATTATTATTACTATCATTACTGTCATTATTTCAAACATATCATGTATTTTTACATATATTATCCCTTCTAAATCATCATACGTAGTATTCATTTTGAATTTTTTTACATGTATCTTTGTACTCTAAATTATTATATACGTATATACACATACTTTTTACTTAAACGGTTTTTATACATCATTTTATCTCAAATTTCTCTTTTCACCTCATTTATTCTAAATATTTTATACATTATTTATGTTAAACCAACTTGTATGTTTTAAGTTTTTATATGTTATTTTGTTATACTACTTTCTACGTAAATGATTTTTAAATTCTTTCATTATTCATTGCAAACCTTTTATCATTGTTTACCTTAAGATTTCATATATTACTTTTCGCATATATCTTATGTATATATACTTCACTTTAGATTCATTTGTTTATATCTTAAGCTTTATATGGTATTTCAAATTATTTTATAAATTATTTATTTCAAGTTGTCCCACACATCAGTTTATTTTTTATATATATCGATGGTTTTAGATTGTATTATACTATTCGCTTTAAATTATTAATTTTTATATATCTATTTTAAAATTATTTTTATGTATTATTTGTTTAAAATTGTTTCTTTATTTTAATAGCTTTTCTATGCATTATTTCAAACTATTTGGTATATTTTTTATATTTTACATATGTATTATTTTTTTTAATTTTTACATTATATATATGTACCTTAAAATTTTATATACTATGTAGTTTAAACTATTATACGTTAACTTTTTTTTTGTGTTGATTATTTCAAGTTGTCCCATCATCATTCACCCTAAGTTTTATATATATTATTTATTTGAAACCGTTTTTTATTTATTCACTTTGAATTATTCTTATACATTAGTTATTTTAAACCATTACCCACTTGAAATCGCTTTATGTTATTTTATCTTATTTCATTTTCCTTTATTTGGTTGATATTGGAGCTTAAGTAACATATGTTATGTAAATATTTCCATTGTGTGTATTATTGTCTATTTGTATTATCATCATCGTCATTTGCTTGTATTCACGTTGTATTATTCCACGCTCCACATTATATTTTTGTTTTATCTTAGCCTAAGTCATATCAAACATTGATCCAACAACATATTTATTTAACTTGAATCGCTTGGTTTTTATTCCAAACAAAATAATGTATGTCGTTTAAAGATCCCTCGCTATTATTCAAAAATAAAGGTTTCAAAATAAGGCAATACTTCGCGTTTTGGAATATGGAGGAATTGTGCCCTAACTTACCGGGTTCCGATTCTCTCGTTAATCCTAGATAGCCAAATATCCTTCTGAGTTTTAAAATACACGGATTCCAATTTAAATTAAAGACAAACTTGCGCTTGGGAATTCATGGTATCGTGTCCTAACTTACGGGATGTGATACTCTGATATCTCGAGGCAAGAAAGTCTTTAGCGATAATTTTGAGCTAACTCAAGTGTTTTTTAATCAACGTCAATAAAAAGGGATCGTATTTTAAATCCATTCTCGATTTTCAACTCTCGACTCTAGGACAATAACTAATTAATTCGGTACCAATTTTGGGCATGATGAGGGTGCTAATCCTTCCTCGCACGTAACTGACTCCCGAACCCATTCTTTCAAGTTTCATAGACCAAAAATACCGTTTTCATAAACTAAAATGTTTCATTAAAACAAAGGTGGACCGATCTCACCTAATAAAGATCGGTGGTGACTTCGATATTCGTTTCATTTTCAAAAACGAAGTCGATTCCCGTTTTTCAAAAAGAAATGGTTTCGACAGCTTGACGACTCCACTGGGGACAATGAGAGAGTCGAGAAATAAATTGATTAATTTTTGTCTTTTGTCGAAATTGAAAATTCGTTTTAAACCTACGATCCCTTTGTTGCATTTCATCCGTTTTTCTTACAGTTTTCGTCGTTTTATTTATATTTTCTTTATTACTTCGAGTTATTTTATGCATATATCCTCGCATGTTGCATTGCATGACCATTGTGGTTACACCTTTTAAGTGGAAGTGAGAAACTACTCCTTCGTGAGGTCTTCACCTCCGTATAGGATAGTGGATCGCTTTCGGGATACATCCGTACCTGCGTCTTCGTGAGATTTTCATCTCCGTATAGTCGTAGAGAAATGTATTCCCCTGAATCGAACTCGGTCCATATGAGCCTATAATGGGTGAGGATCGAGGAATCTGCTGGTTCAGGTACCTTTACTTTAGAACCGAACCACATATAATGAGCCCTAAGAACCTGCCCGAGGTAGAAACACACCAAACCCTAGTGGTTACCCGATTAGGTGCTTGATTATTTTTTGTTTGCTTTGAGTTCTATTCTTTGTTTTAATACTAACTTATTGTGTTTTTGCTGTTATTGCATGGCATCTCATTGTAAAAAGGTGTTGATTCACGTTCGGTTACTAACTAGAAAAGCTTAGCATGCAAAAAGGATTTCTTGATAGAGTGCAGGATAATGCGGCCGTCCGAGTGTGGTCCAAGAGAACACAACAAGAGAAAGGAGATAGTTTGACCGGGGGATATGAATCAGAGTTGTGGGATTTCACTCGCATCAGTATGACTCAGAACGACTTGCAAGAATTAAGGGATATATGGAATAGTTGGAATAACGAGGTCAAGCAACTCTTTTACTGTAATTACGGTGACCTACCATATCTGCTCGATGTAAAGGTGGACAAATATTTGTTTCAAGCCCTCACGCAATTTTGGAATCCCGCTTACAGTTGCTTCACCTTCGAAGGAGTTGACTTAGTACATACTGTAGAAGAATACATAGCGTTACTTAATTGCCCGAAGATTCAGGCCGACAGGGCCTATTCAAGACCTGTTAATGTTTCGACTTTTTTGAAGAAATTGATGAAGACCACGGGGATGAGCGAACAATGGGTTGCAACTCGGATCAAGCAGAAAGGGGATAGTAAATGTATTCCTTAGAGGAATTTGAGGGACTTAATTTTAGCACATCCAGATATAAAAAAGAGGGTCAACGTTTTCACCTTAAGCCTCTACGGTTTGATCATCTTTCCTAAAGCATTAGGACATGTAGAGGAAGCTGTCTCAGATTTATTCAATCGCCTTGATAAAGGGACCATGCCCATCCCGGTAATCCTAGCAGAAATTTTCAGATCCTTGAATGCATGTCGGAGAACGAGCGAAGGAATATTTATTGGTTGTGCACAGCTTCTATTGGCTTGGTTTCATAGCCATTTTTGGAAGGTAGAAAAGGTCTCTATCGGGTCTTCTCCAAAGACTATTCCCCATTAAGAGAATTAGTGGCTACATTGAGGCGAGACGACATCTCAGAAGAGAAATGGATAACTATTCTCCAAAATTTACGAGTCGAAGATATTAAATGGAGGGCTCCATGGTTGATCCTCGATGAGATCTTATATCAGTGCGGTGATTTTGACTGGGTCCCTCTGGTTGGAATATGGGAAGCCATTGGATACGCTCCATTACTCGTGTTAAGACAATATCAATCAAGGCAGTTTATACCGGCGACACAGGGGTTGGCGCAATGTGAGTTCTCCTACAAAGACAACAAGTATAAGAAGAAGGTTCGCGAGATATCTGATGCTTGGAACCAAATACGAAGAATGAAAGGATTTACTACGGGCCCAATGTCGACCCCCGAGTATGATTGGTGGTGGGGTAAGAGAGTCAATGACAATATCCCTATGCCAAATCAAGGGAACACCTAACCGATAGAGGAGCATTTATGAGTCATCCCGTCTGAGTTAGAGATCATCAAGCTAGACTTTGAGAAAAAGAGCTCGGAATTGGGAAAGAAGATAGAGCAATTAGAGGAGGAAAAGATGTGGCTAGGATTAGACGTCGACATCCACAAGCTAGAGGCTGAGAAGCTAAGGAAAGGGAAGAATAAAGCTGAAGAAGACTTGGATAGTCTGAAGACTGATTATAAGGAGCTACGTGTGTCAATAAGAACTACCGGTTTGGGTAAGACGTCGGATCAGTGGCGTCAAGAAATTGAAAAAGAAAAGGCTAGAGCCAATCATTGGGAGAAGAAGTTCCAAGATGTTCGAGTACGGGAAGATGTTTTGAAAAAGAGTTTGTTGGAAAGCTAGAGCGAAAAAGAGAAATTGCAAGCTTGGATAGCCGAACTAGAAAAATCGCTACATATGCATCGTAGCCACAACTCCGTAATTGAGTTGAAGATCATCTTAAGCAGAATCGAGGAGTTGAAAGGAAGAATAGAGGAACTCGAGACGGCACTACAAGATAACAAAAGTCAAGTGGAATTCCTTGAGGCAAAAAATGAACATTGCAAAGAACAACTTCACCACTCTCAAGATCAAATCAGAAATAGAGATTATGTCATGGGCGAAGCTGTGGCTCAAGTACCGGAGGTAGCTGATCATTTGCAAACCTTGGCAGTTGAGGCTGATGTATTAAGCCTAAAATACGAGTCAGAATCAGATCGAGGCCGAAACTTAGCTTGGATTCTAAGGAAAGTTAAGGCTTTGGGCATTAGGGCAAAGTCGTATATGTAGTCATCTGTTCTATGTAAAGAAATTTTTCTTCTAGTAAAGTTCTTCTAATGAAATTGAATTAGAATCAATGCCTCTTTTTGCATTCATGCATTTGCATTACATTACATCATATGCATTAAAGGCCATAAAAAGATTCTAATTAATTAAAAATGTTTCAGTAACCTAGAAATCGACGAAAATCTCCCGAATACACATCCCTACGGTACAAGGAAGAAAACTGAAGCAATAGATAAAAAGCTAGAGAGACTGGAGCAAATGCAAAAAGAGATGCAGGAGCAGATGCAAGCGCAAGTGCAAGAACAATTAGCAAAAATCCAATAAGAAATGAGGGACCAAATGCTGGAATCCCAAAGAAGTATGATGGAAGAGCTAACCCGACTACTGACTAGTAGGCCGGACAAAGGAAAGGGCCCTATGGCCGATATGGAAAATAATAATGGAGATTCCCTCTACCCCCCTGGTTTTACCCCAGCAAAAGCTCAAGCACAACATAAGACACACACGTAGAGGCCATCCATTATTGAGGATCCCCTCTACCCCCTAGATTCACCCCAACGAATGCTCAAATGTAACTCGAGCTACACATGCGAAGATCGTCCGTTACTATTGGACCTTAGCAATTTCAGGTAGATACTTCAATACCAATCAATTATCAAACGGGCTCAGGTTCTAATCCCGAGGATAACCCTATTAATCCTACAATCCTGATCTGGATAATATGGCGAAAGAAGAAAGAGTAAGAATGGGGCTCTCGAAAGAATTGGAAGACCGATACAAGTGGTTAGAGGAAAAGTTCAGAGTGACGGAAAATGCTGATTATCATTGCGGGATCGATGCCAAAGATTTGAGCTTGGTCCCAGATCTAATCATTCCTCCTAAGTTTAAAATCCCAGATTTTGAAAAATACAATGGAACTAGCTGTCCAGAGGCTCACATCACCATATTTTGTCGAAGAATGACAGGGTATGTTTATAATGAGCAATTATTAATCCATTGCTTTCAAGACAGTTTGGTCAGGTCTGCGGCTAAATGGTACAACAAACTAAGTCGTGCGCAAATCCATTCATGGAAAGACTTGGCACAAGCTTTCATGAAGCAATACGGCCACATGACAGACATAGCACCCGATCGGATCACGTTGCAAAACATGAAAAAGAAACAAAGTGAGAGCTTTAGGCAGTATGCCCAAAGATGGAGAGAGGTGGCGACGTAAGTCCAACCGCCTCTACTGGAGAAAGAAATGACTATGCTCTTTGTCAACACTCTGAAATCTCCATTTATCAACCACATATTGAGAAGCGCTACTAAGAGCTTCTCAGACATAGTAATGTCAGGAGAGATGATAGAGAACACGATAAGATGCGGGAAGATCGAAATAGGGAAAATGCCAAGAAATCAGCTTCGAAAAGGAAGGAAAATGAGGTGAACAATGCGGGCGTATACAATAATATTTATTCTAAACCAGTCACTGTGAGCCAACCAAAGACAGTGACTACCAGCCATCAGGGCTCTGCAAGACAAGATTCAAACCTGAGGCCTAACACGGAAAGAGTCCAGTTTACGCCTATCCCAATGTCATACAGGGAGTTGTATCAGAGTCTATTCGATGCCCATGTGGTATCACCATACTACTTGAAACCCCTGCAGCCTCCATTCTCTAAGTGGTATGACGTGAATGCTCAATGTGAATACCATGCAGGAATCTCAGGACACACGATTAAGAACTACACTGCCTTCAAAAAGGTAGTCGAAAGGCTTATAAGCATGGGCGTTGTGAAGTTCGATAAGCCCACAGGACCTAATGTGGCTGGGAACCCGCTACCTAGTCATTTAGACAAAGGGGTAAACGTGATAATCGAAAATGGAAAGAGGAGAACAGAGATGGATGTATCAGAGGTAAAAACCCCATTGAAATAGGTTTGGAAGAAGATGGTGGAAAGAGGATTAATCACACAAGATTCAAGGGGAAGGCCCAGAGAACCAAGAAGATACTGCGAGTTTCATGCCGATGAAGGCCATGACATCAAATAGTGCAATAAGTTCAGGTCCATAGTGCAAAATTTGATAGACAACAAGGAGATGGAATTTTACGAAGAAATCGAGGGATCAGAAGAAGGAGAAGTTCACGCCTCAAAGGAAGGAACAACAGAAAGGGTCAGAAGAGTTAATCATCCTATGGTGATAACTTCACGACCAAAGAACAATGAAGCGGGAATACAAATGGCGCCAAAAGTCATAATTTAGAAACCGGCATCCTTCTCTTACAAGGATAGTAAGAGGGTTCCTTGGAATTATGACTGCAACGTGACGATCCCGGGTGGGGAGAGCCCGGCCAACACTTCAAGAGAGAACCAATATGTAGGTTTCTATACACGCAGCGGAAGACGTTATGATCCTGCGGGTACAGAAATTGAAACTGTTAAGGGAAAGACCCCAATAGTCGAGCAAAGGAAGGAAAAGACGGTCAGGCTCGAATCGCCAATCAGCGAGCCAGTAACCGAGAAGGAAGCTAGAGAATTCCTAAAGTTCTTAAAACATAGTGAGTACAACGTGGTTGAATAGTTACACAAGTAACCGGCTCACATCTCGGTGCTACCTTTGCTCTTGAGTTCGGAGACACATCGAAGCGCATTAATGAAGGTACTAAACGAAACTTACGTAACGGATGATATCTCTGTCAACAAGCTGGACCATCTCGTCAATAATATAAGCATCGATAATTTCATATTTTTTAATGACGATGAAATACCACTGGGAGAATGGGGTCAACAAAAGTGCTACACATTACCACTCGCTGTAAAGGATCTACACTACCGGGTGTGTTGATTGACAATGGGTCTGCACTAAATGTCCTACCCCTATTTACCCTGAATAGGCTGCCAGTAGATAGTTCCCATATGAAGACATGCCAGAATATAGTGAGGGCATTTGATGGTACTGAAAGGAAGGTAATGGGGACGATTGAAATACCCCTTTTAATCGGTCCAAGCACATACAAGATAGATTTCTTAGTGATGGACATCAAACCCTCTTACAATTGCTTATTGGGAAGGCCCTGGATTCACTCGGCAGGGCCAGTGC
Source organism: Gossypium hirsutum (assembly GCF_007990345.1). Taxonomy (NCBI): domain Eukaryota; kingdom Viridiplantae; phylum Streptophyta; class Magnoliopsida; order Malvales; family Malvaceae; genus Gossypium; species Gossypium hirsutum. The sequence goes on from NC_053424.1 coordinate 22,606,640, forward strand.
CGTCATCGCTGCATCAGAAGCTCAAATTTATAACGAAAGGGCGATTGATGACCGTAAACGTGGAAGAGAATATCATTGCGTCCTTTACCAGCGATGCACCTTATGTGGGGATAGATGATGAAGTAATAGAATGTTCTTTCCGATCGTTAGAATTTGTGAACTCAACCTTTATTGTCGAAGGGAACAAGGTCCCGGTGCCCAAAATCTTCAAAACTACCAAGATGGCCTTGCAATTGACAGTCGGGAAAGGAGCTATGCCTGGAAAAGGGCTCGAAAAAAATCTACAATAAAGGATCGAGGCACCCATGCTCATGGACAAACGAGACTGTTTCAGTTTAGGGTACAAGCCAGATGTGAGGCAGAAGAAAAAGAAGATAGAGAAGAGACAAGAGAGGAGAAGAGCATGTTTAAATGGAGAAGAAGTCAAATGGGAGCCAATGACCTTTCCTCACATATCCAGAACATTCGTGTCAAGAGGAACTATTTACTCTGAAGGAAAGTCGACAAGGAAAGTCGACAAGGAAAGGGGATACTTTGAGCACTAACGCCATATCCGAGGAAGAAACAAGAGAAGAGGATCAATTAGGCATTGCCCATACATGCCTGGGAGCATTTTAAACAATTGGACCGCGGAGGAGATCCCTGTAACTTTTAAAATTAATTCAGAGTAATGTACAAAACAAGCTTATTGCTCTAAGCCTACGGGCAATAAGAATCCTTTTGTGAAATAGGCTCTTATCCAGTATTGTTATTTCAATAAACATGTATCTTTGCGTATCATCTTGAGCAAATATTCTTTTATTCTTTCCATTTCATTCATAATAATTCCACCAATAAATATTCTTAGATTCTTTTGTTCTTTGGACTTTTCTTCATCTCTATAACAGGTCTCCAGATATCAATGACATGAGTAACGCTGCTACTGGCTCAGAATCTCCTTTTGAGCAAGATGTGTATATAGAGGATTCTCAAGATTTTGAAGATGACCGAAACTGTAACCTATCTCCGGACTTGTTAAGGATGGTAGAACAAGACGAGAAACAAATCCTACCTCACAAGGAGTCAGTGGAAACTGTGAGCTTAAGAGAAGGAAAAAAGGTGAAGATTAGAGCCTGTATCGCCGTGGAGACAAAACGAGATCTCATTGAGCTACTACAAGAATTCAAAAATGTCTTCGCATGGTCATACCAAGACATGCCTAGGTTAAATACCGATATTGTGGTACACCGACTCCCCACAAAAGAAGAGTGTAAGCCAGTCCAACAGAAATTCTGAAGAATGAGACCTGATGTTTTGTTGAAGATAAAGGAGGAGGTCAAGAAGCAATTTGACGCTGATTTCTTACAAGTGGTTAAATATTCAGAATGGGTACCCAATATAATCCCGGTTCCTAAGAAAGATGGAAAAGTACGAATATGTGTGGACTATCGAGATCTGAATAAAGCCAGCCCAAAAGAAAATTTCCCATTGCCCCACATTGATACATTAGTGGATAACATGGCAGGTTACTCATTTTTCTCCTTCATGGATGGTTTCTCAGGATACAACCAGATAAAGATGCATCCCGAAGACATGGAAAAAATGACATTCGTGACCATGTGGGGAACGTTTTGTTATAAGGTGATGCCATTCGGACTAAAGAACGCAGGAGCGGTATATCAGAGAGCCATGGTAACTCTGTTTCATGATATGATGCACAAGGGGATCAAAGTTTACGTCGATAACATGATTGCGAAATCCAGGACAGAAAAAGAGCACGTACAAGTCTTGAGGAAACTATTTTTAAGATTAAGAAAGTTCCAGCTAAAGCCCAATCCCGCGAAATGTACCTTTGGCCCCAGGTCAGGAAAGCTATTAGGATTCGTAGTCAGCGAAAAGGGGATCAAAATCGACCCAAACAAAGTCAAAGCCATAGAAGAATTACCTCTGCCACACACTCAAAAGGAAGTTCAAGGTTTCTTAGGAAGGCTAAATTACATCGCCCGGTTCATTTCACAGCTAAAGGAGAAATATGACCCGATATTCCTCCTCCTTAGGAAACACAACCCAAGTGTATGGGACGATGAGTGCCAAAGAACTTTCGATAAAGTCAAGCATTACCTGTCTAATGCCCTGATGCTGATGCCATCTTTTCCAGATAAACCACTGATACTGTATTTGGTAGTGTTAGAGAATTCCATGGGGTGTGTGTTAGGCCAACACGATGAGTCAGGAAGGAAAGAAAAGGTGATATACTATCTTAGCAAGAAGTTCACTGAATGCGAGACAAGATATTCGCCAATCGAGAAATTGTGTTGTGCTTTGATCTAGACAACCCAAAGACTGAGACAATACATGTTGTACCATACAACTTGGCTCATATCAAAACAAGACCCTCTAAAGTACATGATGGAGTCAAATAATTTGAACGGAAGAATGGCTCGTTGGCAAATTCTGCTTTCTGAATTTGATATAGTCTACGTGAACCAGAAGGCTATAAAAGGGAGTGCGATAGCAGATTTTTTGGCCAGTAGGGCTCTAGAAGATTATGAGCCTTTGAGTTTTGATTTCCCAAATGAAGACTTAATGTACGTTGCGACCACGGAAGAAGACTCTCAAAAAGATCATCCTTGGAGACTGAATTTTTACAGAACCTCAAATGCTGTGGGTAACAGAATTGGGGCAGTTCTGGTATCCCCAAATGGAGATCATTACCCCTTTACTAGTAAATTGGATTTTGATTGCACAAATAACATGGCGGAGTATGAAGCATGCATCATGGGTATCCGTGCGGCTATTGAATGCAAAATCAATGTGCTAAAAGTATATTGAGATTCTACATTAGTAATATATCAACTCAAAGGTGAATGTGAGACGAGAGACCCTAAATTAATCAATTATCAAAAGCTGATTCTGGAGCTAATTGAGGAGTTCGACGATATCACTTTTTGCTATCTCCCATAAGATGAAAGCCAGATGGTTGATGCATTGGCAGCTTTAGCTTTTATGATCAAAGTAAACAAGCAAGAGGATGTGAAGCCTATCCAGATGAGTATCTACGAGGCTCCGGCTCATTGCTACAACATTGACGAAGAAAAGAAAAAAGACGATCACCCTTGGTATTAGGATATATTGCGATATGTGAGAAATCGTGAATACCCTGACCAAGCAACAGAAAATGATAAAAGGATATTGAGAAGGCTAGCCAGTGACTATGTCTTAGATGGAGAGATCCTATATAAAAGAAGAAAGGATCAGGTGCTCTTAAGATGCGTGGATGCTATCGAGGCTAAGCAAATTTTAGAAGAGGTCCATGAGGGTGTCTGCGGAACACACGCTAACGGTTTCACAATGGCCAGACAAATCATGAGGTTCGGATATTACTGGTCCACTATGGAGAGGGATTGCATCAACTATGCCAAGAAGTGCCATAAATGTCAAATTTATGGAGATAAGATTCATGTACCCCCTTCACCTCTTTATGCCATGACTTCTCCATGGCCTTTCTCCATGTGGGGCATGGACATCATCGGGCCAATCTCGCTGAAAGCGTCTAACAGACATCAGTTCATCTTCGTGGTCATCGATTACTTCACCAAGTGGGTAGAGGCCACTTCTTATGCCAACGTCACAAAATCAGCAGTCAGCAAATTCTTAAAGAAAGAGATCATATGTCGATACGGGATGCCTGAGAGGATCATATCGACAATGCACTGAACTTGAACAACAGCATGATAGCAGAGGTCTGTAGCTAATTCAAGATCAAACACCATAACTCGTCACCGTATCGCCCAAAAATGAATGATGCGGTTGAAACAGAAAATAAGAACATCAAGAAGATTGTAGGGAAAATGACTGAGACTTACAAAGATTGGCACGAGAAATTACCATTTGCCCTCTACGCCTACCGAACGTCAGTCAGAACCTCTACCGGGGCAACGCTTTTCTCTTTGGTTTATGGAATGGAGGCAGTCCTGCCTATCGAGGTTAAAATTTCGTCCCTTTGAGTGTTGTCGGAGCTAAAGTTAGATGAAGCAGAATAGATCCAGTCTCGATATGATCAGCTGAACTTAATTGAAGAAAAGAGGCTGAAAGCTATTCGCCATGGTCAAATGTACCAAAAACGGATGATGCGGGCTTATAAAAAAAAGTTCATCCTAGAGAATTTTATGAAGGAGACCTTGTTTTAAAAAAGATTCTCCCCATACAAAAGGACTTCAGAGGAAAATGGATGCCAAATTGGGAAGGGCCTTATGTGGTGAAGAAAGTCTTCTCTGGAGGGGCTTTGATTTTGACTGAGATGGATGGAAAAAGCTTGCCTAACCCTGTGAATTTAGATTCGGTCAAGAGGTACTTTACCTAAAAAAATGGAGAGGCCAAAGCGAAACCCCACAAAAAGGCGCTTTAAGACCAAAGGGGTTTTGAGTTGAAAACCCAGGAATGGGCAATTCAAACTTCAATCGAAATTGGGGCATACGTTGGTCTTGTCTTCTTTGAATTAACAAGGAGGAGGGATGCTACATATTGGGGCATCAACAAAGTACTCTTGGTTTTCCAAACACATACCAAGTTCAAAGGGGCCTCAAGAAGTTTTGTGGAGAGAAGCTCATGCTACGATACCTGGGGCACTATTTTCATCTTATTCATTTTGTATCTTAGCAAAATTTTCTATTTCGATTACTAGATTCATTTCGAGCATTGCTCTCAATAAAATTCCATCTTGTCCATTGCAATAATCTTTTTCAAGCATTTTTCATTGAAATAACGATTAATGGACTAATAACATTCAAAAAAGGAGTTTTGCATATTACTCTGAGATGATTTTGAATGATACAATGACCTGAAATGGGACTAATTAGTTTGAATTACCCAAATTCAAAGAAACATTGGAAAAGAATAACCCAAATTGTGATTATTCTTCAAGAGATACCAAACTGAAGAGGAAAACTAAAATAATACGTCGTTGATAAAACCTTGATGAACGGCAAGTAATATCAAATTAAGCATTAAAAGAAAAAGTAATATTTTGCATTCACGCCAACATCATCCATGCACATCCAGTTAGGAGCATTTGATTCATTCATGACATCCTAATCATTTGACATATGCATGGGCTCAAGAAATCGATTCTAGAGGTCATGTCCCTCAGAGGACGATGTGGCAAGATCGATTGTAACTACGAAGATGGTGAATCTTATCTTCCTGAAGTTGTAGTAAAGTGGATCAAAGTCACTAACCTTATCTCCCTGAAGATGCAGTGGAGTAGGTCAAAGATAGCTAATCTTATTTCCCTAAAGTTGCAGTGGAACAGATTGAAGCTATAAATTACAGATCTTATTTCTTTGAAGTTGTAGTAGAATAGATCAAAACAAGTCTTATCTCCTTGAAGTTACAATGAAGTAGATTGAAGATAGTGAATCTTGTCTCCTTGAAGTTACAGTGGAGTAGATTGAAGCTGGAAGTTACAAGTCTTATCTCTCTGAAGTTGCAGTGGAGTAAACTGAAGATAGTGAATCTTGTCTTCCTGGAGTTACAGTGGAGCAGATTGAAGCTGGAAGTTACAAGTCTTATCTCCATGAAGTTGCAGTGGAGCAGATTGAAGATAGCGAATCTTATCTCCCTGAAGTTGCAGTGGAGCAGAATGAAGAAAGCAGACCTTGTCTCCTTAAAGTTGCAATAGAGCAGATCAAGTTACAATTTAAAACCACGAACCTCATCTCCCTAAAGTTGCAGTGGAACAGGTTAAAGTTGTGAGTAGTCGCAACGGAATGGTCAAAACAACAGTTCCTTAACTCTGAAGTTGCAGTGGGTTAGAAAAAGGCTACTTGAAGAAGAGGAACGCTATGAGAAGTCAAGACTCGACAGGTCCCAGTAAATTTTGCCCTTTTTATAGTCTTTGCTCTATTCTTGTTGCACGACAATGAGCAAAGAGGGGCAGTTGTAGTTACCCAAATTTATCCGGGCCTAAAATCAAACACAAAATAGAATAAAAAATAACAACAAAAAAACCCAATCTACAAATGACCTAAACAAAAATTTTAAACCCCTAGCCCAAAACCCAAGTAGCCCCATAGGCCCAAAGCCCAAGCCAATTTCGAGACCCTAGCCTCTCTTAGCGTCGTACCCTTTCCATGTGCGCTGTCGGTACAACCAACGCCCGAGGTTCGACCCCTCTCTGCCCTGTTGCACTAAAACGGCCACCCATAGCCCGTTGACCCATTGTATACCTGTAAAAGAAAGCAAAAAAGAGAAACAAAAACAGAAAAAGAAACAGTAGCAGAGAAACAGCAAGGCAGAGCAGCGCGAATGGTGATTAAACAATAGTAAATTAGCCACTTATATTTTCGGCTATATAAGGCCTAAGACCGGATTGTAAGTTTTTTTTTTACACAGAGGTTTTGAATACAAAAGCAATCAAAAAAACAAGCAAAGGTTGAGTCTCGTTGTTCTCTTTTTTTTTTTTACTTCTCGTTTCTTTATTTTTATTCTCAAATTAGTTTTTTAATAAAAATATATAAAAGAAAAGAGGAAAGAGTATTTACCTAAAGCCCGGAGTTGGCCGTCGGAATCCCTCCCCGTCGTTGAGACCGATTCCCAAAAGGAAAATGAGGTCTCCATTCTCGGATCCTCAAGCCATAGAAAGCACCGTCTTCGGTGCTCCAAACCGTGGTTAAAAAGAACCCCTCACGCGACTTCAACCACTGCCCCGGTGGTGTTGTACGATGACGGCGATGATGGGTTTCTTTTGAAACTCTAGCAGAGCACAAATAGGAAAGGGGGGTATTCTGTTTGGGAAAATGAAACGAAAAAAATATAGAAAAATTTGTTTAAATGATGCAGCGAAACGGTGCCGTGTTGGCACTAAGGCCACCAGCGATTAAAACGGCGCCGTATAGAACCTCTGCTCGCGCGACCCGACACATACCTAGGGGGGATCCGCACGTTTCCCATTATTGGGATATTTATGCGCGAGGTCCCTCCATTCTGTGGGGCGCTACAATTTGGTCTTTTCCTTTTTTACTTCCTTAGATTTGGCCACAAAATTTTCTGCACTTTTCAAATCAATCCTAGTGCGCTGGAACACGGACACGTGTCCAGGAATTGTTTTTTTTTACCCATCTAGTCCTCCTATTTCGTTCGCGTGTGCAAGTTAGCCCTTGTCTCTTTTATTTGTTATTTCATTTTTGAATTCGCCCCGAATTTCTGTTCAAAGTTCAAATTGGCCCCTTTGTATTTTATTAACTAATATTATTATTACTTTATAATTGTATTTTTATTTTTTATGCTTATTTTCGCTATTATTGTTATATTACTTTCATTCTTTATTATTATGGTTGTCGTTTTTTCTCTTCCTATTTTATTATCATTTATATTATTGTTAATATTATTATTCGTTAGTTTATTATTATTATCTTATCATTTTATCATTGTTATTATTAATATACTATCATTATTCTTATTAATGTATTGTCATCATTAGTTTCTACTTTATTATTATTATATTATTACTATTGTCATCATCATATTATTAAATTAATCAATTTTATATTAATTCTGTCATGTTATATATTTTCTATTTTTTGTTTCTTCTTGTTTCTTATCTACATTATTATTACTATCATTACTGTCATTATTTCAAACATATCATGTATTTTTACATATATTATCCCTTCTAAATAATCATACGTAGTATTTATTTTGAATTTTTTTTTACATGTATCTTTGTACTCTAAATTATTATATACATATATATATACGCATACTTTTTACTTAAACAGTTTTTATACATCATTTTATCTCAAATTTCTCTTTTCACCTCATCTATTCTAAATATTTTATACATTATTTATGTTAAACCAACTTATATGTTTTAAGTTTTTATATGTTATTTTGTTATACTACTTTCTACGTAAACGATTTTTAAATTCTTTCATTATTCATTGCAAACCTTTTATCATTGTTTACCTTAAGATTTCATATATTACTTGTTTCGCATATATCTTATACATACATATATACTTCACTTTAAATTCATTTGTTTATATCTTAAGCTTTATATGGTATTTCAAAATATTTTATAAATTATTTATTTCAAGCTGTCCCACACATCATTTTATTTTTTATATATATCGATGGTTTTAGATTGTATTATACTATTCGCTTTAAATTATTATTTTTTATATATCTATTTTAAAATTGTTTTTATGTATTATTTGTTTAAAATTGTTTCTTTATTTTAATAGCTTTTCTATACATTATTTCAAACTATTTGGTATATTTTTTATATTTTACATATGTATTATTTTATTTTTTTTAATTTTTACATTATATATATGTACCTTAAAATTTTATATACTATGTAGTTTAAACTATTCTACGTTAAATTTTTTTTTTGTGTTGATTATTTCAAGTTGTTCCATCATCATTCACCCTAAGTTTTATATATATTATTTATTTGAAACCGTTTTTTATTTATTCATTTTGAATTATTCTTATGCATTAGTTATTTTAAACCATTACCCACTTGAAATCGCTTTATGTTATTTTATCTTATTTCGTTTTCCTTTATTTGGTTGATATTGGAGTTTAAGTAACACATGTTATGTAAATATTTCCATTGTGTGTATTATTGTCTATTCGTATTATCATCATCGTCATTTGCTTGAATTCATGTTGTATTATTCCACGCTCCACATTATATTTTTATTTTATCTAGCCTAAGTCATATCAAACATTGATTCAACAACATATTTATTTAACTTGAATCGCTTGGTTTTTATTCCAAACAAAATAATGTATGTCGTTTAAAGATCCCTCGCTATTATTCAAAAACAAAGGTTTCAAAATAAGGCAATGTTTCGCGTTTTGAAACATCGAGGAATTGTGCCCTAACTTACGGGGTTCCGATTCTCTCGTTATCCTAGATAGCCAAATATCCTTTTGAGTTTTAAAATACACAGATTCCAATTTAAATTAAAGACAAACTTGTGCTCGGGAATGCATGGTATCGTGTCCTAACTTACGGGATGTGATACTCCGATATCTCGAGGCAAGAAAGTCTTTAGCGATAATTTTGAGCTAACTCAAGTGTTTTTTAATCGACGTCAATAAAAAGGGATCGTATTTTAAATCCATTCTCGATTTTCAACTCTCGACTCTAGGACAATAACTAATTAATTCGGTACCAATTTTGGGCATGATGAGGGTGCTAATCCTTCCTCGCACATAACCGACTCCCGAACCCATTCTCTCAAGTTTTGTAGACCAAAAATACCGTTTTCATAAACTAAAACGTTTCATTAAAACAAAGGTGGACCAATCTCACCTAATAAAGATCGGTGGTGACTCCAGTATTCGTTTCATTTTCAAAAACGAAGTCGATTCCTGTTTTTCAAAAAAAATGGTTTCGACAGGTATCAATTTCACATTTTATCTTTAAAATAACTTTTGTTAAAAAATCACATTTTTACATTTAATATATTTTTTAATTCCAAAATACATAGTGACAAGAATCTAAAGATAATTGAAAGTGACAACTAAGCAAACAAAGAAGCTAACCCGTATATAAAAGATTAATAAATAAATTATGAGGTGATGAAAGTTAATAAAAATTTTGATTAAGGTGGACAAATTTTATTACGATGGGTGATAGTGGTTACAAGGACCCAAAATTATTTTATAAAATTTAACTCGAACAAATATATTCGATTCGAATTCCATCTCACTCGACTCGATTCGAGAAAATTTCAAATCAAATTAGGATGATAAAATATGATTCGTCAACTCGATTAACTCGAAATTTTTTCATTCGATTCGATCGAACGCTCACCCCTAATTTTAACAAAGTACACACTTGAAACTCATGTAACAAAAAAAATGACATTTTAATGGACCTAAATTTAACAAAGAATTTTAATGAAATTAAAAATTTTTAAAATTCTCATAAGCATTTTAATTAATATAAGATATTTCAATTAACTAATAGCATTATAAACATGGAGATACCAAATTATGTCAAAAATTAAAATATAATTATAATATCTCAAATTTAAGAATAGTATAAGGACCAAAATTAAAATTTGACTATTTTTATATAATGAGACATTATAAAATTAAAAGAATTATAGAAAGAATAAGAGGGAAGAATAGATACAAAAGTGAAAGGATAATTCTACTTTTTCTTAGATTCAATAAGCTTGTACATATCATTTAATTATAGGGCCTCAATCACTATATTTTACAAATATATAATAAAGATAATTAAGGTACCCTATAAATAAGGGTTACAAGAGTTACAAAAGAAAGAATCTGGAGGTTTTGAGAGTTAGATGGACATTCATTTATCAATAGATTTATAACACTCTCCTTGGATGTCCATTAATAAAAATGCGCCTTGTTAAAACTTTATTAGAAAAATCTTGGGAAATAAAAACCTAATGAAGGAAAAAGAGTACACAATTTCCTATTACAAGTTGTCTCATTACAAACCTTTACTAGAAAAATCTAGTAGGACAAAACCTTGGTAATAGTACAGCGAGTTTTAGACTTCCTCTAATGGCAACATCACATTACATCTTTGACTAGTCTTTCAAACTAGAACGAATTTGTTGAACTTTTATATTATCTTTCTTCTCAATATCATGAGTGAAGAATAATTCTGGTGAAATATGTTTCATTCTGTCATCTTTGATGTAATCACCCTTCAATTGAGTTATATATGATGCATTATCTTTATTTAAGATAGTTGACATCTTTTTCTTATAAAGGCAAATTACAGATTTTTTGGATATGTTGGGTTAATAATCTTAGCCAAATACACTCTCAGTTTGACTTATGCATTGCAATTATTTTTGCATAATTTGAAGAGGCGGCAACTAATGTCTACTTTGTTAAATGTCGTGATATGACAATATCTCTATAAGTATAATTAAATTTACAAATAATTTATAAATTATTAAAGAAGTATTTAAAATATATACTTCATGTGTAATTATATTAAATTATTTAAATATCACTTAAATTAATTTATCTTTTAATATTCAACATCAAGTAAACATTTTAACTTTTCACCTTCTAACAATAATTTCAAGCACTTTAAATTAATAAATTTTATTAAACTTTTTTAACGCATTTTATCACAAAACTTTCTTTAAATTCAACTTTTCAAAAAAACATTTCTCCAAACTGGCTCCAAGTCAATATTATTGGCGTTGGTTACTACTTTGAATAACTCCACGTCTCAATGTTGGGTTAATTATGTAATAATTCTGTATAATATTTTTGTCATTAATCCAAATTCTTTACCTAGCAGAAACAGGTTATTGGTGCTTTTTTTTAGATAGTTGTGAAGTTTGTAAATGAAAAATGTGGGAAAATTTTTTTATATATACTAGTTTGTATATCCATACTATGTATATATTAATTAAAATGTATTTAATTATTTTTATGAATTTATTTAATTTTTGTATTGTTTCACTAATAATTTAATTACGAAATTAAATTATGTTGATGTGTTGGCATGTAATAAGTGATAAATGTTTTAAAATTAATTATTATTAAAATTATTTGAAAACTATATTTATTATTATTATATATATATGATGTATATGATATGATATTTGTATGTATGTTATCATATATGTAATAAACAAAAGAAATAAAATAACTTTTTTCTTGATTTTTGCTAATTTATTATATTATGTCATTAATAGTACATAATATTGTAATTAAATTAAATTAATTATTATATAATATGATTAAATTAAGTTAATATTATATATATGTAATTAAATTAAGTTAATAGTAGAGCCCATAATTATAGGTTAATGATTAAGAAAATATTTTGAAACTCAAACAATTAACTTAGAATTAAAAGCTTCCTAAAATCTCATGTTCCTTACTTTATATTATATTATATAATATATATATATATTATATTACAAGGTTATAAATAAACAACTGTGTTCACATTATGGTTTTTTTTTTACATGTGGCATTCCTTATTTTAAGTATTTATTTTTATTTTAAGTAAATTACTTTTTTACTTCTTGCCTTTCGAAATTATATTAAATAGCTTACTTTAAACATAATTTAATTATCATATGTATATTAAAATTTATAAAATTCTTTTTTAAATTAATATTATTGTTATTATTTTCTATAACAAAAGTCTTTTTTGTTACTATTAATTATTAATTATAATTTTTTTCATAAATTAATTTATTTGTTATTACAAAATTTTATAATAAAACATTGACATATCTATTTACTATAATCTTTTTGATATAATATTTCAAATTCAATTTTTTTATTTATTTTAAAAATTGATATCTCTATTTATTATAATCATTTTAATATAATATTTTCAAATTTCATAATAAAACATATATTTTATATACTATTAATATGTAAAATTGATTTTTATGTTAAGATTAAATGTATATTACTTTTTATTTTGTTTTGAAAATAATTACATTGACAAATAATATTAACTTGTGCATAGTATGAATACACAAATTAATTAATAAATGTGGGCGTTTGTAATAGGAAAAAAAAGGTCGGTGACTTATGGACTTTTTTACTAGTTATAAAAGGGTAAAATATTAAAATAATCACTGTTGTTTGCCTCAGATTATATTTTAGTTATTTATGTTTGAAATGTTACATTTTAGTCACTTACGTTATCACGTTGTAGCATTTTAGCCATTGAGCCATTAATTGCTGTTAACGGTGTAACGATAAGTTGACGTGACACATTAAATCATCATTTCAAACAAAAAATTTAGGTTAAATTATACAATTGGTCCCTATATTTTTCGTTTTGAGCAATTTAATTTTTTCTTTTATATTCTTTTAATTTTCCTTTTCTTTTTCTTTATTTTCCATTCTCTTCTACTTCTCCTGTTTTCACCCCTTCAATTATTTATGTCAACAACTGGAAATGACTGGTTGGTTCTGAAAAGAAATGAACAATGTTATAAAATAGCTTAAGATAGCATACTCAAGTGTATGATAGCCGAAGATTCCCAAAACACGAGTAGAATGAAGATGAGCAGCCATGTCGGAAGCCTGGTTTGAGAGGTTAAAATCTGCAATCTTCGATTTGAAGTCTTTAAAAAGGACATTGCTAGATATGATATATTTGTGGATAATCGAAGGTTGAACCTTCTCGTGCAAATATTCCAAGCCCCTTGCCACATCAACAGCAATTATTACTGTCGAAACCATTTTTAAATCGAGTTTTGAAAAATGGGAATTGACTTTAAGAAAAACGAAAACGGGAGTCGCCACCAATCTTTTTAGGTGTGATTGGATCACCTTATAAAATGTTTTGTTTTAAAACATTGATTTTGGTCTATGAAAGTCGAGAAAACGGATTCGGGAGTCGGTTACGTACGAGGAAGGGTTAGCACCCTCGTAACGCCCAAAAATTGGTACCTAATTGATTATCAAGTGTCTTTAATGTCGAAAATTTGAAAGTTTTAAGATGCAAACCTCTTTTAATTAGAATGTCTCAAATTTGAAAATTAAGGCTCACTTATTTCAAACGAGTCAAAACATCACATCCAGTAAGTTAGGACGCAACATTTTAAAACCTTCGAAACTAAGCTCGTCTTTCGAAAATTTCTACAACAAAACGCCATATCCAGTAAATTAGGACACTATGTTTTGAAATCTCGAAATAATTGTTTAAGTTTTGAAAACTCAAAATCACTTAGAAGGGTGCTTGACTATTCGAATTCAACGAGAAAAGTCGCAACCCAGTAAGTTAAGGCACTAGCTTTCTCGAAGTTTCCAAACATCAAGCATTGCCCTTTTATTTTTTTTGAAAAAAAAAACCTTGGAATATTATTTTAAATGACGTTTTAGGATGACATATTAATGCATCATGAAGCATAGATGTACAAAATATTCTAAAATTTCTATACAAACATAAATAATATCATTAAGACAAAACTAAATAACATGAACATACGTTTAATAAAAAAAATCATACTAGGGTAAATATAAGATAATAAACAAATAAAAATATGAGTAAACTAAAAGAAAAACATAATACATGCAAAAATTATACAACAATATATATCATAAAATAGCGCATAAAAGAAATAATTAAACATGGCATATAAAAATGAAACTATGCACAAATAAGATAAATGACATACACTAAAAAAATGAATAAATAGAACATTTACAAATTATAAAAATATAATGCAATAGTTCAAAATACATGAAATGATAATATAATATATATACATGCATAGAAAATATATATTTGAAAATAAACTATATAAAAAGGTTAAATATTATAATATATAAAATATATAATCAAATGTATAAAAGATAGGAATAAATATACATATTTGAAAAATGAAGAAATTAAAATAAAAAAAGGTTGAAAAACTAAGATAGACGAATAATAAAATAAGAACAAACCACAGAGAGTAAGAACGCAAGAGGGAGAGAAATTTGAGTGAATGCTCTCAAGAATTCTTATTGCTTCCCAAAACTCAAGTGTTCTACAATGAAGGGAGAGACCTCTATTTATAGTTGAGCCTCCCCAAATCTAACGGTACAGATCAATTACATCAACGGTTAAGATTAAAGGATATCTACAAATTAAACCTCCAAGATTACAAGATCATATCTTCAAGATTGCATATCATATCTAAGATTGCATATCATATCTAAGATTGCATATCCTTAAAGATTATATTTCCATATGAGTCAAGCTTATAGATGGACCTTAAATCTTTTTAAGTAATGGGCCATTCCGATTGGGCCAAATTATATGTTTGTAATTTTGTACTGGACTTGAACTTTGTTTTATTTTTATTTTTTATTTTTTATTTTAGTTTAAGGCCCGGGCGAATTTGGGCTATTACAATTACCCTTTGCATTTAGTCAAGAACCGGACTCGGTTGTGCCTCTTGAACTCCCTTCCTTCCTACGATTCCCAAAAGCAAGAAACAAAAAATGTCAAACTAAAAGAGCTTAATCTATATGCACGGATGTTTTAACGAATGGAAATCATAGAAAAACAACGTTAAGAGAAATAGAGAAGGGAGGAAAATAGAAGGAGAAGCAGAAGAGAATGAAAAAAAAAAGAAAAAAAAAAAGTTAAAAGAACATAAAAGAATAAAATTAAATTGTTCAAAACGAAAAAATAGGGACCAATTGTATAATTTAACCTAAAATTTTCACTTGAAATGATGATTTAATGTGCTACGTTAGTTTACCGTTAACAACAATTAACAACTCAGTGACTAAAATGTAACATTTCAAACATAAATAACTAAAATGTAATTTGAGACGAATAAAAATTTACATTATGTAAATACAATAAAACTGTCACATGAATGTATATTAGTGATGTGTATGGTGAGAAACGCTGTTGATGACATAATTTAGCAGCGTTGGCTGGTAATTAAAAAACGCAACTAAATTACATGTCATTAGAGACATTCCTTTTTATATATGTGGTAATGTTGGGGAAACTACTTTATAAATAGATTTGAATTTAATTATTTGTAATTATATAAATGTATTGACTCTATTAAATTAAGTATAATTGAAACACTCTGATATTATTTGTAATTTAAAACTGTAGAACATTTTTTAAAACTTTTCTTTTTTTTTTTATAAAGTCTATATTATAACTTCTACATGATATTTTAACCTAGTTTGCATGGAATAATATTAACTGAAAAATTATATAAAAGGATTATAAAGTTGGTTTGTTATTCGCTAGCATAAGTCAATTGCAAATTAGGCTTATAAAAACTATTGAATTACAAAATTGGTTTGTAATGTTGTCGAAGAAATCCCAAAATATGTTAAATATTGTATTTGGTAGCCCACTAATATCGTCATCATTACTTTGTCGTTATTTATTTTATTTTCTTATAAATTATTTAAATTTTTAAATGTTATTTTTTAAGAAAAATATTATATAATAAATATTATTTATTTAAATACAAAAGGTTTTCGTATACCATATTGTATGGTACGATACCACTTGAGAGATTGGAGTTAGACAAAAGCACTAAAAATAACTCACAAACTCTTTGATTTAAGCCATTCAAAGCGTCAAAACATGGTTTGTAACACCTCATACTCGACTTAGACATTATGGCCGAATCTCGAGGGACTACATTTGAAAACATAACATAAAACAAAACTTGGTAATGATATTTCCAGTTTTTAGGGAAAAACACCTTATTCAATTAATTCATTTAAATTACAGAAAAACACTTATAAGATTACTTAATTTTGCAATAAAAATCTTAAATTAAATAGAGTTTTGAAAACCGTAGTTTGATTTTGAAATCCATTGCATTGTAGTTTGAAATAAAATATTCAAAATAAAAGATAAAGCAATTTAAAGTGAAGAATAAAATCCAAAACAAATAACAGGCCCCAAAAATTCCAAAAATAGTTCAATTGAAAATAATACTTAAACTCAACAGAATTTAAAAACAATAATTTAAACTGAGCTCCTACTACGCTAGTCTATCCTAAGTTTACTGGTTACCTGAGAAGAAAACATACAAAAAGTGAGTTTATGAGCTCAGTGTGTAACACATCCTAAGCAACAATCAGATGTGCAAAAATTAACAGATAGATGCATGATCAAATATAGAATCAGATGTGTTTTCATATTCAGATACCAAAACATATTCAGATATGTAGTCAGATGCATATTCAAATCCTACCCCCATCCGCTACACAACATCTCCGTCCATTCCTACACAACAAATAGGGTATTAAATACCCTTCCAACCCCACACACCAATAAGTGAGCGTGTCGTAACCATTTTTTGGAAAACGGGGATCGACTTGGATTTGAAAACGAAAACGAAAAAATGGGAGTCGCCACCAATCCTTTTTGATGAGGTGTGATCGGATCACCTTAAATTAATCATTTTAATAAAAGTTAAGATTTACTAAGACGATAAATTTTTTGGTCTACGAAAATTAGAAAATGAATTCGGGAGTCAGTTACGCACGAGGAAGGGTTAGCACTCTCGCTACGCCCAAAATTGGTACCTAGTTGATTAATTAGTGTCTTAATTGTCGAAAATTGAGAACTTGAAAGACTTTGAAATAAGATTCCTCTTTTGTAAAATAAACATTAAAATGTCAAAGACATTCTCGTCTCGAGGCAACGATACGTCATATCCAGTAAGTTAGGATACGGCATTTCGAACTTTTGAGAATGAGCTTGCCTTTTATTTAAAATCGATGTATTTTAACTTCTTTTAAAAGGATATTCGGTTAGTTAGGGTGAACGAGCAAAATCGAAACCCAGTAAGTTAGGGCACGTTTCCTCGAATTTCTGAACACCGAACATTGCCTTTATTTGCAAAAGATCTAATTTTGAGGTATCAAAATGTCATACCCGGTAAGTTAGGGCACCACACCTTGAAGCTTCGAAAATAAGCATTTTTTTAGACTCATATTTAAAAGAATATTCCATTTATTTAGGTTGAATGAGACAAATCGAGACCCAGTAAGTTAGGGCACGATTGTCTCGAATTACTAAATACGGAATATTTACTTTTATGAGAAAATTATTAATGTTTTGAGTAAAATCGTGATTTATAGTAAACATAAAAGCAAATTAATATGAATAATAACATAATGACAGGTGTGATAGTGTCAAAAGCAATAATATGAACAGTTGTAAAAGATGATATAATGACGAGGCTAGGCAAATGTAAACACATATGTGAGGAAAAAAATGAAATGATCGAACGCGCAAGCAAATAAATAAATAAATAATGGTAATGATAATGAAAACAATAATAATGATATTATATGTACTAAAGTATATGCATGATAATAAAAGTAAGAAGAAATATAGAAAAATATATATTCATAATAATTATATTACAAGGTACATATGCATAATATAGAATGTATACGCAATATAAAATTACATAGTATATATATATATATATATATATTAATAATAATAATGCAACCAATGAATGACTTAAGGCTTGAAAGAATTTACGACGGTATAAATAGGTGATGAAACGATAATACCGTGGGTAATGATAATATAAGCGAAATATGTACGTAAAAATGTGTATATATTATTAGTTAGTGTAAAAACAATAGCGTATAGATAATTATATAAAAATGTTATAAAAATAATAATATCATAGTGATGGTAATGGAAGGAATAATAATAATAGTAATAATACAGAGATAATGATAATAATAAAGAAACATTGTATAAATATATATTGAAATTAAATATGTGATAATATTAAATGTTTATACATAATATGTACGTGAAATACAAAACAAAGTATACACATAATATATTAAAACATATACATGACCTACATAATATACATTATAGAACATAATATGATATTTACAACATATAAAACTATAATAAAATGATATACATAATATAATATTAATTTACATGGGCATAATATGAAGTATAACATATATATTAAAAGTATGTATATATGACACGAATGTATTTAACAAAACAATAATATCAAAAACTAATAATAATAATAATATATAAATATATAAGTATATATGTTAAAGATATATAATAAATATTAATAATATGGAGGTAAAAATAGATATAACAAAATGTACATAATAGAATATTTGAATATGTATACATAAAACATATATTAGGAACAATAATAATATATAAAACAACTATAAGAATATATATAATATGTATATATATAGTATTAATTTAAAAGGGGCTAAATAATAATAAAATATGCTAAAAATAATAATACAAGAATGGTACAATAGAATAATGAATAATATTAAAATAATAAAGAGTAAAAATAATGTAGAAACTGTATTAAATAGGAGAAAGGGACTAAATTTGAAACAAATATTAAGTTTTGGGGCCGATTTAAAAAACTAATAAAGAGAAGGGACTAATTTGAAAGCGCAAATAACATACGAGGTTCAAAAGGGCAATTTACCCGAGCCCTTGAAACGGTGTCGCTGAAGGGAGGACCAACTTGCAAAATGCGATAACCTCGGGGCTAATTTAAAAGAATTAAAAACTTGATTGCAAAGCATGTAAAAACCAGAAGGACTGCGCAAGCAATTAGACCATGCTTGCAAAAACACGCGGATCCTTCTGTGGAGCGAGCCGAGTTTCGGGTCGGCGCTTAAAACGACGCCGTTTTTGTGTTTTAAAATGGCCGGGCAAAACGGTGCGTTTGGCCGGCCTATATAACCCATTTATTTTTATTTTTTTCATTTCTCCTCTCCCTTTAAAAAAACTCCTAAACTCCTCTCTCTCTCGGTCTGCCAGCCCAGAAGCCGACGAGGTGCAGGCCGGTCGCCACCGTGCCGTTCGCCATGCCGGCCACGGTGGAGATGAAAAATGGTAAGAAATTTTACATTTTTTTATTTTTAAAACATATATATATGTATATGCGGGCAAAATTGGTTAAAAAGAAAGAAAAAGAAAGAAGATGAGGATGAATCACCTTCAACTGTTTAGCTTTCTACTCTGTTTGGACTGTTTTTGTTGTTTTATATTGCTAGAGATTCTCCGCTTGAAATCGAGTGATGTTTGTTTTTTATTTTCACAAAAAAAACGATGAACTTTCAAATGGTTTTGGATTCGGCTTTATATAGCCATTACAAATCCTTTTTTACATTGTCTTTTTTTTGCAGGAAAATGGGCGGTGGAGCAGAGGCCATTTGCACTGTTGACATGACTGGGGCAGTGGGAGTCAGAGGCGGTGGAGGCAAGTGGTGATGGGACGGTGCTGATTAGGCTAGGGTTCTTTCTCCTTCTATTTTGTGTTTAAGTTGGGTTAGTGTTTTAGGTAAATTGGGTTAGGGGATATTTGTTGTTATTTGGGCCCAAAATTGGGCTTGTACAGCTGCCTCTCTTTGCTTGTTGTCGTGTAACGAGAACAGAGCAAAGACTTAAGAAAGACCAATTTTGATCGGTCTTACCATATCTGGACTTGTTTAGCACTCCTTTTCTCCAGGTAGCTTTATTCCAATCTTGTTGCTTCACTCCGCTTCACTGCTCTACTGCGGCTTCAAGAAGGTAAGGTTTGTTTTGATCTGCTCCGCTGCAACTCTATGGAGATAAGACATGTGACTTCAATGCTCTCCAGTGCAATTTCAAGGAGAAGCGATTTGTGATTTCCAACCTGATACCCTACTGCTTAGGGGTTTAGGCTCATCGCTTTTGATCTGTTTCCCTCTTACTTAGGGGGTTAAGATCCGTAAATTCAGTTTGCTCCACTTACGGCTTCAGGGAGATGAGACTTGCTGGATTCAATCTGTTCCACTGCAACTTCAGGGAGACAAGATCTATAATTTTCAACCTATTACCCTACTGCTTAGGGGGTTAAGGTCTGTAAATTTGGCTTGCTACCCTACTGCTTAGGGGGTTAAAGCCCATCGTTTTTGATCTATTTCCCTACTGCTTAGGGGGCTAAGATCTGTAAATCTTTAGCCTGTTACCCTACTGCTTAGGGAGTTAAGGCTTGGTGGTTTGAATCTGCTTCACTGCAACTTCAGGAAGGCAAGATTCGCTGTCTTTTGATCTGCTTCCCTACTACTTAGGGTGATAAGATCTTATGAACGTCAGCTTGTTACCCTACTGCTTAGGGAGTTAAAGCTCGTTGCCCTCGATCTGTTTCCCTACTGCTTAGGGGGTTAAGGCTTGGTGGTTTGAATCTGCTTCACTGCAACTTCAGGAAGGCAAGATTCGCTGTCTTTTGATCTGCTTCCCTACTACTTAGGGTGATAAGATCTTATGAACGTCAGCTTGTTACCCTACTGCTTAGGGAGTTAAAGCTCGTTGCCCTCGATCTGTTTCCCTACTGCTTAGGGGGTTAAGATCTGTGAATTTAACCTGTTACCTTACTGCTTAGGGATTTAAGGTCTGTAAATTTGGCTTGTTACCCTACTGCTTAGGGGGTTAAAGCCCATCGCTTTTGATCTATTTCCCTACTGCTTAGGGGGCTAAGATCTGTAAATCTTTAGCCTGTTACCCTACTGCTTAGGGAGTTAAGGCTTGGTGGTTTGAATCTGCTTCACTGCAACTTCAGGAAGGCAAGATTCGCTGTCTTTTGATCTGCTTCCCTACTGCTTAGGGTGATAAGATCTTATGAACGTCAGCTTGTTACCCTACTGCTTAGGGAGTTAAAGCTCGTTGCCCTCGATCTGTTTCCCTACTGCTTAGGGGGTTAAGATCTGTGAATTTAACCTGTTACCTTACTGCTTAGGGATTTAAGGTCTGTAAATTTGGCTTGTTACCCTACTGCTTAGGGGGTTAAAGCCCATCGCTTTTGATCTATTTCCCTACTGCTTAGGGGGCTAAGATCTGTAAATCTTTAGCCTGTTACCCTACTGCTTAGGGAGTTAAGGCTTGGTGGTTTGAATCTGCTTTTAGGAACATGACCTATAGAATTAGTTCCATGTATTTATGCTTATGCCAAAGAATTAGGATGCTATGATCAAAATGAATCAAATGTTCCTAATTAGATGCATTATGAATGATCTATGAATGTATGAGTGCAACATGTTGTGAGCGTGAATCCCTTTTAATGTTTAGGTTGCCATTGCTCTTTGTTTATCAAAGTTCTTTCACTGAAATGGTACCATGTCTTCTTGTTCAGCTCAAATTTTGAACAGAAAACCCGAAGAGGTAGTCCCAATTTAAACTCTTTCTTCTCATATGCTTCCAGTCTTTGAGTTTGGTTAGTTCTAAATAATAGTCCTGTTTTAGGTTCCTATACTATTTAGAAACTTTTAGAGCAATATGCAGAACTCTTTTTGCGAAAATGGCTTTTAGTCCATTAATCATCATTTCAATGCAAAATGCTTGAAAAAGATTACAATAATGATGGAACTGAAATTTATCAGAAACAAAATTTGAAGGGAATGGATTCATCACGGTCAACAAACATTGCTGGAATACAAAATGAATAAGAAGGGAATAGGTGCCTCAGATATCGCAGCGTGAGCTTCTCTGTACTGACTTCTTGAGGACTTTTTTTTGCCCAATATGTGTTTAGGGGATCTAGAGTACTCTTGTAGATGCCCCAAAATGTAACATCTCTCCTCCTTGTTAATTTAGGTATCATAAGACCATCGCATGCCCCATCTTTGATCAAAATTTGAATCGTCATTTACGGGTTTTCAATTCAAAATCCCTTTGGTCTCAAGGTGCTCTTTGCGAGTTTTCACCCTGGCCTCTCCCCTTTTTTTAGGCGAAGTATTTCTTAACCGAATCTGAATTCACAGGATTGGGTAAAATCTTGCCATCCATTTCAGCCAATATCAATGCTCCGCCAAAAAAGACTTTCTTCACCACATAAGGTCCTTCCCAATTCGGCATCCATTTTCCTCTGAAATCCTTTTGTATGGGCAGGATCTTTTTCAATACTAGGTCTCCCTCGTGGAATTCTCTAGGGCGAACATTTTTGTTGTAGGCTCGCATCATTCTTTTTTGGTACATCTGACCATGGCGAATAGCCCTTAGCCCCTTTTCTTCAATCAAATTCAACTGATCGTATCGGGACTGGATCCATTCTGCTTCATCCAACTTTATCTTTGACAAAACTCTAAGGGAAGGAATCTCGACCTCGATAGGTAAAACCGCCTCCATTCCATAAACCAATGAGAAAGGCGTTGCCCCGGTGGAGGTCTTGACAGACGTTGGATAAGCATAAAGGGCGAATGGTAGCTTTTCATGCCAGTCTCTATAAGTTTCAGTCATTTTTCCCACAATCTTCTTAATGTTTTTATTAGCTGCCTCGACTGCACCGTTCATTTTTGGGCGATATGGTGACGAGTTGTGGTTTCTGATCTTGAACTGACTGCAGACATCCGCTATCGTGTTGTTATTTAAATTCAATACGTTGTTAGATATGATCTTCTCTGGCATTCCATAACAACAAATGATTTCCTTTTTTAGGAATTTGCTAACTGCAGATTTTGTAACATTGGCATATGAAGCGGCCTCCACCCACTTGGTGAAATAATCGATGTCCATTTGAAGCTTTTGGTGAAATTGGCCCAATCACATCCATGCCCCACATCGAGAAAGGCCATGGAGAAGTCATAACATGCAGAGGTGAATGAGGCACGTTAATCCTGTCTCCATAGATTTGACACTTATGACATCTTTTGGCATAGCTAATACAGTCTCCTTCCATGGTGGACCAATAATAACCGAACCTCATAATTTGCCTGGCCATTGTAAAGCCATTAGCATGTGTCCCACAGATGCCCTCATGGACTTCTTTCAAGATTTTCTTAGCCTCAATAGCGTCTACACATCTTAATAGTACCTGATCCTTCCTTCTTTTGTACAGGATCTCCCCATCTAAGACATAGTCACTGGCCAGTCTTCTCAACATTCTCTTGTCATTCTCAGTAGCTTGGTCGGGGTACTCACGATTCTTCACATATCGTAGGATATCGTGGTACTAAGGGTGATCATCATTTTCCTCTTCTTCTTCGAGGTTGTAACAATGAGCCGGGACCTCGCAAATGCTCATTTGGATTGGTTTCACATCCTCTGGTTGGTTCACCTTGATCATAGAAGCTAAAGTTGCTAGGGCGTCAGCCATCTGATTTTCCTCTCGCGGGAGGTAGTAGAAGACAATATCATCAAACTCTTTAATTAATTCGAGGATCAGCCTTTGATGATTAATCAACTTGGGGTCTCTCGTCTCTCATTCACCTTTGAGTTGATAAATCACTAGCGCAGAATCTCCGTGTACTTCTAACACCTTGATTTTACGCTCTATGGCTGCGCGTATTCCCATAATACATGCTTCGTATTCTGCCATGTTGTTTGTGCAGTCGAAATCCATTTTACTAGTGAAGGGATAGTGTTCACTGTTTGGGGATACCAAGACTGCCCCGATTCTGTTACCCACAGCATTTGATGCTCTATCAAAGTTTAGCTTCCAAGGATGACCTTCTTAAGGGTCTTCTTCAGTGGTTTCCACGTACATCAAATCTTCATTAGGAAAATCAAAGTTCAGAGGCTCGTAATCTTCTAGAGCTCTACTGGCTAGAAAATCTGCTATTGCACTCCCTTTTACAGCTTTCTGATTTACATAGACGATATCAAATTCGGAAAGTAGAATTTGCCATCGGGCCAATCTTCCATTTAAAGTAGTTGATTCCATCAAGTACTTCAGAGGATCCAGTTTAGAAATCAGCCAAGTTGTGTGGTACAACATGTATTGTCTCAGTCTTCGGGTTGTCCAGATTAAGGCACAACACAACTTTTCAATGAATGAGTATCTCATCTCACACTCAGTAAAATTTTTACTGAGGTAATATACCGCTCTTTCTTTCCTTCCTGATTCATCGTGTTGCCAAGCACGCATCCTATAGAATTTTCAAATACCGTCAAATACAGTATCAATGGCTTATCTGGACTAGGTGGTATCAACACTGGGGCATTAGACAAATATTTCTTAACTTTTTCGAAAGTCTTCTGGCATTCCCCATCCCAAACACTAGGGTTGTGTTTCTTAAAGAGACGGAATATGGGGTCACATTTCTCGGTTAGTTGTGAAATAAACCAAGCGATGTAATTTAATCTTCCTAGGAATCCCTGAACTTCTTTCTGAGTATGTGGTGGAGATAACTCTTGTATGGCTTTGACTTTATCTAGGTCAATCTCAATCCATTTTTCACTGACCACGAATCCTAGCAGTTTTCCTGACTTGGCCCCGAAGGTACACTTTGCTGGATTGGGTTTCAGCTGGAATTTCCTCAACCTAGAAAATAATTTCCTCAAGACCTACACATGCTCTTCTTCAAGTCGAGATTTGGCGATCATGTCGTCGACATAGACTTCAATTTCTTTATACATCATATCATGGAATAGGGTTACCATGGCTCTCTGATATGTTGCTCCTGCATTTTTCAATCCGAACGGCATTACTTTATAGCAAAAGGTTCCCCACATGGTCACAAATGTGGTTTTATTCATGTCTTCAGGATGCATCTTGATCTGATTGTACCCCGAGAAACCATCCATGAAGGAGAAGAGTGAGTAACCTACCGTGTTCTCCACTAAGGTGTCAATATGAGGCAATGGGAAATTATCCTTCGGGCTGGCTTTGTTTAAGTCTCTGTAGTCTACACACACCCGTACTTTTCCATCTTTTTTAGGGATGGGGACGATGTTGGCTACCCATTCCGAGTACTTAACTACTTGTAAGAAACCAGCATCAAATTACTTCTTGACCTCCTCTTTTATTTTTAACAAAACATCAGGCCCCATCCTTCGAAGCTTTTGCTGAACTGGCTTGCATTCTTCTTTGATGAGGAGCCTGTGTACCACAATGTCAGTACTTAGCCCAGGCATATCTTGATATGACCATGCAAAGACATCCTTGAACTCTTGGAGTAACTCAATAAGGTCCCGCTTTGTCTCTATGGTAATGCAAACTCCGATCTTTACTTCTTTCCTTTCTAGTTCATCTCCCAAGTTCACGACTTCTACAGTCTCTTTGTGGGGTAGAATCTGTTTCTCCTCGTGTTCTACCATCCTTAACAAATCAGGGGATAAGTTACAGTCTTCGTCATCCTCAAAGTCTTGAGATCCCTCTAGACAAATATCCCGCTCAAAAGAAGACTCTGAATTAGTAGCAACGTCACTCACATCATTGATATCCGGAGACCTGTTGTGGGTGCGAAGGAGGATACAAAGAACAAGAGAATCTAAGAACAATGATATGTATGGTATGATCATGAATGAAAGAAAAAAAAATATTTGCACGGAATAAGTCAAAAGGATGCACTTCATTGAAATAACGATTTCGAACATAAGCCTATTTCACAAAGGACACTTATTACTCCTAGGCCTAGAGCAATAAGTGTGTTCTGGACATTACTCTGAGTTAGTTTTAAAGACTACAGGAATCTCTTCCGCAGTCCAATTATTCAGAACACTTCTCGGCTTATAGGGGCGAATGCCCGACAAATTCTCTACCCAGTTCCTTCTTCATATATGGCGTTAATGTCCAAACTCTCCATCATTCCTTCCACGATTTCCTTTCCCGATATCTTCCGCTCGGAGTGAATGACCCCTCCAAACACAAAAGTCTTCAATATATAAAGGCAGATCATTGGTTCCCATTCAATTTCTCCCCCACTCAATCGCGCTCTCCTTCTTTCTTGCTTCTTTTCTAGCTCTTTCTTTCTTTGTTTCGTGTCTGGCTTAAATCCTAACCCAAAACGGTCTTGTTTGTCCTTCACCGTTGGTGCATTAATCCTTCCCTAGAGATATCTCCCGAGTCCTTTTCCAAGTAGGGCCCCTTTTCCAACAGTTAGTCGTAGTCCCATTCTTATAGTCTCAGATAACCTGGGCATTGGAATCCTATTTCCTTCGGTAATGAATGTCGTGTTCACAAACTCCAAAGATTGAAAAGACCACCCGATTGCTTCATCATTTGCCTCTAGATATAGGGCATCACTGGTTATTGCTGCGATGATGTCCTCTTCAGCATTGATCATTACTAACCGACCTTCAGTCACTAATTTTAACTTTTGGTGCAGCGATGAAGGGACTGCCCCTGCCGAGTGTATCCATGGCCTTCCCAATAGGCAATTATATGAAGGCTTAATGTCCATGACCAGAAAATCTACTTCGTACGTGCTCGGTCCGATTAAGAGGGGTATTTCAATTCTCCCCATTACCTTCCTTTCCGTGCCATCAAATGCTCTCACTATACTTTGGCATGTCTTTATATGGGAACTATCCATGGCAACCTACTCAGCGTAGATAGGGGTAGGACATTCAGTGCAGACCCATTGTCAATCAATACCCCCGGTAATGTGTACCCTTTACAGCGAGTCGTGATGTGCAAAGCTTTAGTTGATCCTCGGCCACCTGGAGGTACCTCATTGTCATTGAAGTATATGAAGTTGTCGGCACTTATATTGTTGACTAAGCGGTCGAGTTTGTTTACAGAGATATCATTAGCAACATAAGTTTCATTCAGCACATTCATCAATGCGCTGCGATGGGTTTCGGAGCTTAAAAGTAAGGTCAGTACTGATATACGAGCTGGCTGTTTGTGCAACTGTTCTACGATGCTATATTCGCTGTGCTTTAGAAATTTTAAAAATTCCTTGGCTTCTTTTTCAGTCACTGATTCATTAACAGTTAGTTCAGGCCCCGCCGGCTTCTCTTTCTTTTGATCAATTGCTAATGATTTTTCTTTAACCTGCTCGACTTTTGTATTTGGGGTATAACGCCTTCCGCTGTGCGTATAAAAAGCTTCATCTTGAACTTCCTCTGATGCATTAATCGGGGTCTCCTCTCCCGGGAATGTCACATTGCAGCTATAGTTCCACGGTACCCTTTTGCTATCTTTATAAGGGAAAGCAACGGGCTTTTGGATCACAACCTTTGGCGCAACTTGTGCTCCGCTTCATTTATTCTCAAACATGATATGATAACCACTGGGTGGTTGACTTTGTAAACATCCTTCATTGATCCTTCTTCGGAGGCACACACATCTGTTTCTTTCGGGCTCCCGACATATTCGAAGAATTCCAGCTCCTTATTATCTATCAATCCTTGTAACACAGCCCTGAATTCGCTGTATTTCTGAATCTCATGATCCTCTTGGTCATAGAACTCGCAATAATTCTTCGCTTCTCGAGGTTTGACCCTTGAATTATGTGCTATCAAACCTCTTTCCACCATTTTCTTCCATACTTCTTTCAACGGGGTATTCACTTCTGCAATATTCATCTTAATTTCTTTCCCCGAACTCTCGATTATCACATTTATTCCCTTATACCCATGGTTAGGTAATGGATTCTCTGCACTGGATGTATCATCAAATTTCACAATCCCCATGTTGATGAGTCTTTCAACCAATTTCCTGAAAGTGGTGCAGTTTTCTATCGAGTGTCCTATGGCTCCCGCATGGTATTCGCATTGGGCATTTGCGTCATACCATTTGGGGTATGGAGGTTGCATTGGCTTTAGATAGAAGGGAGACACGACATGTGCATCAAATAAACTTTGGTATAACTCCTTGTACGTCATTGGAATGGGCGTAAATTGGAGTTTCTCCCTATTTTGTTTTGTGTTGGGCTCTTGTCTGGGTGGGCCCTGCTGTCCAGTAGTTGTTGACCTTGGTTGGCTTACGGTGATCGACTTCAAATATGAGCTCACATTATTCACCTCGTGCTCTTTCTTTCTCGGTGCTGACCTCTTAGCATTTTCCCCAGCCTCTATTTTCCCACATCTTATGGCATTTTCTATCATTTCTCCAGACATTACTATGTCTGAAAAACTCTTGGTTGTGCTACCCAGCATGTGGTTAATAAAAGGTGTCTTTAGGGTATTGATGAAGAGCATAGTGGTTTCCTTTTCTAACAGAGGGGGTTGGACCTGTGTGGCCACCTCTCTCCATCGCTGGGCGTACTGCCTAAAGCTCTCATTATGATTTTTCTCCATATTCTGTAAAGTGATTCTATTAGGGGCTATGTCTGTCATATGACCGTACTACTTCATGAAAGCTTGTGCTAAATCTTTCCATGAACTGACCTGGGCGCGACTCAATTGGTTGTACCATCTAGAAGCGGCCCCAACCAGACTTTCTTGGAAGCAGTGAATTAATAGTTGGTCATTATTGACATGGCCTGCCATTCGTCAGCAGAACATAGTGATGTGAGCTTCGAGACAGCTAGTCCCATTGTATTTCTCAAATTCCAGAGTTTTGAACTTGGGAGGGAGTACCAGGTTCGGAACCAAACTTAATTCCTTAGCGTCGATTCCACCACGATAGTCAGTGCTTTCCATTTCTTTAAATTTTTCTTCTAACCATCTACACCTTTCTTCAAGCTCTCTCGGGAGTTCTATCCTTGCCTTTTCTGTTTCTGTTACTTCATCAAGATTGGGGACCATAGGGTTGGTCGGTTTATCCCCCGGATTAGAGCCCGAGCTGGCCTGATAATTCATCGGTGCCGAAACACTGGCCTGAAATGGTTAGGGCCTAATTGTGACCGATGGCCTTCTTGGGTACATATCAGGTTGTGTCTGAACGTCCGCTAGGGCAAAACCCAGAGGGTAGGTAGGATCTTCATTATCATCTCCCGCATTGATCAAGGGGCTTTTCCCTTTTTCCAACCCGCCAGCCAATAAACGCGTTAGTTGGTCCATCATGCTTTTCTAGGACTCCAGCATCTGGTCCTTCATATTTTGCTGGATTTTGGCAAGCTGTTCTTGCATACGTGTTTGTAATTGATCCTGCATCTCTTTTTGCATTTGTTTCAATCTCTCTAACCTTTGATCTATTGCTCTTGTTTTTCTTCTTGTACCGTAACGATGTTCCAGGGTAACTGCCATGATTTTTAGGGTTTTTTGTGAGTTTTAGTGCGTGTGATGCAATGCTGATGCATGAATGCAATGAATGCGATGAATGCAAAAAAGCGTTGATTCCAATTCGATTTTATTAGAATAAATTTCTAGAAAACAAGTTTCTTTACATAAAATAGATTACATATAAGGCTTGGCCCTGATACTTAAGGCCTTGACCTGTCTAAGAAGCCAAGCTAGCTCTCGACCTCGGTCCGATTTCGACTCGTATTTTAAACTCAGCACATCAGCTTGTACTGCTAATGTTTGCAAGTGATCGGCCACTTCTTGCACTTGAGTCAAAGCTTCGCCCATGACGTAGTCCCTGCTTCTGACTTGGTCTTGAGATTGATGAAGTTGCTCCTTCCATCGCTCGTTATTTACCTCGAGGAGTTCTATTTGAAGATCACGATTTTGTAGCGCTGTTTTGAGTTCTTCTATATTCTCTTTTAATTCTTCGATTCTGTTCTGACTAGCTTTCAACTCGATTGCAGAGTTACGCGAGCGATACTGATACAATGACCTCTCTAACTCTGATACCCGGATCTTCAACCCTTCTTTCTCATTCTGGCTTTCTACCAAACTTCTTTTCAGAGCACCTTCTCGAGCTTGAGCATCTCGGAATTTTTCTTCCCATTGGTTGGCTTTGCTTTGTTCTTCTTTAACTTCTTGTCGCCACAGTTCCGATGTTTTTCCTAACCCAGCGGTTCTCATTGATCTACGCAGCTTCTTATAGTCCGTTTTCAAACTGTCCAAGTCCTCTTTAGCCTTGTTTTTCCCTTTTCTGAGTCTTTCAACTTATAGTTTCTGGACGTCGACATCTAACCCTAACTGCATCTTTTCTTCTTCCAACTGCTCGATCCTTTTTTCTAGCTCCAGACTTTTTCTCTCGAAATCTTGCCTAATGATTTCTAGCTCAGACGGGATTACTTTTAAGTGTTCTTCTATCAACTAAGGATTCCCTTGATCTGATGTAGGGATGTTGTCGTTAATCCTCTGATTCCACCATCGGTCGTACTCAGAAGTAGTCATGGGATTGGCAGCAAATTTTTTCATTCTACGAGTCTGGTTCGAGGCATTTGATATCTTGCAAACTTTCTTTTTGTAATTATTCCCTGTGAATCCCTATGAACACGAACTCGCACTAGGCTAACCCGTATGTTGGTGGTGTAAACTGTCTGGATCTGTACTGTCGCAATGCAAGCAGAGGAGCATACCCGACGGCTCCCCATACTCCTAACAAGGGAACCCAATCGAAGTCTCCACATCGGTATAATATTTCATCAGGAACCATCCAAGGGGCTCTCCATTCAACATCTTCTTCTCGCAAATTTTGGAGAACCGTCATCCAATTTTCTTCTGTAACATCATCTCGCCTCGGTGTTGCCACTAACTCTTTCAGTGGAGAATAACTTTCAGAGAAGATACGATAGGAAACCTTTTCCACTTTCCAAAAATGGCTATGGAACCAAGATAGCAAGAGTTGTATACATCCAATAAATCTCCCTTCACCTACTCTTCTACAAGCATTCAATGATCTGAAAGTTTTAGCCAAGATTGCGGGTACAGGTGTGGTTCCTTTACCAAGCCTGTCAAAAAGACCAGAAACAACCTCGTCTACATGCCTCAAAGCCTTAGGGAAGATGATCAGTCCATAAATGCTCAGGGCGAAGACATCTACCCTTTTTTTCACGTTGGGGTGTGCTAAGATTATATCCCTCAGGTTCCTCCAAGGAATGCATTTACAATCCCCTTTTTGTTTGATCCGGGTTGTCACCCACTGTTCGCTCATCCCTGTGATGTTCATCAGCTTTTTTGAAAATGCTGGGACGTTAGCAGGCCTGGAATAAATTCTGTCAACCTGAATTTTTGGGCAATGGAGCAAGGTCGTGTATTCTTCTATAGTAGGTACCAAGTCTACTTTCCCGAAGGTGAATCAACTGTAAGCAGAATTCCAATATTGGGCAAGGGCTCGAAACAGGTGTTCATCTACCTTGACATCGAGCAGATAAGGTAAATCACCGTAATGACAATAGAATAGCTGTTTGACCTCATCATCCCACTGACCCCAAATTTCTTTCATCTCTTGGAGATTATTCTGAGTTACGCTGATCCGAGTAAAGTTCCATAACTCTGACACATACCCCTCAGTAAGACTGTCACCTTTCTCTTGTTGTGTCATCTCAGCCCATATCCGGACAGCCGCGTTGTCTTCTACTTTATCAAAAAAACCCCTTTTCCATGATAAGCTATCTATTTAGGAACCGAATACGAATCAACACCTTTTGCGATGAAAATACCATGCAAATACAATCAAAGTAAAACAAAACAAGTCAGTATTTCATACGCAATTCAAAGCAAACAAAGCATAATAAACATAGCACTTGCTCAGGTAACCACTAGGGTTTCGGAGTGGCTTTACCTAGGGTGGGTTCTTAAGGCTTGCTATATGGGGTTTGGTTCTAGAGTAAGGGTACCCGAACCAGTAGATTCCTCGATCTTCACCCATTTATAGGCTCATATAGACCGAGTTCAGTTCAGGGGAATAGATTTCCCTATGGCTGCACGGAGATGAAAATCTCACGAAGACATAGGTACGGATGTATCCCGAAAGCGATTCACTATCCTGCATGGAGGTGAAAACCTCACGAAGGAGTAGTTTCTCACTCCCACTTAAAGGGGTGTGACCACAGCGGTCATGCAATGCAATATGCAAAACCATTTAAAGACTCGAACCAACGCAGCAGGTATTGTATCACAAACCAAAAAATAGCTGATGAAATGTAATGAAAGGATCGTATTTCAAAACCAAATTTTTAATTTTTGATAAAAAGATAAAAGTTAATCAACTTGTGGCTTGACTCTCTTATTTGGTGTCCCCAGTGGAGTCGCCAAGCTGTTGTAACCATTTTTTGGAAGACGGGGATCGACTTGGATTTGAAAACGAAAATGAAAAATGGGAGTCGCCACCAATCCTTTTTGATGAGGTGTGATCGGATCACCTTAAATTAATCATTTTAATAAAAGTTAAGATTTACTAAGACGATAATTTTTTTGGTCTACGAAAATTAGAAAATGAGTTCGGGAGTCAGTTACGCACGAGGAAGGGTTAGCACCCTCGCTACGCCCAAAATTGGTACCTAGTTGATTAATTAGTGTCTTAATTGTCAAAAATTGAGAACTTGAAAGACTTTGGAATAAGATCCCTCTTTTGTAAAATAAACATTAAAATGTCAAAGACATTCTCGTCTCGAGGCAACGATACGTCATATCCAGTAAGTTAGGATACGACATCTCGAACTTTTGAGAATGAGCTTGCCTTTTATTTAAAATCGATGTATTTTAACTTCTTTTGAAAGGATATTCAGTTAGTTAGGGTGAACGAGGAAAATCAAAACCCAGTAAGTTAGGGCACGTTTCCTCGAATTTTCGAACACCGAACATTGCCTTTATTTGCAAAAGATCTTATTTCGAGGTATCAAAATGTCATACCCGGTAAGTTAGGGCACCACACCTCGAAGCTCCAAAAATAAGCATTTTTTTAGACTCATATTTCAAAGAATATTCCATTTATTTAGGTTGAATGAGACAAATCGAGACCCGGTAAGTTAGGGCACGATTGTCTCGATGTAATAACCTAAATTCAAGGTTATCGGAACAGTGGTTTCGTAACCACAAATTCGATTTAAAGAGAAATTTATTTCAATATTTTTGCATGAAAATTGATATGATAGGAAAATCGTATGAAATATTGATAGAAAGATTTTACCGATTTAGTGATTAGTTAGAAAAAAAAATTATTGAAGAAATTGGGTAAAAACAAGATATTGGGACCTCTATCTTGTAAAACCAACTCGAAAATAATTTTATAAATATTTATGAAATGTTATTAGTGTGGTATTAAAATTTCGTTAGGAAATTTTAATGTTTGGATAGTCAATTAAATGAAAAGGACTAAATTGTAATAGGTGTAAAAGTCACTAGGATGATTAAATAGCTTAAAAGTCTAATGAGAAAGGATTTAAAAGGCAATTAGACCCAAAATTTATTTGGGCTAGACGGCAAGGGCATGAAATCAGCAGAAAAATTGATAAATTAAGGGTAAAATTGGAATATTGCAAAATTAACTGAATAAAACTAGGACTAAATAGGAAATATCTAGATTTCTCTTCATTTCTCTTCAATTCCAGAAGCTAAAAATGCCATGGGAGGGTTCTCTAAGCTGGTATTTCATAATTTTTGCACCAAGTGAGTTAATCCTTGCCTTTTTCTTGTAATTTTTGTGTTTCTAAGACTTTTGCAACTAGGTCCTACTATTAAATTCATTAGTTTTTGATTTCATGGATGAAATTGAAAGTCACCATGGTTGAGTGCTGTAAGTTTATGATGAAATAGAATGAAATTAAAGCTTTAATTTGTTTATGATATGATTTTATTAGGTAATTTCAATAGAAATTGATTTTTAGGACCTAATTGTGAAAATGCTTGGAATTAAAGTCTATTGCTGAAATTCTGATTCCTAAAGGTTGTCAACTAGTTTAAGGTGATAGAATAAAATGTTAATTGAGAAAAATCAGCTCAATTGAGAGGCTAATTGAGTAGGGACGAAATTATCATTTATTAAAAGCTTAGGGGAAAATGGTAATAAACAGCTTGCACAAAAACAGTTTGGACAGCAGCAGTAGACTAACTTTGAAAAATCACCATAAATTGTAGAAATCGAATTAGAAGATGAAAAAAATATAGAATTAAATCTTATTGAGTCTAGTTTCTCATAGAAGAAATAGTGTAAGAAATGGATTTGTAAATTTTGAGATATAATGAATTTTGTGAGACAAGGTCAGAATGAATTCGGGTTCCCCTGTTCTGAATTTGAAAAATCATAAAAAAAATTGAATAAAAACAATTAGGGTCTTAAATTTATATGTATAGAATCCTTAATGAGTCTATTTTTAAGATAAACAAACGAGAACATCATTTGAATTCTTTATGAAGAGATAATTAATTTTTAGTGAAGAAGGGTCAGAACTGTCGACAGCAGAACAGGGGTGACTTTGAAGAATAAACTGTACTGATTGGCTAAACCAAAAATTTTGAAATTTTTATGGTAAAAATATATATGAGTCTAGTTTCAGGGAAAATTAACAGATCTTAATTTGGAGTTCCGTATCTCAAGTTATAAATAATTTAGTGACTATGACTCAAGTAGACAGCTTTGAATGAACTATAAATAATAGTTGAATTATAGAGAATGTTGCATATGAACATGAAATGTATTAAATTGATAATTAAATTTATTTATTTAGATCCAGAAGATTCAAATACGAAGCTAGATCGAGGAAAGGAAAAAGTTCGGGATTAGTAGATTTTTACTGTTTACAAACAAGTATCAAGGTAAGTTCATGTAACTTGAATTATATTCTTAAATGCTTGAGATTGTATGTTATTGATGTGAATATGATTGGAGTGTTCATTGTATGAAATGTAACGCCCCAATTTTCGGGAATCCTGTGGATGTTGGCATAGGTTTAATTATGTTAGTGGGCCTCTCGAAGGCCCAAGCTTAAGATAGAACCCGGTAATTTTAGTTAATTTTTGTTCCATAAGAAAAAGGGAGTGAAATTATGAAATAGGACCTATGTGAAAATGTTTGAAAATGCTATAGGCTAAATTGAAGTGGCCAAATAAATAGGAGTGCAAAATAGAAGGATTTGCATGACAAACCTCCCATTTTACATGAAGTGGCCAGCCATCATGTTGTTGTAGACAAAATGTACACTTGATATCCATAATTTATGGTACAAATTGATACAAATTGATAATAGGTTAGGTAAATGTTCCATGATAATGGGTTAGGTAAATGTTTCATGATAATGGGTTAGGTAAATGTTTCATGATAATGGGTTAGGTAAATGTTTCATGATAAGAATTTCATGTCTTTTGTATTAAAAAATTAAATGGATGAAATATGAAGTTTTATTAAAAGAAAAAGGGGTGAAAAGAACAAAGTTTTGTCCATCTTTGTTCATCATAGCGGAAAGTTAGAGAAGAGAAAGGAGAGGAGAAAGCTCTTGAGTATTCGGTCATTAGGAGGAGGAAAATTGAAGGTAAGTTCTTGGTACCTTGCTTCTATTTTGAGGTTCATGAGTTCTTCTTGATTCTACCTTAACTCTTGAAGTATATTTTGATTTTTAGTTGTGTTGTGAGCATTTAGTCATGAATTAAAATGAAGGAAATGGTTGTTGTTTCATGTTCTTTTGATGAAAAATGGAAGATAGGTGAAGTTGAGCCAAACAAATGAGCATGCATGTGCCTTAGATGTTAAAGGGAAAAATCAGCTAACATGTTGTGCTTTAAAATGATGAAATGGAGATTATACTTAAGTAAAATCATAGATATGTGATGATTGATTGGTGATATACATGTTTAAATAACATGCATGCAAGGTATGTGTGAAAGAGTGATTTGGTAATAAATCTGCTTGGGACAGCAGCAGTAACGTGACTTTGGAAAATCACCATAAATTGTGGGAGAAGAATTAGAAGCTGAATAAATTATGTAATTAAAGCTTATTGAGTCTAGTTTCTAATGAAATAAACAAGAACATATTTTGAATTCTTTACAATGAGAAATTTTATTTGCAATGAAGGGTGGTCAGATTAGTCAAACAGTGAAACATGGGAAACTTTGAGAAAAATCTGGTATTGATTGGCCAAACCAAAAATTCTGAAAATTTTATGGATAGAAGATATATGAGTCTATTTTCAGGAAAAATTAATGGAACTTGATTTGGAGTTTTGTAGCTCCAGTTATAAATGATTTAGTGACTGTCGCTCAGGAAGACAGCTTGCAGTGAAATTATGATTATGTGGTAAACATTGACAAAAATTTGTTAATGAGTTGCTTATTGTTTTCTTATAAACTTACTATGATTTGTAGGTGTGGTTGGCCGAATATTGTAAGGGGTTAATACGTAGTTCGTATTTGAATAGTTAGATTAACGTGTTAGTAATCCAATTGTAGGCGGTTCGTGTGTGGATCTCGTCAGCATATCGTCACAAACAGGTGTGTAACTAACACCCTCTTTCTTAGTCTAGATCGGCAAAAGCCGAAATGCCGAAAACTGGTATTTTGTAGATTTGCGAGTGTGCGAATGCTCGTGAGGTAAATCGATTAATGTTTTTGGTAAGCTGCAATGTTTGGACTGCAAAGTGCATGATTTCTATGCCCTCGATATTTTTGGGCTTAATGGGCCAAAATTGGAATGATGGGCCAACGGGCCCAATTCGGTAAGAAACCTCGGTACGTGATTCTGTTAGTACGTGAAAGGTAGGAATATGCATGAAAAACCCTAAAATAGATAAATTACTGAAATACCTTTAAAAGTGGAAAATTTACAGTTTTACCCCCTAGGAAATAAATTACCGAAATACCCCTAGGGTTAAATTGACCTAAATGCATGTTTGACTGTTGTTATTTACTGCATGCCATGTTGTTATTATCTGATGCATGGGACTGGGATATTGACGGAGGAAGTACTGAAAGTGGCTTGTCCACGTACTGGAGGCTTTGCCTCAATTTACTGTTAACTGAGCAGTAAGGCTGCAACTGTGGAGTGTTGGGCTGGGTGGGTTGAGCTATTCCCCACATGGAGTGTATGGCTGGTACGGGTGGAGTGTAGTGGTTGGTGGGTTGAGTAGTCTCCCCAAATGGGCTTGCATATGTTTACTGATGTTGTATGTATTTTGAAATGGGCCTATGGGCCATACTGTTATCTAAATAAGGGGCTAAGGCCCAGTTTATTGTAATCTGAAAAGGGCTCTGGCCCAGTACCACTGTTACCTGAATGGGCTTAGGCCCAATAGGCTTGAGCTGACTTGGGCTTTGAATGGGTTTTCCTTACACACTGAGTTTCCCCAAACTCACCCCTTTTATTTTCATCCACGCAGGAAATCCCCAACCATAGTGGGCTTGGAGTTGTGAGGGAATTCGGAGTGGCCACCCGTTCTGAAAGTTTGATTTTCTTCTGGTGAACTGGACATCCTTTTATTTACGTTTGAAGTTTTTGGGCTTTTAAATGTAATAAGGCCGCTTAATTATTTTTGATGGTTTTAATATGTATTACTAAGATAGGTAATACTTATTTTAACTATTGAAATTGGATAGCTTTAGGGCGCGTTTTCAAAAACAACAGTTGATTTCAAAATAACACGACAACAAGCAAAGCTTTCGCAATGAAAGTAATTTTCCAAAATTAATCGCTTTTCCTAAAAATGACTTAATCAAATCGGTTTCCTAGAAATATCCATGACGTTAAGGTGTGGCAATGGCAGTATGCATGTCTAGGATTGGATCCGAAGGGAGCTTGGTACTTAAGCAGTCCGATGGACTCACCACCTCTTTTCCGGTTTCCTACCTGGTGCACAGCTTCCATTCACTTTAACCCTTAATGAATTAATCTTTTGAACATCAAGTACGATTTTCTGGACTTAGAATGGAAATTTTTTTTTAACATTTTTTATGTGGCATGCCGGATCCAGCCATAACTTCTGGGCCGGGTTTGGGGTGTTACATGAAAATTAATGAAACATTGATATATTTGATAAAATGGGAAGAAATCTCAATTGAATGAAAGGAAAATTCGATGGATCTTTGAAAAGGAATTGACGGTAAAAAGGATCTAGCCCGGACGGGTGATCCTATCCTGATATAGCCCTCCCGAAGAATATGTGTAAAATGGATTTAGCCCGGACGGGTAATCCGAATTAGGGTCTAAATTTAGCCTGGACTGGTAATTCAGATCCAAGCTCATTAGAGTAATTGTCGTTGCAGGGGATTTAGCCTGGACTGGTAATCCCGACAATACTCTATGAGTTTATATTGCAGGGGATTTAGTCTGGACTGGTAATCCCGCTGCAAGGTTGAGGTTCGCGGGAGTGTGCTCTCTGAAATGGATATGTGCACACATGAATATGAATTGACGGACCCGGAAATATACACTAAAAGTGTATCTCTGAAAATCCATCGAAAATTCGAAGAAATTCAACGGGATAAATATGGAAAAATAACAAGAAAATGGAAATCATGGTATTGACGTGCTCATCAATCATGGTATATATTATTGGTACATGGAAATTATTGTACTAACTTGAATGTTGAGTTTGTGCATATTAGGGTAATAATGCATTGAATGGATATATGGATGTTTATTGTATTGTATTGAAAATATTAGGTAAGTATAATTCTTGTTACATGAGCTTACTAAGCACGAAGTGCTTACCCCGTTTCCTTTTTCCCTGTTTTGTAGTGTTAAGAGCTCGGAGGTCGGATTTGGTTGGAGACACATCACACTGTCAACCTCAGGATTTCGGTATATAAAGAAACTTTATTTTGGAAATCAATGGCATG
Source organism: Gossypium hirsutum (assembly GCF_007990345.1). Classification (NCBI taxonomy): domain Eukaryota; kingdom Viridiplantae; phylum Streptophyta; class Magnoliopsida; order Malvales; family Malvaceae; genus Gossypium; species Gossypium hirsutum. Next base: position 22,645,404 of record NC_053424.1, read on the forward strand.
TATAAGCTAACAAAGTAAATGTTAACGTGAAATGAATGTAAAGTTAGCCATTAGTATGGTTAACAAACCTGGTTATAGATATGTGATGACGTTATCTTATATAAATGCATGAATCTATCATGAAAATATGTTGAATTGATTTGGTTGATGTGGATTGGTCTTGATTTAATATTACAGGAAAGGTTAGATATTTATAAAAGGGCTATATTGAATATAAAAAAAAATTTAATTCGTAAACTCCGGTAATGCCTCGTACCCTATTCCGGCAATGAGTACGGGTAGGGGTATTACACTCGAATTACTAAATACGGAATATTTACTTTTGTGAGAAAATTATTAATGTTTTGAGTAAAATCGTGATTTATAGTAAACATAAAAGCAAATTAATATGAATAATAACATAATGACGGGTGCGATAGTGTCAAAAGCAATAATATGAACAGTTGTAAAAGATGATATAATGACGAGGCTAAGCAAATGTAAACACATATGTGAGGAAAAAAATGAAATGATCGAACGCGCAAGCAAATAAATAAATAAATAATGGTAACATAAAATGATAATGAAAACAATAATAATGATTATATGTACTAAAGTATATGCATGATAATAAAAGTAAGAAGAAATATAGAAACATATATATACATAATAATAATATTACAAGGTACATATGCATAATATAGAATATATACGCAATATAAAATTACATAGTATATATATATTAATAATAATGCAACCAATGAATGACTTAAGGCTTGAAAGAATTTACGACGGTATAAATAGGTGATGAAACGATAATACCGTGGGTAATGATATATATAAGCGAAATATGTACGCAAAAATGTGTATATATTATTAGTTAGTGTAAAAACAATAGCGTATAGATAATTATATAAAAATGTTATAAAAATAATAATATCATAGTGATGGTAATGGAAGGAATAATAATAGTAATAATACAGAGATAATGATAATAATAAAGAAACATTGTATAAATATATATTGAAATTAAATATGTGATAATATTAAATGTTTATACATAATATGTACGTGAAATACAAAACAAAGTATACACATAATATATTAAAACATATACATGACCTACATAATATACATTATAGAACATAATATGATATTTACAACATATAAAACTATAATAAAATGATATACATAATATAATATTAATTTACATGGGCATAATATGAAGTATAACATATAAATTAAAAGTATGTATATATGACACGAATGTATTTAACAAAACAATAATATCAAAAACTAATAATAATAATAATATATAAATATATAAGTATATATGTTAAAGATATATAATAAATATTAATAATATAGAGGTAAAAATAGATATAACAAAATGTACATAATAGAATATTTGAATATATATACATAAAACATATATTAGGAACAATAATAATATATAAAACAACTATAAGAATATATATAATATGTATATATATAGTATTAATTTAAAAGGGGCTAAATAATAATAAAATATGCTAAAAATAATAATACAAGAATGGTACAATAGAATAATGAATAATATTAAAATAATAAAGAGTAAAAATAATATAGAAACTGTATTAAATAGGAGAAAGGGACTAAATTGAAACAAATATTAAGTTTTGGGGCCGATTTAAAAAACTAATAAAGAGAAGGGACTAATTTGAAAGTGCAAATAACATACGAGGTCCAAAAGGGCAATTTACCTGAGCCCTTGAAACGGTGTCGCTGAAGGGAGGACCAACTTGCAAAATGCGATAACCTCGGGGCTAATTTAAAAGAATTAAAAACTTGATTGCAAAGCATGTAAAAACCAGAAGGACTGCGCAAGCAATTAGACCATGCTTGCAAAAACACGCGGATCCTTCTGTGGAGCGGGCCGGGTTTCGGGTCAGCGCTTAAAACGGCACCGTTTTTGTGTTTTAAAATGGTCGGGCAAAACGGTGCGTTTTGCCCGCCTATATAACCCATTTATTTTTATTTTTTTTCATTTCTCCTCTCCCTTTAAAAAAACTCCTAAACTCCTCTCTCTCTCTCGGTCTGCCAGCCCAAAAGCCGACGAGGTGCAGGCCGGTCGCCGCCGTGCCGTTCGCCGTGCCGGCCACCGTGGAGATGAAAAATGGTAAGAAATTTTACATTTTTTTATTTTTAAAACGTATATATATGTATATGCGGGCAAAATTGGTTAAAAAGAAAGAAAAAGAAAGAAGATGAGGATGAATCACCTTCGACTGTTTATCTTTCTACTCTGTTTGGATTGTTTTTATTGTTTTAGATTGCTAGAGATTCTCTGCTTGAAATCGAGTGATGTTTGTTTTTTATTTTCACAAAAAAAATGCTGAACTTTCAAATGGTTTTGGATTCGGCTTTATATAGCCATTACAAATCCTTTTTTACATTGTCTTTTCTTTGCAGGAAAATGGGCGGTGGAGCAGAGGCCATTTGCACTGTTGACATGACTGGGGCGGTGGGAGTCAGAGGCGGTGGAGGCAAGTGGTGATGGGACGGTGCTAATTAGGCTAGGGTTATTTGTTTTGTGTTTGGGTTGGGTTAGTGTTTTGGATAAATTGGGTTAGGGGATATTTGTTGTAGCATACTATTAGATATCATGTTTTCAAGCCCTATTTATATAGTATAGACCCTACTGAGCGGCTAAATACGCATCATAGATCAATACGGCCTTAGGTGAAATTTTCCAAAAAAGGGCCCACATGCCCGTGTGGCCAACACAGGCCAATTGGCCCAAATAGCCCAGCTCGTGTGGTCCACACGGTCTAACACACAGTCGTGTAATGCCAGTAGTGGATTTTTCGACTTTCTGCCGTTTGTGTTTTTTACGGGATCGAGTCGCACACCTAGTTAGTTTCCGGTGTAGATTCAAGAACTGAGTACAATTCACACAAATTAATTAGCATGCTTTTTACCAACCCAATGCACTAATTTAGTACAACCATCAACAATCGAACACAATTACAAAAACAAAACAGCCCCTACAAATGGCAAAATCACTTAACCTTGAACGAAACAATAACCTAAATAAAAACTTAGTTTGCTAGAGGATCAACCGTCTCATGATCTTCTCCTAATTGCACCAAAACACATAAATTGAACACTAAAACCACTTTCTTCGTAAAGAACCTAATAACCAAATATTACACATCAACCAAAAAGAATTATTGTCTTATCGAATACCACAAATGCGTACATCCAACACCCAAAAATTGGAACAACCGAAAAGGATTCAAACAAAGAAACTCACGCCAACTAGCACAGAGTTTGGAACAATAAAGAAAGAACTCGAAAAAAACATGTTATGAGCAAAGAATAGTTTCGGTGAGTAGAATGAGAAGGAACAAAACTTGAAAAGGAAAATTTTGAGGAAAGTAATAGTATAGATGACAAAAAGGAAAAGAGACAAAGGGAGAGGGAAAAGTGGGAGAGATTTTTTTGGGATTTTCTTTGAAATAATTTAAAAACAATATCCACATAATCCCACTAAAATTCACCCTAATTCTACCATATGGACAACACAAGCAAAACATTGCAAAAATATTTTTGTTTTACACGTACAAGGATTTGAGCACAATACTAAATGGTAAGCTAACACCTTACTATTAAACCATTAGACTCATTTTATTCTTAGGTGCACAAAAATAAAATTTAAGCCCAAAGTTAAGAGATAGGGGTTTAGACAAAAAATAACAAAATTCAAAGGAAAAGGATTCGAATCCAGAACCTCACACACACAAGTACAACACCTATCCACTAAATTGGATTAAATCACTTTAATAAATTTAATAATTCAAAAACTAAAATTTTTAGGTGTTACATGGTTGAGAGGACACTTTTTGTTCTAAAAAAATTGTCCACTTTAGTATAGTCTGATAAGACAATGTTGAATTATGCTAACATATTGCATACTTCCTAACTTCATTCATATGTGAAATGACCTATACTTTGAAGAGTATACGGAAGAAAAAGATCCTATTAATTCTAATGATGCATAGTCAAATTCCAATTCAGATGATGAACTAATTAGTCAAAGACCAACTGATGACGATAAAGAGTATATGTTAAATGTTACACAGGGAATAGGCTAACAAATATGAAATGCTAGAGCAATTAAATAAAATTGCATATGATGCTTATTTTCTTGTTATTTTTTTTGGTAATAATATTTTTCTACTACTTCTTGGACTAACATATTACATACAGTTATTTGATTTTGATATGTTACTTGTTTAGAAATTTTTTCTTAAAAAATATTATTGATATTTTTTAAAAAATAAATAAATTATATAACCGTGTAATTATAATTTATACTACTTAACATGATATAAAAAATTACAATATAATTACACTTTATTAGTCAAATATTGCTAGAGAATAATAATTTTTTGTAATTAAAAGATATAAAAAAAACTTAAAAGATATAAACGTAAATGGAGGAAAATGATAGAAAAAATGTAGGTTTCTTTCGCATAGTGCGAGAATTATTTTATGCGTTCCTGGGGTTTAGAAAATTTTAATTAAACAATTAATTGTGTTTTGAAACAGAATTTTAATATATTAGGCTTAAAGGTATAAAATTTTAAGTAAAAAAATTAAGATTTTTAATTTAATTTATACTTAATTGAACTGTTTTATTAATATAAAATTTTAATTAAGTACCTCTAATAAGGATTTTTTTATTACATTGATTGTTAAAATTAGCTAACACCAATTAGAAAGTTTGAAAACGAGGAGTGTGATGTTGCGGCTGAGTAATATGGAGGATGATGTAGTAGTTTGTATGTTGGGTGAAGGTGATTTGGATGGTGATGGCACTTTGAACCGAGTTGAGATTTATTATACTTTTTATATTAATATATTAATATATTTTATAACTTTTTAAATAATTTTTACATTTTTATATAATTTTATAATAATATTTAAAATTTTTTTGTAATTTTTATCCTTTTTATAATTTTTTATATGTTTATATAATATTTTACAATTTTTTATGACATTTTTTTTATACAAATTTTATGATTTTTGTTTTATAAATTTGTATAAGAAAAATGAACCATTAAATCTAGGGCTGCCACATATCTTCATCTACCAATTGATTTAATAATTAACATGGTTTAAGATGGAAATTGTTAATGGAAGAGTTTAATTGAGTTACGGGTTATTAACAAGAGCTCAATTAAATAGGTTTAATTAATTATTTTTTAATTTTTTTAAGGGCTTCTTATACATTTAAGCCTAATATAATACTAATATAATTATGGTTTAGAATAAATTATAAATTTAATTCATTCGCGAGTGTCGATCAATTCTTTTAATTACGATGTTAGAAATCATGAAACTTTCTTTTAGAGTAAGATAGATACAAATCTAATTAAGACCTCAAGTGAGAAAAAGAGAGAAAGATCGGCGCACCTTGAAAAACAAGTGCATTGGTGATGGAAGTAATTGGTCGCTAAAAGAATTGAAAGCTGTGGTGGTGGCTGTGATTGTTTAGAGAAAGATGCATAGAGAACTTAGAATATGTTTAAGCTAGGCAAACAATCAAAAGATTACAAATGAAATATTTAAGCCTTTATTTATAGCTCTCCGAAAAAGTTATAAAAAGGAGCAACTATAAAAGTAGAGGCGAATGAACTAAGGTTATCAAAGTGAACATATATATATATAGTTGGATAGTAACCAAGTATTCAATTCAAACAACAGTTGACACCAGATCAAATAACTTAGTGGAGAAAGATGTCCTTACGACAAAGTAGTTGTTAAGAATTTTTTGCATTGAACTAACTTGTGGATTAAAAATTTATAGCATTTTGGATTTAGTTGATGTACATGGCATTGGCATAATAGATGGTTTTCATACTTGTGCTTACAATCTTTGTATCTTTTGATACTTGTTTTGGACCAAACTCATCGCCACAACATTTTGCTTTTTAAGGACCATAATTGTTAAAAGACTTGAAAAGGTGTTTGATAATAAAATGGCCAATTTACTAAAGAATGCCCATTTTTAAAATTATTTATAAAAATGGACTAATTTTTTGATTATTTACTGGAAATGGCCAAATTCCCTGAAAGCGCGCGTCCACGTTAGCGCAGAGTCAGGGGCTATATCAGCAAAACGCATCCCTCGGGGAATGTTTTTGCCATGTCAACACAAATCGCACCCTTGTGGACGCACTTTGCTGATGTGGCAAAATGGCTCCCCCAAGGATGCATTTTAGCCCATGTTTAAATTTTCAAAAAAGGTCATTTTTTTAAATATTATAAAAATAGACCAATTTTTTTAAAAATTCATAAGAATAAACCTTAAAAAGGGCTTAAAGTGATAACACCACTTTTTTTAAGATGTCACCATTTAATATAGAAACAAAACTTAAAAAGTAAATCTTTATATAAACTCAAAGTCTCATTTCTCTTATTTTCTTAAGTACTGTGGGATATGAGATATGTGTATATATAGACTCATGAATAGGTTTGCAGCTTGTTCCTAAATAATGTGGGATTCCTTCCTCTTTTAACTAACAACATGAGATTAAAAGTTACACTATATTTTATATTTTTTTACTTAGAGTTTAAATTTTTTTTACAAAAAGTTAACATTTGTTACATTATAAATAAAAATTTTAAACTCTATAAGTCAAAAAATTCTAAAATATAAAATGAGTATGGTAAAATATTAAAAAATAAATATTTAAAAAATTACTAATAGTTAAGTGATCATTTTGTAACTTTTTATAATTCGATAGCTAAAAAATCATATTTAAGTGTTTACTAATGTAATTTAATCTAGATATAAAAATATAAAAAATTATTATTATATTTTATGTATATTATATATTTCTATAAAAAAATTTATTTAACATAATTATATACTATGTTTAAATAGATTATCTATCTAGTCAAAATACATCTAAAATAAATTTATCAGCATTCATTAAGTGATGAAAATTAAATTAAAATTAGAATTAAAAAAATTAATTAGTACAGTAAAATACTAAAAATAAGTGAATATTTAAAAAAAGATATATCAATTTTTTAAAATTACAAAAAAATACTATTTGAGTGCCAAATACTCGCCATTTATTTATTAATCAAACATTCATAATATAAAATCAAAAACAAAATTAAAAAATTAAAAGTATAACTTCTAGATTTAAATAATGGAAAATTATTTTAAAAATTAGAATTGCATTGATATTAACTTCAAAATTTCAAAGTTGAATAGAAGATTATTGCATGTACAAGTTTCATATGTGCAATTTGTTCTCTTTTTTTAATAGTTCTTTTATGTATGTTAACAATTCTAAAATGCAACAAGATTAAATTTCTCAAAAGATAATTTTATAATATGAGAAAATGTTAACAAAATACAAAAAAATAGAAATTGTTTTGTAAAAAAATTATAAATATAGTGTAGCATTTAGTTTCATGTTGTTAATTAAAAGAAGAAGGAATCCCACATTGTTTAGGAACAAGCTGCAAACCTATTCATGAGTCTATATATACACATATCTCATATCCCACGTTGCTTAAGAAGATAAGAGATATGAGACTTTGGGTCTATATAAAGATTTGCTTTGTAACTTTTATTTCCATATTAATTGGTGACACCTTAAAAAATAATGGTGTTGTCACTTTGAGCCTTTTTTAAGGTTTATTCTTGTAAATTTAAACACGGACTAAAACGTGTCCTTGGGGGAGGGTTTGCTACATTAGCAAAATACGTCTATGAGGGCGTGATTTGTGCTGACATGGTAAAAATGCTCCCCCAGGGACGCATTTTGCTGGCATATCCCCTAAAATCGTGTTGACATGGACGCGCTTTTGGGGAATTTAGACCTTTTTGGTAAATAATAAAAAAATTGGCCCATTTTCGTAAATAATTTTGGAAATGGGCGTTTTTTTAGTAAATTAGCCTAATAAAATAGTTGATAGGTTATTCATATATTATATTACATTGTAAGGGAAATGATTTTATGAAACAGTGACGCCACGTCATTTGTATCCCTTTTCAACCATTTAATGACATGTCAAATAATTTTTACATGTCATTCACAACTCATTTAATTAATTTTTTAACCATAAATCCTAAAATCTCAATTAAAAATTTCCCGCCACAACTCAATCCTAATTAAGAATTTCTTTGCACTTCTCAGCAACAGTTCTATTGCTATTCATTTGTTGTTTTTCTGGCAACTAATGGTTGCTGCTATTTTGCTATTCAATTGCTAGTTGCTGTTATTCAATTGCTGTTTTTCTTGGCACTTCACTGCAATTACTGACTGCTACAATTCATTTGTTGTTTTTCCAGTAACTGCTGCTATTTTTCTATTCAATTGTTGGCTGCTGCTATTCAATTGTTGTTTTTCTTGACACTTCTCTGCAACTGCTAGCTGTTGCTATTCATTTGTTGTTTTTCGGGCAACTGTTGCCAGCTGCTATTTTGCTATTCAATTGTTGGCTACTACTATCCAATTGTTGTTTTAAGATAAGTTTTAATTCTAATAGTTTCTATTTTCGCAATACAATAATGATGATGATCATTGAATCATGAAAATTGAAAAGAAGATACAATAATTCAAAGTTATTGGCTGTTGTTATTGGTTGATTTTTTTTTATATTAGACATGATTAAATTAAATATGCATTACACTATTGCAAACCATGGAGATTTTCTGGTTAGTGATCGTGCGCATGTTTTAAAGATTTTTTTTTTTTAGTTTGGTGTGGAACTGTGTTTGTTTGGGATGTTAAGTATTTCCACTTGGTTTTCATTTGTTTGATATATAGTTGTATTTAGAATCTTTGAAAGAGTTGTGATTTTTAATAATAATGATTTAGCTTAGTGAAAAAAAATCTATATGGTTTTCAACCTATGTTTTTATTATATTTTAATTGAATTTTAAAAATTTTTAGCGGTTTCTTTTATTATCATGATTTTTTATTAGATATTAAAATTTCTTCCCAAGTTTTGTTAATTTATAATTTTCATTTATGGAGACACATCAAGTCAAAATAGTTCATCTTGTCAATAAAAAAAATAATTCCGTTGAAGAAATAAAAGTGGGACTGAAAGTGCATTTTGAATAAAAGGCTTACAATATTTACAATTAGTTTGCTCTGAGTAAGGGGTTTAGTCTTCGAAGAGGAAATAAGAGACGACGTATGACTAAACCTATAAGACAACATGAATTTTTATGCTTGAAATCTAGGTATCATAAATACGAAGATGTTGACAAAGTGAAAAAAATTTAATCGTCTAGAGACAAGGACAGGTTGTCAAGCTAAAATCTGTTTTACAACAGAAAAAGGTCTTTAGATTGTTTCTTACTTTAATGATTATCATAATTACCACCTAGCAACTTCAAAAGAAAGAATTTATTTAAGATCAGGAAGAAAAATTTTGGAAGGACATGTAGATGTTAGAATCAAACAATCAAGTTCATATTCATTTCTCAATAAGGAGATTGGGTTTGAAAATATTACATTTACCAAATTAGATTGTCATAATTTCTTGCGAATTGAAAAAGAGAAAATGATTGAGGCAGGGGAGCATTATCATTTTTTTCAAATATAAGGAAGATAAGACCCTATGTTTTTCCGTTCAATGCAAGTGGACCAGAATAATCGACTAGCTAATTTTTTTTGGAGAGATGAAAGATCAAAATTGGACTACAATTGTTTTGGAGATGTACTTGTGTTTGATACCACATATAGAACCAATAAGTATAATTTGGTTTGTGCTCAGAATCAACAATCACTGGAATACTGTTTTGTTTGGTTGTGTTTTTTTATCAGATGAAACCACTAAGTCATTTACTTAGCTATTTGAAACATTTTTAGAAGCCACGGGCCACCGACAACTGAAGAGGACTTTTACTAATCAAGATCAAGTGATGATGAAAGCAATAGAGATTGTGCTCCCAAAATCTTCTCATAGATTATGCATGTGGCACATTTCAAATAATGCTAAACAACATCTTGCTAGTTGTTTTGCCAATGCTGAGTTCAAAGTACAATTTAATAAATGCTTTTGTGAATGTGCAAGTGAAAAAAATTGAATCAAGTTGGGTTACCATGATTGAAAATTTTCAAATTCAAGATCATGCTTGGCTTAAGAGACTATGAGCTTCACGTAAAATGGTGCCCTGCCTTTAGCATAAATATTTTTTTGGCTTGGATTAGATCCACTCAAAGAAGTGAGAGTATGAACAACATATTACATCAGATTATGAATTTCTCTTTGCCTCTTATTCAGGTTATACAACATTATGAGGAAAAGGCAAAAGAATTTTGCCAAATAAAGTTAAATCAAGATTTTTTATGTAAAAATATGGCACTAAAAATGTTAATGAATGTGGGATTTTGAAGTCTGCATCCGATGTTTAAACTCTTGCTATGTTTAAAATATTCGAAGAGGAATTGATGGATTGTATAGGCTTGAATTGAGTTGAAGTTAGCAACATAAAAAAATTTTCTTTATATCATGTGACTGAAGATGGACGTGAAAGAATTTATTGTGTGGAGTTTGGTGTTTCAAATAACATTGTCTAATATAGTTGTAATATGTTTGAAAGTCTTAGATTACTTTTCCGTCATTACAGGTTCATCTTATGAATAACATTAAAGAGATACTCGAAAAATATATACTTGGGAGATGGACAAAAAAACAAAATTGTTGTTGGCAAGTGATTTTAGAGCCTCATCAGCACATGAAGAAAAATCTAGCTGTTTATTGCGCCCCAATGAATTGAATCATATCGTTACAACCTTTTTGACAAATGTTCATTGACTCCTAAGTGTACTCAAATTGTCAAAGAAAAACTATTTGAGGCATTGCAATTAATTGAAAAGGAGATGACAATTATGCAAGAAGCTAAAGATTAGGAAATTTCAAACATACATCTTTTCAAGATGCTATCAATGATACCAATAGGAGATTAAGTGAAAAATCAATGTTTGATCCTGTATGTGTCAAAAAAAAAGTGTTCAAAAAATTCTCAAATGAAAAGCCAATTTGACCAAAATCAAAAGAAAAAAACAAAGAAGGCAATGAACTCTCAAGTTTCAAAAGATAGGGAGAAAATATCAAGTGAGTATGCTTTCCTTTAGTATTATATTTGCATATATTTGTTATGTTATTTAATTAATTTTTGTCTTTATTTTAATGAAAAAAATAAAGAAATAGTTAAGTTTTGCTTTACTATACTTTAATTTACATCTTGTCATATTTAGTTTTAACAAATAATTGTTGTTTATCCTTTTTATCATCAAATTTCAATGTTAATGACTCCAAACTATTATAACCATTTTTTTCATCCTCTACAGGTATTGATTGAATGCATTATTCTTTTTAAATGTCAAAAGTCGTAAATACTTAAGTACATGTATTGTGAAAATATTTTTATGTAGGATTTTTATTCAAATTGGAGGTTCAATTCTTCATGTAACATGAGTTATACTAAAATGTTGGAAAATAATGATCCATCGCTATTCAAGACTAAAGTAATATGTTTTTACTTATATTGGATGAAATTATTATATGTATAATTTAAGGGTTTATCTAACAATATAATACTTTTAATTCATGAACATTTCTTAAATGGTTTAGAATCTCAGAAAGATTGATGATAATTTATGAGAAAGACTTCAATTTTATTGTTATATGTAATTATATAATGTTTTGAGAATAATAGTATTATATGGTTTTTATAGTGCTATCTTGTATTTCTTTTAGTTATTATTTAATATGGAAGAAGTTCAATCAATATTTTTGTAAGTATATTGTTTTGGTAATTCGATGTTAGTTTTGAAAACGATACAACTAGAAATTTTAATATTTTTTCATACTTTCAAAAAAGTTCTCAAAAAGAAAACACTTATATATAATGCGCATTTTTTTTTGTGTAAATTCTAAAAAAAAAAGCACTCATATATAATATGCATTTGTTTTGTGTATCTCTAAAATGAATAACACAATTAAATTCCACTAAACCTGCTCGACTATATACCCATGTACATAAAAAATTAAAACTAAAAACAACCACATATAATATACATATATGCATCTGAATACCACACCTCTCCATGGTGTTTTATAAGAGTTCTACCGATTTTATAATGCATAGTAGGCAAGAAAGAGATGGACTCCGTCGATTTTTATTTAAGAAAATGGGGATCGACTTTTTAAAACCAAATGTGGAGTCGCCACCAATCTTTTTGTTTAGGTGTGATTGGATCACCTAATAAAACATTTTGTTTCATTTAAATCAATTTTGGTCCACGTAAATTTAAAAATGGGTTCGAGAGCCGGTTACGTATGAGGAAGGGTTAACACCCTCATTACGCCCAAAAACTAGTACCAGATTGATTAATTGTTGTCTTTATGTCTAGGGTTTTTCAAAAATTTAAAACATGGTTCCTTTTAAAACATTTGAGTGGTTTAAGCTGGTCGCCAAAACTTTCTCGTTTCAAAGGTATAAAGCATCATATCCAGCACGATAGGACATGATCCTTTATACTTTTGAGAACACGATTGAGTTTTGACTTCCAAAAGTTCTTAAGTCAAAAGTTACAAAAGGGTGTCAAAATATTTAGTCCAACGAAAAATCAAAACCCAACACGATAGGGTACGATTTCTCGAATTTCTAAATACTGAACATTGTCTTATTTTAGGATTTTTAAAGATATTTGTAAACCCAAAACATATTACTTTTATTTGAAATTCAATGGAATGATTGATTTTAAAGAGTTGAGAATTATAAAGCAACATTTTGTAAACCAAAAGAAAAATAATTAGCATGGGATAGTATACATGCATAAAATACAATATTTGGTGAACGAAGATAACATAACCTTACTTAACCAACTAAATCAAATAATTGACTATAGCTAATCTAAGCAAAATGAAACCATCTTTCTAGCATGCATAGAGAACAATTGAGATAACAACAAAAATGAAAGAAATAGTACAACAATGATGTATAGCCTAATATAATACAACCAATGCAAAATATACATAACAAAATGAAAAAAAATAGAAAAAATGTGGTATAAGACAAATTTTAAATAATGATGAACACATATAATATATGAATTGATGAATTAATGAATTTGAAACTATTTGTAAAAACAAACTAGAGATATATATGTAATCATTAAAATATGTATTATAGAATGAAGATTTTTAGATCAAATAACATACAAAGTGTTAAAAACATTTGTTGAAATATATACAATAAAGAAAAATTTAATAATATATAAAATATGAAAGGATAGCAAGAATACATAATAAGATAAAATCTTAGGAAATACACATAATAGGTTTACCAAACATATATATATAAATAGATTTAGAAATAATTATTTGTAACAACAACATGGAATTAATAATACATAAAAGATTAAATTAATTTTGCTATATATGTACAAATATATATATAAGTATTTAAATGAGATACTATATAATATATTAAAATAATATGATATAAAGATGAATTTCAAAATAATAATTTTATAAACACAAAAAATGAAGTTCCTAAAATAACTTGACATATACACAAAAATATTAAATAAATTTTAAAACAATAGGTATTTTAAATAGAAAACTCCATTATATGTACAAATATACACAAAAATATTTAAATGAGACATTATATAAAATGTTAAAATAATATGATAAAACCAACATCAAAATAATTATACAAATAAAAACAAAGCAAAATTACCAAAATAGACTAACACATATATAAAAATATTAAATGAATTGTAAAACATTAAGTGTTTCAAATAGAAAGCTTAATTAAAATACTAGGTGTACACAAGTATATAAATAAATATTTAAATAAAATTTTATACATAATGTTAAAATAATATTATACAAAAACTTCAAAACAATGATTCTTTTAAACAAAGTAAAATTATTAGAGTAACTTCAACGCATAAAAAAATAAATGAATTTCCTCAAAAACAATGAATTATATAAATAGAAAACTTAATTAAAATAAATTTAAAATGAAAGGGGATAATTTATAAATTTTTAAAAATTGAACTGAGGATTATTGCCCAATGCACACAAATGCCAAGGGACTAAAGCTGGCAATATTCCAGACCCCGAAACGCAGCGCTGTAGCGCGGACCAAAATGCAAACGTGCTCAAATTATAGGGCCGAAATTCTAACATAAAGTAAAATAAATAATATGTGATTGAATGCCCGTGTAAAAGAGAAGGACATATCGCGCAATTATCCCCTCTCCGCAAAAACGCGCGGATCCTGGGGTGAGAGGATCCTGGGGTTTAATCAATACGACGCCGTTTTGGAGCCACTGAATCAGGCTCAAAACGGTATCGTATTTGGTCTTATATAAGGCCTAAAATTGAACCATTCAGCCGAAATAACCTAGGTCTTCCCCTCTCCTTCAGCCGAACCCTAAATTTTCTCCCTCAAACACCAATCCACCACTATGAATTGCGACCAGCGCTCATAGGCTTCGAAGAATTATTTTTTAGCCTCGGAATTCCCTTTAAACTCCGATTTCGACAAAGCGAAAGAGAACTGACGGCTTAATCGCAAGGTATGATCACCTTTCTCCTCTCGTATTTGTTTTCCTTTTTTAAAAGTAAATGATGAAGAAAACCAAATAAAATAACTAACAGAAAATTAAAGAGATTAAAAACGGAGATCACCTTCTTAAAAACTGCTGTTGAATTTTTCTATTCAATATGCCTATTTAGTGTGCGTAAGAATACATAGTACATCCAATGGCTTTTTATAGCTGAAAAATGGAAATAAAATAAATAAGAAAAATCAAATTGCTTTGCTATAATTTACTACATATTCTATTATTTGCTTATTCTCGCATGTTCTTTTGCAGGAGCATCCATACAGGAGCACGAGGAGGGGCGCATGTGAAGGAGGCCGTTTCGTGAGGAGCCCAATCCTGGCTGGCTACTGGTGACTTCCAGAAGCTTCTGGCCTGGGCTCTATGAGCCTGCTTCGAGAATGAATGGCCAGGAGTGCAGACTACTGCTACGGCGCTAATTAGCAACTGGGTTTTGGGCTAGGGTTAGTCTTAGATTGGACTTTGGGTATAATTATTGGGCTATAATAAGTTTGGTTTAGTTTAATAATTGGGCTGTTATTATATAAATTTTTTTGGGTTAAATAATTTGTAAATGGGCATTAGATTATCTTGGGCTATTTATTGTTTTTGTTTTTTATTTTTGTTTTTTTATCTTTATTTTGGTTTATAATGGGCCGGGCGAATTGGGCCTATTACAGACTCCTTTGTAACATTCATACAGCAAAAATGATAGCAGTGTTAGAGATACTTGGAAGCCTCTCCTTGAGCACCTTTGGTGCTAAATGATTAAAATGGAGGTAGATATGATCCTACAAAGGTCTTATAGATATAAATATCACAATTAATAATCCCCAAGTTGTGACATAATTCATATTATATTTGCATGTAATTGGAGTAAATGTCCACATTACACAACACACTAAATCAACAGATCTTTCTTATGGTACAAGCAACAACATATAGGGTGTGAAAAATGATGCCTAAATATTTAGGGGACTAAAACTAAAGTTCGAGCAAAATGCTAGATAAAAACAACCACACATTTACTTTAAACTATAAGTAGCATAATACAATACCTCTCAGTATATATTGCAACCTCATATACACTTCTTAAGCAAGACAAACATAGATGACATTGCATAATAAAAATGCATGAAATGAGGTGATAATCATACCTGTAATAGGCCCATTTCGCCCAGGCCCATACCAAAACCAAAATAATAAATAATAAAAACAAAATAAAACCCAATAATCAGCAATTCAATGTCCATGTTACAAACCCAGTTACCTAGCCCATTTACAAGTAAATTAACCCACATAAGCTTAACCCAATTGAAACCGTACCCAATTATCCTAATACAGGCCCAAATGGCCCAAGACATTTTTGAGCAGAAACCCTAGGGGTTTCTGCTCCTTGTGCCGCCGCTTGTTAGCCTGGAAGCAGGCCTTCAAGTCAACGAACTGCCGCAGCCTCCGACCGATTCTTCCACGCGCGCCACGCTCCACGCCCACGAATAACTCCTCCAGGCCATGCACACCTGCAACGAAGTAACAACCACAACAGCAAGCAGCAGCTAACAACAAATGACAGCAAGAAAATAGATTTTTTTTATTTTTCTTTTATTTATACTGTAAAATCCGACTATAAAAAGCCATTGAATGTACTGTAAAAGGAGATTTACGAAATACTAGATACAAAAAAAGAAAAAAAGCAATGAAACTAAGGTGATTTCATATTCATTTTTCCGTGTTCTAATTTAGTTTTTTTTTTCCTTCTTTGTTCCTGCATATAGATTTTTTACAGAAAAAAATAGGGAAAATGGACTTACCTTAATGTTGGCTCCTTAATGTCCTTGCTTGCTTCGTCGTAATCGAAGCCTAAACGAGGATCTTGAAGCGTTTGAGCAAGGCTCTTGGATTCGTGGTCGAACAGGGCCAGATTTGGCCTTCGCTTGATGACTGCCGGCCAAATATGGAGGCAAAACGGCAGTTGAAAGGTGCCTAATGTTTGGCCGGATGAATAAGGGAGATAGACTGTAGGTTTTTTATTTTAATTTGTTCTTAAGTGTCTGAATGTTGGATTTTAGGGTTTTTAGGCTTGATTTTGTGCAGAGGTTGAAACGGTGCCATGTAGAGTTCGGAAGATCTGCACGCAAACCCGATCCATGTGCTGGATCTGCGCTTTGGCACTTTAGTGGTCAAATTGCGCGACTAGTCCTTTGTCTTCGCGCAGACCTTTAAATTGATCTTTATTTACATTTTATTTTATTTCAAATTTTCCCTAGAATCTGCATGTCTTTGCATCTCAGTCTGGGCCTAGGTGCTGTGTTTTAGGATCTGTAATATTTCCAGATTTGGTCCCTGAATATTCACATGCGTGGCGCGCTGGTCCTCTTTAATTTTAAATGACTTGTTTTATTTATAAATTATCCCCTATGTTTTAATTCAATTTTAATTAAGCTTCCTATTTGTATGACTTATTATTTTAAAATTCATTTAATATTTTTATGCATGTTGATTTATTCAAATAATCTCGCGTTGTCTTTATTTGCATAATTGCGTTGAAATTCTTCTTTATATCATATAAATTCAATATTTTATATAATATCCGGTTCAAATCTTTTTATATATTTGTACATATATGTTATTTTAATCGAGTTTTATTTTTAACAATTATTATTTTGAAATCCGCTTGTTTATTATTTTTTTAATAACCTTACTTTATTTTTTTATAAAATCGTTATTTTGAAGTTTTTTTAATACCATTTTATTTTAACACTTCATATAATATTTCGTTTAAATGTTTGAATAATATTCGTACATACATAATGCATGATGAAGTTAATTTGATCTTATAATTTATATTTTAATTCCATGTTATTTTTGTATATCGTTGTTTTTGAAATTTATTCACATATACATTTATTTTGTTTCATATTTTATACACATGCAATCTTTTCATATTTTATGTTTTTTTTAGAAAGTTATCTTTATTGTATAGATATTGTAAATTTCAAATAAATGTTTTATTTCTAAATATTTGGCATTTTATTTGATTCAAATGTTTCTAATTATATTTATATTCTTAGTTTTTTTCCCTTTTATAAATTATTTCAAGCCCTAGCATATGTTATTTGCTTGTTAGTCCATCATTTTTAGAAACTATTTTAGTGTTATATCAGTTTTATATTGCTTGGTATGTCATGAGTCAATTGTCCTCACGTCATTTCATGTATATTTACATCGTGTTTACTTGTTTCACCCATACTCATAAATTTTGCTGTTTTAAATTAATTGTTTGTTTGATTTGATTGATTGAATAGGATTATGTTATCTGCACTTATCAAGTATTGTACGTTTTTCATGCGTATTAACCCCTATTCATCAATTATTTTCCCTTTAATTTACAAAATGTTGTTTTGTGGTTTTTTAACTCTTTGAAATCAATTATTCCATTTTATTTCCAATAAGATCAATGTGTTTTGAGATAATTTACAACCATTTATTTAAATTCTTTGTTAAAGGCAAGACAATATGCAATATTTGGAAATTCGGAGAATCATGCCCTATTGTGCTGGGTGTGATTTTTTCGTTGGACTAAATATTTGGATATTTCTTTTATAATTTTTAGTGTACAAGCTTTTGAAAGTCAAAAATCAATCGTATTTTTGAAGGTATAAAGGATCGTGTCCAATCGTGCTGGATATGATACTGCATACATTTAAAACAAGAGAATTTTGACATCGAACTTGAACCACTTAAGCGTTTTAATAAGAATTATGTTTCGAAACTTCTTTAAAATCTAAGGATAGCGTTTAATCAATCTTGTACCAGTTTCTGGGTGTATTGAGGGTGTTAACCCTTCTTCATACGTAACCGGCTCCCGAGCCCATTTATTTTTACGTGGACCAAAAATGGATTTAAATGGAACAAAATGTTTTAGTAGGTGACCCAATCACACCTAAACAAAAGATTGGTGGCGACTTCACATTTGGTTTTAGTCGATCTCCATTTTTTCCTAACTCGAAAAAATGGTTTCGACAGCTTGGCGACTCCACTGGGGATTGAACAAAGAGAGTCAGGCCATAAAATTGATTATTTGTTGTCCTTTTATAAAAGAATTGAAAATTTGTTTTGAAAATCATGATTCTTTTAATTGTATTTGTTTGCATGATTGTTGTGGTTCGAGTCTTGTAGAATAATATTGCATTGTATGACCGCTGTGGTTATACCTGTTAAGTGGGAGTAAGAAACTATGCTTTTGTGAGGTTTTCACCTCTGTATGGGCTAGTGGATTGCTTCTGGGATACATCCGTACCTATGATTTCGTGAGATTTTCATCTCCGCACGGTCATAGGGAAATGTATTCCCCTAAACCGAACTCGATTCATATGAGCCTATAATGGGTGAGAATTGAGGAATTCGCTGGTTTAGGTACCCTTTTCTCTAGAACCAAGCTACATATAGTGAACCTTGAGAATCCACCTTTAGTAGAACCTTGCCCAAATTTAGTGGTCACCTGAATAGGTACTTATTTGATATTTATCTCACTTGTACTAACGTGTTTTGTTTTTGTTTTGTTTATAATTGCATTGCATTACATCATCATAGAAAGGAGGTGTTGATTCATATTTGATTACTAAATAGAACAGTTTGTCATAAGAAAACGAATTTCCTGATGAAGTGGATTATAATACGGTTGTCTGAATTGACGGAAGAAGGCTGACAGTTCGTGAGGAAAAACAAATCTTTACCTGAAGATTCAAATCGATAAAGATTGTTTGAGAGTCGTCGCATCTCGATTTTCTTAACGGAGCTAATCAACGTCTTGAAGATAATGAGACGTGACCTGGATCAAGCCAAGAAGAGCTACTTGAGGCATTTATTGGAGGTTTGCGAGATTTGGATTTCACGAAGAAAAGGGATCGATGTCTTCGCCTGGAATATTAAAGCAATACCGTATATGTATTCCGTTTTATATAAAGGAATTTGTTTTCTAGAAAAGTTGTTCTAATGGAATTAAATTCAAAATCAACACCTCTATTTTTTTTGCATTCATCTCATGCATTTGCATTACATTGCATCATTGCATCATTTGCATTAGATTTTCAGAAAAGGGTCTCTAATTAGTTGAAATCATTTTAGTTAATCTGGGGACCAATAAAAATTTACCAACCAAGTGTTGTTTCGGTACCCGTGCTATGACAAAAGATATAGATCAAAGATTGGAAAGACTTGAACAACTTCAAAGAGAGATGCAAGACCCGTTACAAATACAGATGCAAGAGCAACTGGCAAAGATTAGGCAAGATATGATGGATCTGGTGCTAGAGTCTCAAAGGAATATGTTGAGCCAATTGTCTCAATTGTTGACAAAGGGGCTTGAAGAAAGGAAAAGATCCATGATCAATACTGGGAAGGACAATGAGGAGCCTCTCTACCCTCCCAGTTGTACCTTGAAAAATGCTCAGACATATCCGCAAGGTGTACCTATTATCAAAACTCAACAATATCAGACTAGTACCTCGGCACTAATGGATTACCTGATAGGCTCAGGCTCCAATTTGAGGGGGCAACTCAACCAATCTTAAAGCTCCTAATCTGGATGAAATGGAAAAAGAAAAGATGAGACTGCCAAAACAACTCGAGGATCGGTATAGGTGGTTGGAAGAAAAATTGAAAGCAATGGAGATTGTTGACTTCTACTGTGGGATTGACGCCAAGGATCTAAGTTTGGTCCCCGATTTAGTACTCCCGTCGAAATTTAAAACTCCGGAGTTTGAAAAGTACAATGGGACTAGTTGTCCTGAAACTCACATCAGAATGTTCAGTCGAAGGATGATAGGGTATGTTAACAATGACCAACTATTAATCCATTGCTTCCAAGACAGTCTGATCGGGTCAGCAGTTAAATGGTACAATCAGTTGAGTCGTGCTAAAATCAATTCATGGAAAGACTTAGCACAAGATTTTATGAAGCAGTATAGTCATGTAACAGACATGACACCCGACAAAATTACCTTGCAGAATATGGAAAAAAAGAAAAATGAGAGCTTTAGGCAATATGCCCAAAGATGGAGAGAGGTAGCAACACAAGTCCAACCGCCTCTTTTGGAAAAGGAGACTATGATGCTTTTCATCAATACTTTGAAAGCCCCGTTCATTGACTATGTGTTGGGAAGTGCTACTCTGAGCTTTTTAGATAAAGTAATGCCCGGTGAGATGATTGAAGATGCGATAAGAAATAAAAGGATAGATATGGGAGAAAGCGCCAAAAGGTTAACCTTGAGAAATGAGGAAAATGAAGTGAACATCATGAGCATGCCTTCAAAATTGGTCAACATAGGTCAGCCAAGGGTTGTAACCATTAATTATCAAAGGGAATTTGAATAACGTATCCAAAGAGAGGTCTAGGGAATAAAGGTTTCCAAACCCTTATGTATTTGGGGTTGTTTTAAGCAATGGGACTGTGGGAGAGATCCTTGTATTTCTAGAGCTGATTTAGAGTAATATTCAAAACGCGTTTGTTGCCTTAAGCCTAGGGGCAATAAGAATCCTTTTGTGAAATAGACTTGTGTCCAAAAAATTTTATTTCAATAAAATGCATGCTTTTTGAATAAATATTCTTTCATTCTTTATTCTTTTGTTCTTTGGACTATTTTTTTTAAAATATGCTTTCATTCCTCATTCATGATCATACCATACAAATAATTATCCTTAGAATCATTTTTTCTTAGGAATTTATCTTTGTACCTACAATAGGTCTCTAGATATCAATGATATGAGCAACGCTGTAACTGACTCTCTTTTGGGGTGAGATGTGTGTTTAATTAGATCTCAGAACTTTGAAGATGACAGAGATTGTGACTTATTTCCTGATTTGTTAAGGACGGTAGAACAAGTTGAAAAATAGATCCTACTTTACAAAGGGTCAGTGGACATTGTGAGCAAGAGGCAAAGATCAAAATCTGAGTCATCACAAAGACAAAATGAATCGTCATTGAGTTACTCCAAGGATTGAAAGATGTTCTCACATGATCATGTCAAGATATACCTGAGATACTAAGATCTGTGGATAATACAAAATGTCTATACATTGTCAGAAGGACATGTTGATGGGTTTATGGTAGTCATGCTAACCATGAGGTTTGGGTATTGTTAGTTCACCATAGAAGGGGATTGTATTAGTTAGGATGTATTTAGAGAGACAAGATTCATGTGTCTCATTCATTTCTTCACAGACTTTCTCTATATGGGGCAATGATGTTATCAGGCCATTCTTATCTAATATACATCGATTCATCTTGGCAGTCATTGATTACTTCACAAAGAGGGTGAAGATCGCTTCATATGTCAATATTACAAGATCAATAGTCACCAAATTTCAAAAAAAAAAGGGTTGCTGACAAGTAATATCAAAAAGGATCACTTTCAAATACAACTGCACAATGTCAAAAGTTTATAGACTGTTCAAAGATCAGACACTATATCACAGTGTAACAAAGGCATCCAAACAACAAAACAAAAGTACAAAAATAGAAAAAGAAAAGGAAAAGCAAACAATAGAGCAAAGGTAATAGTGAAAAATGATTGAGTCTTGTAAGGATTGGCATAAAGAAGTTATCATTTACCCTCTATGTTTATCGAACGTGGGCCGGAATCTTCACCAAGGCAACACATTGATTCATAGGACTAAAACAGTTTTTCTTCGAGTCTTGGCAGAATTAAAGTTGAATGGATCAGAATGGGTTCAATCCTAATATGATCAGTCAAATTTAAAGGATATCTGTCACAGTTAGATGATGTGGGTTTATGATAGAAAGGTTTATCCTCGAGAGTTCCATGAGGGGAGCTTGAAATTGAAGAAGACCCTTCCTATACAAAAGGACTTCAAAGGAAGAAATCTGCCAAACTAGGAGGGACCTTATGTAGTAAAGAAGGCCTATTCTGGAGGAGCATTGATATTGACCGAAAGGATTTGCCCAGTTCAGAAATTCAAAGTGCAGTCAAAGAGTATTCTACCTAAAATGGGAGAGGCCAAGGTGAAAACTGCAAAGGGCGGCTTGAGACCTTAAAAAAATCAAAATAAAAAAAGAAATAAAAAGAAAAAAATCAAAAAAAAGAAAGAATCAATCAAAGAAATTGAAAAAAGAAAGAAAAAGGAGAGGCCAGGGCAAAAACCTGCAAAAGGCGCTTTGAGACCAAAGGGGATTTGAGTTGAAAACCCGAAAAGAGCGGCTCAAATTTGGATTAAAATGGGGGCATACAATAGTTTTGCTATGCCTGAATGAACAATGAAAGAAGTATGTTATGTCTTGGGGTTTTGACAAAGTACTCTGAATCCCCTAAACACAAATTGAGCTCAAAATGGTCCTCAAGAAGTTGGTACAGGGAAGCTCAACCTGCGATATCTGGGGCACCTAGTTTTCTATTTTTACCCATTTTTTTGTTGTTATCTTTGATTACCTTATTCTTTTCAGGTCGCGTCCCAGTAAATTTCTTTCTTGGATTGCATTTGCTTGTTTCGAGCTATGTTCTCAATTAATCCCTTTCTTGTCCATGGTTATGATCATTTTCAAGCATTTTACATTGAAATAATGATTTTTGGACTAATAATACTTTCATAAAGGGAGTTTCGCATATTACTTTGGGAAGTTTCTAAATAATATAGGAGCCTGAAATAGGACTATTGTTTAAAACTCACCAAGCTTAAGGGTTGGAAATATTTAAGCCCAAATTGAGATTATCTCCTTGGGTTTTTTGTCGAAAATATTAATCAGTGTTATAATCCTGGCCAAGAATGAGCAATGGGATTGTTCTCGGAAAAGGAAAATGGTATTTTGTATTCATGCAGATATCAGGCATATACGTTTGTTCATTATACCCAGGGAATAGTGTAATAGGTCAAATTGATTGAAGATGATGAAAATTCTATACCTTTGAGTGGTTACAGGATGGATAGAAGAAATCAAATGATTATTCCCCTGAGGTTGCAGTGGGAAGTTCAAACTTTATGTCCCAGAAGTTACAGTGTAAGGGACTCCGAAATTACAACGGGGCAAGCTTGCTGAGCAGAATGTGATTGTTTCTTTGGGTTTTCTATCAAGAATACCAGCCGAACAAGATGACAGCATAATAAATCACACATCTAGTTAGGAGCATTTGATTCATTTTGATCATAACATCCTAATTATTTGACATAAGCATAACATCTAGTTAAGAGCATTTGATTCATTTCGATCATAGCGTCCTAATTATTTGACATCACTCATTTAGTTAGGAGCATTGGATTCATTTCAATCATAGCATCCTAATCATTGGGCATAAACATGCGCATATAAAATCGAGTCTACAGGACATGTTCCCCAAAGGACGGTGTAGTAACATCGGTGAAGTCAGATCTTATATCCCTGAAGTTACAACAGAATAGATCGAAAATTACAAACTTATCTCTCTAAAGTTACAGTGGATCAGGTTGAAGTGTCAGTTGCAATAGAGCAGATCATAACAAACCTTATCTCCCTGACGCTGCAGTGGAGCAGGCTCAATGTACAAGTCTTATCCCCTTAAGATTGTAGTAGAGCAGACTGAAGATTAAAGATCTTATCTCCCTAGGCAGTTACGGAGCAGATCGAAGATGGCGAATCTTATCTCCATGTATCGGCAATGGAGCAGATTTAAGCCACTAGCCTTATCTCTCTGAGGTAGCAAGAGAGCAGGTTGGCGATTGTAGTCTTATCTTCCTGAGGTAGCAAGGAAACAACTGAAGATTGAAGATCTTATCTCCCTAAGCAGTAGCGGAGCAGATCGAAGATGGTGAATCTTATCTCCATGTATCGGCAATGGAGCAGATTTTACCACTGAACTTATCTCCCTGAAGTTGCAGTGGAGCAAGTTGAAGTGATAGGTCTTATTTCCTTAAAGTTGTAGTAGAGCAGACCAAAGATGGCAAATCTTATCTCCATGTATCGGCAATGGAGCAGATTTTGCCGCCAACCTTATCTCTTTGAGGTAGCAAGAGAGCAGGTTGAAGAATGAGTCTTATCTTTCTGGGGTAGCAAAAAAGTAGACTGAAAATTGAAGATCTTATCTCCCTGAAGTTGCAGCGGAGCAGATCGAAGACTGTGAATCTTATCTCCATGTATCGGCAATGGAGCAGATTTTACCACTAGCCTTATCTATCTGAGGTAGCAAGAGAGCAGGTTGAAGAATGAGTCTTATCTTTCTGGGGTAGCAAGAAAGCAGACTGAAAATTGAAGATCTTATCTCCCTAAAGTTGTATCGGAGCAGATCAAAGATGGTGAATCTTATCTCTATGTATTGGCAATGGAGCAGATTTTACCAATCTTATCTCCCTGAGGTAGCAAGAGAGCAGGTTAAAGATTAAGTCTTATCTTTCTGAGGTAGCAAGAAAGCAGACTGGAGATTGAAGATCTTATCTCCCCAAGCAGTAGTGGAGCAGATCGAAGATGGTGAATCTTATCTCTATGTATCGGCAATGGAGCAGATTTTACCACTAGCCTTATCTCTCTGAGGTAGCAAGAGAGCAGGTTGGCAATTGTAGTCTTATCTTCCTGATGTAGCAAGGAAGTAGACTGAAGATTGAAGATCTTATCTCCCTAAGCAGATGTAGAGAAAATTAAGGATGGCGAATCTTATCTCCATGTATTGGCAATGGAGCAGATTTAAGTCACCATCCTATTTACCTAAAGTTACAGTCAAGATTTAGTAAAACCAGGCAAAATTGGCCCTATTTGAAGTCTTTGCTCTATTCTCGTTGCACGACAATGAGCAAATAGGGGTAGCTGTAATAGGCCCATTTCGCCCGGGCCCATACCAAAACCAAAATAATAAATAATAAAAACAAAATAAAACCCAATAATCAGCAATTCAATGTCCATGTTACAAACCCAATTATCTAGCCCATATACAAGCAAATTAACCCAAATAAGCTTAACCCAATTGAAACCCTACCCAATTATCCTAAGACAGGCCCAAATGGCCCAAGACATTTTTGAGCAAAAACCCTAAGGGTTTCTTTTCCTTGTGCCGCCGCTTGTTAGCCTAGAAGCAGGCCTTCACGTCAACGAACCGCCACAGCCTCCAACCGATTCTTTCACGTACGCCATGCTCCACGCCCACGAATAACTCCTCCATGCCATGCACACCTGCAACGAACTAACAACCACAACAGCAGTCAGCAGATAACAACAAATGACAGAAAGAAAATAGATTTTTTTCTTTTATTTATACTGTAAAATCCGGCTATAAAAAGCCATTGAATGTACTATAAAAGGGGATTTACGAAATACTAGATACAAAAAAGAAAAAAGAAATGAAACTAAGGTGATTTCATATTCATTTTTCCATGTTCTAATTTAGTTTTTTTTTCCTTCTTTGTTCCTGCATATAGATTTTTTACAGAAAAAAATAGGGAAAAGGGACTTACCTTAATGTTGGTTCCTTCATGTCCTTGCTTGCTTCGTCGTAATCGAAGCCTAAACGAGGATCTTGAAGCGTTTGAGCAAGGCTCTTGGATTCGTGGTCGAATAGGGCCAGATTTGGCCTTCGCTTGATGACCGCCAGCCAAATATGGAGGCAAAACGGCAGTTGAAAGGTGCCTAATGTTCGGCCGGATGAATAAGGGAGATAGACTGTAGGTTTTTTATTTTAATTTGTTCTTAAGTGTCTGAATGTTGGATTTTATGATTTTTTTAGGCTTGATTTTGTGCAGAGGTTGAAACGGTGCCGTGTAGAGTTGGGAAGATCCGCGCGCAGACCCGATCCATATGCTGGATCTGCACTTTGGCACTTCGAATGGTCAAATTGCGCGACTAGACCTTCGTCTTCGCGCAGACCTTTAAATTGATCTTTATTTACATTTTATTTTATTTCAAATTTTCCCTAGAATCTGCATGTCTTTGCATTTCAGTCTGCACCTAGGTGTTGTTTTTTAGGATCTGTAATATTTCCAGATTTGGCCCCTGAATATTCACATGCGTGGCGCGCTGGTTCTCTTTAATTTTAAATGACTTATTTTATTTATAAATTATCCCCTATGCTTTAATTCAATTTTAATTAAGCTTCCTATTTGTATGACTTATTATTTTAAAATTCATTTAATATTTTTATGCATGTTGATTTATTCAAATAATCTCGCGTTGTCTTTATTTGCATAATTGCGTTGAAATTCTTCTTTATATCATATAATTTCAATATTTTATATAATATCCGGTTCAAATCTTTTTATATATTTGTACATATATGTTATTTTAATCAAAGTTTTATTTTTAACAATTATTATTTTGAAATCCGCTTGTTTATTAATTTTTTAATAACCTTACTTTATTTTTTATAAAATCGTTATTTTGAAGTTTTTTTAATATCATTTTATTTTAACACTTCATATAATATTTCGTTTAAATGTTTGAATATATATTGGTACATACATAATGCATGATGAAGTTAATTTGATCTTATGATTTATATTTTAATTCCATGTTATTTTTGTATATCGTTGTTTTTGAAATTTATTCACATATACATTTATTTTGTTTCATATTTTATACACATGCAATCTTTTCATATTTTATGTTTTTTTTAGAAAGTTATCTTTATTGTATAGATATTGTAAATTTCAAATAAATGTTTTATTTCTAAATATTTGGCATTTTATTTGATTCAAATGTTTCTAATTATATTTATATTCTTAATTTTTTTCCCTTTTATAAATTATTTCAAGCCCTAGCATATGTTATTTGCTCGTTATCTATCATTTTTAGAAACTATTTTAGTGTTATATCAGTTTTATATTGCTTGGTATGTCATGAGTCAATTGTCCTCACGTCATTTCATGTATATTTACATCGTGTTTACTTGTTTCACCCATACTCATAAATTTTGCTATTTTAAATTAATTGTTTGTTTGATTTGATTGATTGAATAAGATTATGTTATAAGCACTTGTCAAGTATTGTACGTTTTTCATGCGTATTAACCCCTATTCATCACTTCTTTTCCCTTTGATTTACAAAATGTTGTTTTGTGGTTTTTTAACTCTTTGAAATCAATTATTCCATTTTATTTCCAGTAAGATCAATGTGTTTTGAGAAAATTTACAACCATTTATTTAAATTCTTTGTTAAAAGCAAGGCAATATGCAATATTTGGAAATTCGAGGAATCATGCCCTATTGTGCTAGGTGTGATTTTTTCGTTGGACTAAATATTTGGATATTCCTTTTATAATTTTTAGTGTACAAGCTTTTGAAAGTCAAAAATCAATCGTATTTTTGAAGGTATAAAGGATCGTGTCCAATCGTGCTGGATATGATACTGCATACCTTTAAAACAAGAGAATTTTGACATCGAACTTGAACCACTTAAGCGTTTTAATAAGAATTATGTTTCGAAACTTCTTTAAAATCTAAGGATAGCATTTAATCAATCTTGTACCAGTTTCTGGGTGTATTGAGGGTGTTAACCCTTCCTCATACGTAACTGGCTCCCGAGCCCATTTATTTTTACGTGGACCAAAAATGGATTTAAATGGAACAAAATGTTTTAGTAGGTGACCCAATCACACCTAAACAAAAGATTGGTGCGACTCCACATTTGGTTTTAGTCGATCTCCATTTTTTCCTAACTCGAAAAAATGGTTTCGACAGCTTGTAAACTTACCAATTTGAAGGGAAAAAAGTTCAAAACTGAAACACTTTTTTTCTTCTTATTCGGTGAGGAAGACGATAGGAAGAGAATTTGGCTTTTGATTCTTTTAATTTTTACTTTATGTACTTAAGTTAATTTGTTAATTAACTAAAATTAGCTTAATAAATCTTAATTATTAATCTTAATTAAGCTAAATAACAATACTGGCTGTACAATGTCTTTCACTATCGATCAGTATAATAGTAATTGTTCTTCCAATTGCTTAAAAATCCAAAATGATTAACTTTTACCACTTTTACAATTTAATCCTTGTATATTAATTAATCACTAGTTCGATAAATTTACTTATTCAAATTCAATAAAACTATACAATAACTCCATAAAATTTAATAAAAAAAATTTACAGGCTCGATTTGCTGAAATAATGTAATACCCCAAACCTAGCCTAGATGTTATGGTCGAATCTGGCGATGTCACATGGAATGGAATTTGAAATCGAATTTATCAAGTTAAAACAATTTCTGTTTATTAGCTCTTATTTATCTTTCGTTAATTTCAAAACTATGGTCTCGTTAATTTGATTCGCTTTAAAAACATCTTTTATAGTGGAAGCTTTTAAAACCGTTATATTTTAATAAAATCGTTTGCATTTAGGAAAAACGTTGTATTTAATAAAACTGAGTTTTCATTACAGTTCTGAAGTTCATGAAAACTGTTAAAATCCAAAATAAAGGCAAACAATCCAAAAGTCCCAAATTACATAAAAAATACCCCAGAAAGCAAATAGAAAATAAAACCATAAATGAAATTTAAACAGTTCAATAATCATGTGGTCACCGTTGAGCCCTCCGCTGCACCGATTCGTCTAAGTCTGTGGATTACCTATATAGATAAAACAAAAAGGGGTGAGTTTACGTAAACTCAGTGTGTAATTCCCACAGAAGACATACATACAGTCAAACAACGGATATCAGTCAAATGCAGTCTGGGCCTAAGCCCATTACAGATTCAGATACAGTTTAGGCCTTAGCCCATTCAGATACAGTCTCAAATATAAATTAGGACCTTAGCCCATCTCAGATAAAGTATGCATACAGTAAAGAAATCAGTATCCTACCCACCAGCCTCTACACACCATCTTTAACCATCCTTACGCACCATGTGGGGTTTAAAACACCCACCTAGCCCTACACACCAAGTCGTACCGAATGCGGCACATATTTGTAATATTGCAGCTCAGCTGCCAGATAGTAGGCATGAAATCATTTCAGTACACTTACTCCAATAGTCAATCATCCTACCCCAATGCAGACGCAACTAAACATGTTCAATGTAGATATACAGAAATACATGCTTACATGCTAATATTTAGTTATCAGTCATACATACAGATCAGTAAACATGCATATATTTAACATACTCAATACATACATTGTATGTTGATCACATGATTTAGGGTGGTCAAAGTAATGCTTACCGACCCTACAGTAGGTTAACAGTCGACTTGGATGACCCATGCAACCTTAGGAAACATTTTAGCTAAATGGGCCCACACGTCCATGTCGCTTGCCCGTGTGAGCCCACATGCCCGTGTGGCCCACACGCCCCAATTGGCCTTGTCCCGTATGGATCACACGGTCTGGCTCAAACCCCACACGCCCCAATTGGCCTTGGCCCGTATGGATCACACGGTCTGGCTCAAACCCCACACGCCCGTGTGGACTACCCGTCTGGGCCCACATGCCCGTGCGGTCCACACGGCCGCACCTCGGCCATCACATGGTCATATCTTGCGCACAGCCTGGCCTTCATTAATCACACAGCTGTGTTGTCGTGCACAGCCTACCACACGGGCGACCACACACTTGTGTGGCATCGACAGTAGGGTTTTTTCGGCTTTCATTGAATCCCATTTTTCTGTATTTTGAGTACACACCTGGTAGTGTTTCGCAGCGAAAACACTCCCGAGCCTTCCAAAACCACAAAATCGACAACCCAATGCTAAGAGTTAGATTTAATTCGTGACTAAACGAAACTACAAAACCAATACCGAAATCCAACATTTACTCAGTTACCTCGACGATTCGATCAAAATTCCACACGAAAGAAACCCCTATTCATTGGATTTGCTGCTGTTAAAACACAAGCACAAAATTAACAGAGGATTTAACAAGGCTTAAAAGAGTAGGCAAAGGCTTCGTCCTCAGCAGAACTAATGTATGCGTGATAAGTTTTTATATTTATGATTGATCGTACTTGAAAACTAACTATTATCACGATGAAGGCAAGCGCACCTATCGAACAGTAGTATAGTTTATAGCAAGATTGGAATGTCGAACCCACAGGAACTAAAAGTACTAGTATTAACTTTCTTTTTATTATCTAGCCTAAAAATAAGGGGATTTACTTTATCTAAACTAATTAACTAAACTAAGAATGCACAAGAAGAAAATTGGGGAAATACTTTTGGGAAAACTAATTGATTTGGACAATACCCAAGAAAAAATCCACCTAGACTTCACTTGTTACTTGACTCTGAACCAGACAATTTATTCACTTGACTCGATCCGTAAAAATCCCTAAGTTACATTATTATCTCTCTCGAGACTAACAACGTATAACCCTGGGTTGATTAATTAAAATCTCTTTCTAATTCAAACCCCTAGTGTTGCATTAACTCAATCTATGGATTCCCTTATTAGGTTTGACCCTAATCCGACAAATTCATGTGACCCTATGTCTAGGGGTGCAATCAAATCCACTTAATTATGCTAGATCTACTCTTAGACAGGGACTTTTGCTCCTCTGAATAAACACATCAAAACTTAAATCAATATCCTGGAATATTAAAACAAGAATTAAGAACACATAATTAAGAACAAATCAAGTATTTATCATATAATTCAGAAAATAATAACAAGATCCGTCTTAGATTTCATTCCCCTTAGTTATTTAGGGGACTTAGTTCATAAGTGTATTAGGAAACATCTCAGAAGAATAATAATAACAAAACATAAAGAAAACCCAAAAACCTCTGAAGGAAATTGAAGGGAGATCTTCAGTCTTGAAGAAGAATCCGGCTTTTGAGATGGATCAATCAGCTTTTTTCGAGTAATTCCTTGCCTCCTACTCCGTGTGGCTTTTCTAGGTACCTCCTGGGGTGTTTATATAGGCTTTAGAATGCTTCAAAACCCTCAAGAGTGGCATTTTTTGAATAGGACTAGACTTTGGCTCGACAAGGACATGCCCGTGTGAGGTGGCTTACGTCGTGTTTAGAGTCTGCTAAATAGACACGGTCGTGTGGTGTGGCTTAGGCCATGTTACAATCTGTTAAATAGACACGGGCATGTCGCCTACTCGTGTGAAGAAGTCCAGGCCGTGTTAACTTCCCACGTTGACCCATTTTCTCCGTTTTTGGCCCGTTTCTCACTCTTTTTACTCTCCTATGCTCACCTAAGTATAAAACATGAAATTAAAGGATTAGGAGCATCTAATTCCACAAATCTAATGATAATTCATCCAAAAATATGCTAAGCATGGGATAAAAATATGTATAAATTACGACTTATCAAATACCCCCACACTTAAGGGTTTGCTTGTCCTCAAGTAAAATCCTAAACTCACAATCAAAATAAATTCTTCTCAACTTATAATTCTCATCAATAGTATCTCAAAATAATACATAAGTAATCATACATTGAAAACTCAACTTGAAGAACATCAAAGTTTCATACATTCCAAGTTGAGCATTTAATCACGAAAACATAGGTGTCTCCCATCATCTAAGTAATCACCTTTGATTCAAAATATCACAGAGTTTCACATCCTCACTAAAGATTCACTCAAATCACTCGAGGTGTTTAAGGGCAAGAAATTTAGCACTCAACATCCAATATGAAATGTTATTACCATAGGCTTTCGTGAAAATCAAATCTCCACCACTATATATTGAGATGATACATCAAAAGGTCTTTAGAGGGTTGTAACGTGGCTTTGGTTAGGGGGTGTGGTCACAAGCTGAAAGAGAAGGTTAGAATCGAGATTGAATTAAAAAATTACCTAACTAGAAAAATACTAAAACTGACAAATTAGATTCCTAATTAGAAGATCCTAGAATTGAGCTTTTCTTCATGGAATATGGAATTAAATACTTAAGCTCAAAAACAAAAAATTACTACTAATATGTATGTATGTATATATATATTAAGAACAAATCAAAATAACATAGAACTTTTCTAACTATCAAAAATAAAACATAGCTAAGCAATTTATTCAAATCAAATCTCGACAAAAATAGGGATCAAATGAGGGGATTTCAACAATAATGGGTTATGGGTTAATATTGAGGGTAAATCAATGAATGGCTTGTTAGGCTCAAAGGGGTTCACTAAGGGTTAATTATGATGGTAGACTTTTATGGAGTAAGTGGGTTAAACCTAAGTGCCTTTATCATCTCGACATATCAAATCAAATGGTGTGGTCTTAACATGCATAATCGAAGCAAGTTCTAAAATAACAAATCAATATTGACGCACTCATAGCAACAATAAAAGTGAGCATGAAAGAAATAATATATGCTCTAAAGACTCAAAATCTCACAAAAATTATGGCTTTTTGATGTTAAACCTATGAATTTCAACTCAAGATAATACTTAAACTTGGGGAAACAATCTAAAAATTTTTAATTCTCAAAAATCAACTTATCATGCTTGATTCTTTAATTCCTTAAAGTTTAAACAATAAATGCATAAATACCTATGTTTTAATTCAAGACATATCAATAAAAATCATAAATTAATCAAAATTCATTCTATTAGTGATATGAGTGAGTCACGTGAGAATAAGACAAAATTCAGAGATTTTTCTGATAATGATATAAATAACCCCCCCACACTTAAGATGTATATTGTCCTCAATGTACAAAGATAGATTTACTGAAAAATATAGGTATAAGATCATAAGTTAGGGAAAAAATTCAAACTTCCTGAATGTTATATGGAATCCTTGAATTGGAGTTATGGAAAGTAATCGGCTAAGGCAAGGGTGAGATTGGAGGAGGATACTCCACTGGTGGTAGAGCAAGACATGGCAGTCGTGGAGGACCTTTTCCTGTGGAGTTGCAAATTCCTAAGTTTATAACTACGATAGAATTAATTAACTCTTTAGGAAATATAAAATAGCATGATTACTCGTAAAGAAATGACCGAAACATAAATTGCTTAATATAAATTTTAAAACCTAAGGATGAAGTAAAATTAAAATTAAAGAGAAATAAAATAAAAAGTAGTTTTAAAAAGATAAAAGTAAAAACATAAAGCTAATAAATAAAAATCTTCAAAAATCTTCATCGCCAGATGGTTCGCGAGGTGGGGGTGGCGATGAGATGTGAAGGTGCTGACAAATCTGATGTAAGGTTGCATCAATGTGATCAAAGTGCTGAAAATATTACTGCTCGAATCGAGTGAGACGCTCAGAGATGTCAGAGAGTGAAGCAGCCGCATGAACTGGGAGATGAATAGGTGGTGGTTGAGAGGGTGGATCCTCATGAGGTGGTGGAACATCATCAGCTATGTCCTCAGGGTCCTTCTACTCGGCCGACTGGACAAGGTGATACTAGGGAGGATCAAATCCACGTCGTCGCTCGATCATCCTCATATAGAGCATACTCGAGATGCCCTCTAGGGACATCTGACCAATGAGAGTGAGGGAGGATGCTTACATCGCCGTGTCAAGGAGACCGAAGTACCGCGCTAGGTGAGTCACATAAGGGCCAATAGAAATGACTCCCTTCCTATGTCGCTCTGTCTGGTGTCGAATGGCGAGGGCGATAAAATAAGCAATGTCAAATACGTGCCCATGTGTCATGCTCCATAAAAAATAGGCATCGTTAGTGTTGACAATGCCGGTGCTCTCTCGCCGTACTGTTAAGGTGTAGGCTAGGACAGCGTGTAGGTATCTCAGGGATGGGGCGAGAACTGATGCCTTGGAGCGACTAGGGTCATAAGTGGTCGAAGCAGAGACTAGGGCGTTCCAGCAATTTGAAGGCGAATAGTGGATATAGAGATGGAGGTTGTCAAAGTGGTCGTCATCCATGAACTCTTCCGTATACAGTCCTAATGCGACACCAAACTCAGGCACGCTCAACTGGCAAACTAAACCACCGAGACGGAATTGGACCGTTCCGGGATCATTGAAATCTGTCATAATGGATTGAAGGTGGAAGGTCGAACAGAGTTCTAACGTGAACTCGAGATATGTCGGGTTGACGATCTCGAAGAAGAGCCCCCATGGGTCAGTAGTTAGGAGAGCTCGGACTGCATTAGCGAGTTAGATCTGCTTTAGGGCGGTCAAATCAATACAACGGCCTACCCCTAAGGGTTGGACCCGTAGTATCTGAAATAGTTCCTCCTGTGATCTCGGTGGAAACTGTAGGAATGGGTACCGAATTTCAGTTGCAGGACCCGAGGATGATGCTGCTCCTTTTTACTTCTTCGACGTAGGGACGGCAATTTTTTTACCACGTGGATTTGACATGGTATCTGTAATGAAAAGACGAGTTATTAAAAATAATCCCCAAGAATAGCATGAAAAAGTATGCAAGCATGTTAAAACTAAATAGAAATACTTCATAGGGGTCACAAGCCAAATCCTAATAGACAGATATATCAAATCATTATTAGCAATAGTAATACGAGAATAGTGCTAAACGAAATACCTAGTGAATGAATGCATATGGGAATGATAAAATGGAATATGGTGTGGTTAGGCATGAAATCCATAGAAACACAAGAATGAATGAATGTATCCTAATACATCGACTAAAATGGCAAATTTCTAAATAAGAACAAAAAGCATAAGCATGACTATTATTAGAAATGTGAATATTAATCAAAAATAGTCAAATAAAACAAGAAAAAACATGAAATTAGTAAAAGAAATGAAGATAATAGAGAGAAAAGAATGAACAAACGCAATAGTGCTTTGTAGAGGGAGGAGGTTGGTCGTCCGAGGAGTGGGTGATATGAGTCGGCTACAGGCGTGGGTAAGGAAGATTGCGGCAGCTAAGGTTATCATTTTTTTGGGAAAAGGGATGATGAATAGTGGGGGTTTATATAAATTTTGGGGTATATAGCCGGGTTGCACACTCGTGTCCTACTTCATTCACTTCTCCCATGCTTGTGTATATGTGCGCACGCCCGTGTTAATTTGACAGTTTTGACCACGGGTGGTGGGCAAGGGCATGTCACATGCCCGTGTTATTTCTCAATTTCTACCATGATTTATAGATACGGGCGTGTTGTACACCCGTGTTGATTTGGCAGGATTGCCCACGGCCATGTCGCACGGCCGTGGCAACGTATCGAATCCCGTGTTGGGGAAAAAAATTACTCTATTTTCACACGATCGTATTGCACAGCCGTGTTGCTTCCCGTGGTATGAGCCCGGCCTAAGGTACGCCCGTGTGTCTGGCTGTGTGGATTTGGAAAACCTGTGTTCAAGGACTCAGTTAGCAATTTAGATGTTAAAAACTAAAATTTAAAGAAATCGACACCGTTAGTGCTCAGGTTACCTCCTGAGAGGCGCTTCTTTATAGTCTAAGCTAGATTTATCTCTCTGTTGCGTGGTCATGCTGGTGTGAGGAGTTTACACTCCTCATTCCTACTATCAATTTTATTAAAATAAGGTTTTAGACGAGTACTAGTTACCTTAAATGTGCCGAATTTGGAATGAGTGACCTCGACTGTACCATATGGGAAAATGTTAAGTACCGTAAAAGGGATTGCTCCATTAGGTTCAGAAGTGGTAATGCGAGGGTTTGGTGCATCTAATAGTACTTTTCCTCCAACCTTAAGTTGATTTGGTGAAACATTGAGTTCATCATGGCGTGGTTTTGTTTTATCGTGTGTTCTCAGTTTCTGTGTACGCCATTCATCTAG
Source organism: Gossypium hirsutum (assembly GCF_007990345.1). Classification (NCBI taxonomy): domain Eukaryota; kingdom Viridiplantae; phylum Streptophyta; class Magnoliopsida; order Malvales; family Malvaceae; genus Gossypium; species Gossypium hirsutum. The sequence goes on from NC_053424.1 coordinate 22,681,617, forward strand.
TTTCTCGATTTGTAGCCTTCGCTCTTCATAGATGGGTCTTTTCTTGTTCCTTGAACATGGCTCATGTATGCTCCTCGAACGTGTTTCCTGCAAAGAAGGTGGCACTACATGATCAGTATTAGTAGCATGATTTATACAACCACCCTCGATATTTGATGTGTTACTCTAATTATGAGCTTGAAGAGTGATTGTTTCATCACCCACATGCAGTATGAGTTCACCTGTACCAACATTAATAATAGTTCTAGCAATTGCTAAAAAGGGTCTTCCTAAAATTAAAGGCACGTCATCATCCTCTTCTATGTCTAGAACAACAAAATCAATGGGAAATATAAATTTGTCAATTTTAACAAGTACATCTTCAATAATACCCTTAGGAAATCTGATTGTTTTATCTGTCAATTGAATGCTCATCCTAGTTTGTTTGGGTTTCCCAAGACCTAGTTGTTTAAACATTTTATAGGGCATGACATTAATACTAGCCCCTAAATCAACCAAAGCATTGTTAACGTGTAGACTACCAATTAAACAAGGAATCGTAAAAATCCCTGGATCTTTCAACTTGTTGGGTAGCTTATTCTGTAGAATGGCTGAGCAAACTACATTCAACTCTACATGCAGCACCTCATCCAACTTCCGCTTATTTGCTAAAAGCTCCTTTAAAAATTTAACTACATTAGGCATCTGCAAAAGAGCTTCAATAAACGGTAAGTTAATATATAATTTCTTTAATAATTTAAGGAATTTACCAAATTGTTCATCAGTATGGTATTTCCTTGTCGCACTAGGGTATGGCACACGAGGTTTGTAATCTCTACTTACTAGTTCTTTCTCATTGTGGTCCACCTCACCTTTACCTTTACTTACCACAATTCCTTACCTCGGTTCTAGTTCAGGTTCAACTAACCCTTCCTTATCTCGAACGGTAATCGCATTGAGTTGTTCCCTTGGGTTCGATTCAGTATTACTCAGCAAGCTACCTTATGGTCGTTCAGAAATCAGTTTGGCGAGTTGACCTATCTGGGTTTCGAGCCCTTTAATCGACGCTTGTTAATTCTTAAGTGCTGTCTCGGTATTCTAAAAATGAGTTTTTGACATTAAGAAAAATTTCGTTAGCATCTCCTCAAGGTTCGGTTTCTTTTCCTACTGGTAAGGTGGTTGTTGAAAGCCTAGGGGATGTTGTGGCCTTTGATTTCCTTGGCCACCCCACGAGAAGTTGGGATGATTTCTCCAACTTGCATTATAAGTGTTACTGTATGGGTTGTTTTGAGGTCTAGAATTATTATTACCCATTTATTGAACTTGTTTCTCCTCGGTGCTAGGGTTGAAAGATTGATATTCTGTGTGCACACCTCCTCCATTTGCATCGCACGTCATCACTGGATGTACCTGAGTAGAACCATATAAACCGTCAATCTTTTTATTTAAAAGTTCTACTTTGTTAGATATCATAGTGACCGAGTCGAGGTTGAAAATACCGGCTGCTTTTTTCAGCTTTGTTCTCATGACTTGCCACTGATAGTTATTTAGTGATATCTCTTCAATAAATTCGTAAGCCTCTTCAAGAGTTTTTTTGTTTAAAGTACCACCAACGGCTACGTCGATAAGTTGCCTTGTTGAGAGGTTCACACCGTTGTAAAAAGTCTGAACCTGCAATCATAGAGGTAACCCATGGTGAGGGCACCTTCTCAATAGATCCTTGTATCTCTCCCATACATCATAGAGTGTTTCTAGATCCATCTGCACAAAAGAAGAGATATCATTCCTCAACTTAACCATTTTAGCTGACGAAAAATATTTAAGTAAGAATTTTTCGTTCATTTGTTCCCAAGTAGTGATTGACCCTCTTGGTAACGAGTTCAACCACTGTTTAGCTTTGTTCCTCAACGAAAAGGGAAACAACTAAAGGCAAATGACATCGTCAGAAACGCTATTGATCTTAAAAGTGTCGCAAAACTCCAGAAAATTCACCAAATGAGTGTTTGGATCATCGTCCTACAAACCATCAAACTGAACAAACTGTTGTATCATTTGAATTGTGTTAGGTTTTAGTTCAAAATTGTTTGCAGAAATAGCAAGTCTAACTATACTCGATTCAACTCCTGTTAAAGTAGGTTTAGCATAATCATACATAGTACGAAGAACAGGATTCTGATTTATTGGATTTGCAACAACCACAGAAGGAATTTGATTATTCTGATTTTCATCCATCTCTTCGGTTGTATTATGGATATTTTCCTCTTGTCCTTCCTCTATTTTTCTTAGGTTTTGCCTTATTTCTCTTTGGTTTCTGCGACCTGTGCTTTCAATCTCACTGTCAAAAAGTAATGGTCCTGACGGGTTTCCTCTAGTCATAAACTATAAAAACCTGTTAGAAGAAAATAAAAAAAAATTAGTAAAATTAACAAAACTAAGATAAAATCTAAATTGCAATAAAATAAATGGGTAAAGTAATAAAGTTATGCGTTCTTAATATTTTAGTTCCCTGGCAACAGCGCCAAAAAATTGATGTATGCGTGATAAGTTTTTATATTTATGATTGATCGTAATTGAAAACTAACTATTATCACGATGAAGGGAAGCGCACCTATCGAACAGTAGTATAGTTTATAGCAAGACCGAAATGTCGAACCCACAGGAACTAAAAGTACTAGTATTAACTTTCTTTTTATTATCTAGCCTAAAAATAAAAGGATTTACTTTATCTAAACTAATTAACTAAACTAAGAATGCACAGGAAGAAAATTGGGGAGATACTTTTGGGAAAACTGATTGATTTGGACAATACCCAAGGAAAAATCTACCTAGACTTCACTTGTTACTTGACTCTGAACCAGACGATTTATTCACTTGACTCGATCCGTAGAAATCCCTAAGTTATATTATTATCTCTCTTGAGACTAACAACGTCTAACCCTAGGTTGATTAATTGAAATCTCTTTCTAATTAAAACCCCTAGTTTGCATTAACTCGATCTATGGATTCCCTTATTATGTTTGAGCCTAATCTGGCAGATTTATGTCGCCCTATGTCTAGGGGTGCAATCAACTCCACTTAATTATGCTAGATCTACTCTTAGACAGGGACTTTTTCTCCTCTGAATAAGCACATTAAAACTTGAATCAATATCCTAGAATATTAAAACAAGAATTAAAAACACAGAATTAAGAACAAATCAAGTATTTATCATATAATTCAGAAAATAATAACAAGATCCATCTTAGGTTTCATTCCCCTTAGGTATTTAGGGGACTTAGTTCATAAGTGTAAAAGGAAACATCTCAGAAGAATAATAATAACAAAACATAAAGAAAACCCAAAAACCCCTGAAGGAAATTGAAGGAAGATCTTCAATCTTGAAGGAGAATTCGCTTCTGAGATGGATCAATCAGCTTTATTCGAGTAATTCCTTGCCTCCTACTCGTGTGTCTTTTCTAGGTACCTCTTGGGGTGTTTATATAAGCTTTAGAATGCTTCAAAACCCTCAAGAATGGCCTTTTCCAAATAGGACTAGACTTTGGCTCGACAGGGACACACCCGTATGAGGTGGCTTAAGCCATGTTTAAAGTCTGCTAAATAGACATGGTTGTGTGGTGTGGCTTAGGTTGTGTTACAATCTGTTAAATAGACACGGGCGTGTGGTCTACCCGTATGAAGAAGTCCAGCCCGTGTTGATTTCCCACATTAACCCATTTTCTCCATTTTTGGCCCGTTTCTCGCTCTTTTTACTCTCCAATGCTCTCCTAAGTATAAAACATGAAATTAAAGGATTTAGAGCATTGAATTCCACAAATCTAATGATAATTCATCTAAAAATATGCTAAGAATGGGATAAAAATATGTATAAATTACGACTTATCAAAACATACTACCACTTACCAACGATAAGTACAATCCAAACTCTCGCGATAAGAACACACAATATTTGCCAAAACGATTAACGAAGAGAGGAAAAAAATTGTGTTTGAAAAAGAAAAAGAAAAAAAAGGGCAGAGGGAAAGAAAGAATGTCAAAAATTCTGAGCAGAATTTCGGTAGGAGAGAGAAACTGGATTTTTTTGGATCAAAAGATAAAAACTAATTTTGATTAATTCACTAATCACTCATCCTCAACCACCCACTACTTAGAATCCTACTACCACTGGAACTCCTACGCAGAGCCGAATAAAAATAAAACTCCCTTGTTCTCGCAAGGATTCAAACCCAGAACCTCCAATAAACCAACACTCCTCCTAACCACCAGACCAACAAACCCATTCTGATATATTTCTACTATTAATTTATTATAAGCCCGCTGAACAGGTAAAAAGCTTAAGTTAGAAAAATACCAAAATTTGCCAAAGATAGGGCTTGAAGTTGGGACTTCTCAGACACACCAAGAACATTTAACCACTAAAGTAAACACAAAGTTATCACATTTTAACAGAAACAAAAATGAGAATTTTGAGGCGTTACGAATAAGGTTTCGATACCTCATTTTCCAACACTACTGACTTTAGGGTCGTTACATTTGTACCTTAATTAACTATCCATTCAATAAAATTATTTGACCAAAATCACTATAACACTATAATAAACTCATAAATATTAATTAATAATATTTATGATATCGATCGTCAAAAAATGGGGTTCTAAAATTGCTTTTTTGACACTACTGAATTTCGAGTTGTTACAACTCTCCCACCTTAAGAAATTTTGTCCTCGAAATTTTTCCTGAGAAAAGGTCAAGGCATAAGACCAATCCTCTTAGAAATCTCATACGACCTTATAAATCTCGGATTGAGCTTTCTTTTTCTATTAAAACGTAGAACTTTTTTCCAATATGAGATTTTCAGAAACACTTTATCACCACATTAAAATTCAAAATCTTTTCTTTGCAACTCAACATGAGATTTTTGACTGTTTGAGGTAGGTTTCAAGAAATCTCAAATAAACCGAACATATTCTTTTGTCTCACATATCAAATCAATCCTGTTAGTTTCTTATCGTTCAACTTTGATCAACACAGAGGAATTTTGTATTTACATCCACATAAAGCCTTGCATAGTACCATTTAGTATTCAACTGATAACTATCATCATATGCAAACTATGTTAATGGTAGAATTTCTCTTAGTTGTTTACGAATTCATTTGCACAACACTACAACTCGTCTTCTAATATCTGAATCACCCATTCTGATTGTCTGTTAGTTTGAGAATGAAACATTGTACTGAAATTCAGTTTCGTGCCTAGAAATTCATGTAATTTATCTCAAAACCTGGAGGTAAATCTCGAGTCTTGGTCAAAACTAATAGATAATGACATATCATGTAATATGACAATCTCAAAGGTGCGCAATTCAACTAACTATAAATATGATCGTCACATTCTCAAGCCATGTGAGTATTCATAGCTTTTAGAGCAAAACAAAGTTTTCTGGCTTAGTAAATCAGTCACCACATTAGCTATAATTAATTATAATTATAATTATAATTATAATTAAATAAATTTATGGGTATTTATTTATAAGTTGTTAAATTTTTTATTATTTTATTCATTGATAAAGTAATTTAATATAATTTATTGGTAATGTTTACTACATTACTGTTTTATAGTAAGTATAGATATTTAACAATAGAGTTTGACTTAACAAAATTTACCGAGACTCGCCTCAACATTTAAGACACATAGCTTACAAGTCAACCCAAATTATGTACTAAGTAATTGATTCCTCTCAAGGAAAGATCATCCCCTCTTTAAAAAAAGTATTGATTTTTGTTTTGTGTTCTTAAAAAAAAAAGTTTAGTTGAATTCGAACAAACTATGTCATATTTAATTTTTATATGTTCTATAATGACTCAACTTTTTATTCACATTTTTAAATATTACACCAACACTTTGAAACAATTGCAACTACATTTGGAAGCACTCGCTTCAACGTTTGGTGACAATAGATTAACAATTTAGGCTAAATATTTAAATTGGCGTTAAACCTTCAAGAGTTTTGTATTTAAATATAAGATAATATTTTCTTTGAAAAATTTAATTATAGGTTCTAATTATATAAGTTTTTTTGACATAATGTCTAGAATTACCTATAACTCTCCCCAACTCATAAATGAGAGGATAATGAACTTTAGCACACTTAAACCCACATCCCTGCATTTGCAATAATACTCATGTCAATTGATAAATGTGTTTAAATAAATATTAAGTTTATAGTACAAAAATAGATTAATACTAACATATTTAAAATATAACACATGATTGTTGAATAAAATATTAATAAAAGAATAAAATAAAACAAAAACATAATTTGATACATGATGGATAATAATTAAACATTTTATTTGATTATTTTATTACTTCTAAAGATATTTAACTTTTGTTTCAACATTCCAAAAGATTTAGCCCTTCTTTAAGAAAATTTAACTCTAATTTAAACATTTAATCAAGAATTTAATACAATTTAAACGGTCTACCTTTTAATTTTTTTAAAATAAATATAAAACTATATTTACATTGGCCTACCATTTTAATAAAAAGAGAGAGTAATTAAATATACTTCATGGGACCTTTCAAACATTTATATACTTGATGGCATTTAAGATTTCAAAATAAAAATTGACCAATAATAATTAATTCTTAAAATAATTATATCTTATTCCATGTTTGATCCACAACACCTGTCACTATCAAAACAGCATTCAAAAACAATTTTTGGACTTTCTTATACGACAAATTCGTAAACTAATTACAATTTAAAAAGTTTTGTTTGATTTTTTTGACATTTTGTGATAAATTGTTACTTTTTCTTTTCAATTTGTGACAAAGTACAACGAAACCAAGCTCTTAAAAACTCTTATGAACACAAACTTTCCCAAAGTCAATTTTCACAACTGTTTTTATTTTTCATTTTCAAAATTTTGTGCTTTATTGCATTGTAATCAAGCAGCACTTTTCATCGATTTTGACCATGCTTTATTCCAATTTGGTTGGAAAAAGTTGGTAAAAGTATATAATATGTTGTACTCTATTGAAAAATGGATGTAATTAGATAAAAGAGCAGCATAATCCTTCGATAAAATAATGTTTGTAACACCCTAAGTTCGGCCTAAACGTAAGCACTTGATCCTAAAGAATTACATTAACTTGTTTTTTTTAAAAAAAGACTTCGATTCAATCAAACTCAGTGTACGTTTCGAAAACATAAATTTTGGTACAACTCTAACAAATATTTAAAAAAAAACTTATGTTAGGAAACAACTATTTTTAACCCGAAATTTGATTCCGAAATCTCGTATTTTGAAAGTATTAGTTCCGACAAATCGTTTTCTGTTCAAAAGCAAACACTCGTTTTAAACTATTTGTTATTTATAGAAAAAATACTTAAACGATTACTTAATTTTGCAACGGAAAACTTCCAGAGTTTCAGTTGAAAACGGAGTTTTAATTTCTTATACTTGAATGATTTCGCAGTTTAATGTTAAAATACCAAAAGACGATGAATGAAACGCAAACCAAAACTTAGCTAAAAACAGAATTATAGTCTCGAAATAGTTAATTACGAAAACAACCTTATTTTAATTAACCGAAAAATAATTTGAGCTCCCGAACACCGTTCGATTCTAAACTTACTGATTACCTGAAAGGTCAAAAATAAAAAAAAAGGGTGAGCTATAGAGCCTAGTGTATAACGAAACTCAAACATAGAACATACATATCACAATATACAAATAAGAGTATCACAAAGAAATTCATCATGAGTAATTGAGCAAAACTGAGAATGCATGATTATGTCAATGTGATATTTTTAGAAATCATAATACAGATTTTTCAGAAAACTTCCTACCCAACTCAGCTACACACCAAAATAGAGTTTTCTAGAACTCGTCAAACCAAATCACACCAACAAATAATTGTAGACATTGCCACCAGAGTTGCAGTTAAAACTGTCAGATCATATATATGTGGCGAGCCATTATATTGCAGCCAAGCTACCATAACAGAAGTATGTGGTTAAACCACCAGATAGAGTAGATCATTAAACAGCCAGAACTTCCTACATACCATATAATCCCAACCCCATACAATGTGACATGGCATGCAAATACAAAAACCGAACAATAAGCATGTTAAACATGCATTCATATCTTTAACAAAAACTAGTAAGCATGTGATTACATGCTTTGCAGACAGATATATAACAAACCCAATAGAATCAAATTAGTTTCACCATAACGTCACATGCACGGTCATATAACAGCTTTGTAGAAATACAAAATAACATATTCAGAAATCATTTACTCATAAACCAACATAGCAGCACAGATACATGCCATCAGAATTAACAATAGTTAGATCATGCGTACTTAATTCACATACCTTAATCATATTACCTACAGTATCATATTAATAGATATCATGTTTTCACACCTTAATTTTGCAGTATGGACCCTACGGAGAGTCTAAATACGTATTATGGGTCAAACCAAGCCTAGATGAAAATTTTCAAAAAATGAGCCCACACATCCGTGTAGCCCACACGGCCCAACTAGCTAGTATGGTTCACATAGCCTCACACATTCCCGTGTGGCCTATACGCCAATGTGGTCCACACAGCCTCACACATACCCACACAACATCACACATGCCTGTGTGGCCCACGTGGCCCAATTAACCCAGCTCGTGTGGCATACATGTTTTGGCACACGTCCATGTGACGTCAACAGAATGTTTTCTGGCTATTCGTTGTTCACTATTTTTCGAGTTTTTCGTTACACACCTGATCAGTTTTCATGTCGAGTCAACACTCGCAACTCCAGATCCTAAAATTGTCATTAAGAACAGACTAATTAGCATGATTTTACCAAATCCAACTTACTAATAAGACATAATTATCGCCAAACGAATTTAATTGTTGAAAAACCATCCCCTATAATAGCGAATAATTACTTACCCTCGCACCAACAATAGCTCCAAATCGCAATAAAACTGCTAGAGAACTGCTGCATACTTTACATTCTTCTTTTATCATAAACCAAAACAATAATTACTCACATACCTTTCTTGAAATAAAAAAGAGCAACAATGACACTATTAACAAAAGAATACGAAATCACTTATCTAAATAAGAATACCCCAGCTTCACGCTCATTTTCACACAACTACAATAGTACCCAAAAGAAATGACTATCTTGGCAAAAACATCCAAATGACAACAATAAAATAGGAAAAAATGAATAGTAAAAACTAAAGTTATCACTGGCGACAGAAGAAGAAATGACAAAAAAGAAAGTGAAATGAGAACCAGAAAGGAAAAAACAACAGAGAAGAGACGACCATAAGCATTCTCGGTAACTCCAAGAAATTAACGTAAAAAGAAACAAAACTAAAAGATGGAGAGCAAAAAAATGGAAATGTAAAACAACAGAATAAGGGAGTGGAAGCATAATTAGGAGATAATCCCTCCATTTATTATTATTTTTAAAACTACCTACTGACTCCTATCAACCTCCACTAAATTTGATAACTAACCACTTACAGATTCCCTCAGAGTTCAAAACAAAAATAATTTGCATTTTACACACACAAGTATTCAAACACATGACCTCTAGGTAAGCTGAAGTCTTACCATTGGACTAGTAAGCTCATTCTTATCAATAATCGAGTGAAAATAATTTATAAACTAGATGTTCAAAGATAGAGGTTTAGGAAAAAATAACAAAAATTCAATGAAAATGATTCAAACCCAAAACCTCTCATACAAAAACACAACACTTATCCATTAAACCAAATTAATTCCCTTAACATAATTTTCACAATCTTAACTCAAAAGCTGGATGTAACCACTCGTGATTTCACCAAATCAATTTCTTCTCACCTGATTTTTGGGATGTGACAATGTTGTTAAATGCAATTTAATAAAGTGACTTTTTTTATTCCTTTTCTAACGTATAGAGACAGTAGAAAAATCAAAATGTAATTTAGAATATATTACAAAAATTGCTATGGTGTTTTTAAGGACAATTTTATCTTAGATTTGAATAAAATTTTGTTATTCAAATCAGATTTGAATCATTGCTTAAATTATAAAAATACTTCTTTTAAAATTAATATATATATTAATATTAATATTTAAAATTAAATATTAAACTTTTCAAAGTGATTACAAACAAATATACATCATCTGATCATTCAAACATGTAAATAACTAACATTCATTTACATAATATATAACACAATCATTCCTGAGTCCCACACGAGCTGACAAAAGCTCTTTTACTAACCTGAGCTTGAATTAGAACCAAATTGTAACTTTAGAAAATTCTCAGGCCGATGTCGCGACCTCACACTCTCAACGTCGTGACGTCACCAACTCAATAAGTCACGTAACGACTTCATACGTATCGACGTCACGATGTCACTCACTGTCAGCATCACGTTGTGACATTAGCAGTTGGTGGTTGTGACGAGGCCCTTGTTTTCAGTAACAACACCATTTTAGTAATCATTCAACAATTTACAACACTATCTAAATGATTCATACATTCTTATACCATTAAAAAAAACTCAAATCCATACCATTTCATTCCAACAAAATCACCTAAACAATTCCAATCCAACCCAATTCAAACATGAGTTCAACCTAATCAATCATTCAATATCAACAATCCAATTATTCAAACCTTTAGTGTATGAATTTTTATATCAACTATGCATTTTCAAAGCATGGCATTTACATATTCGATCATGTTTCATCTACCATTCTAGGAGTAAAGCAATGCAATGGTCTTGGTTTGAATTAGACATACATACTCCAAGTTATGTATCATGTTCCACATTCAACTTACCCTTTTAATACATCAACCAATCTAGCTAATTCAAATAGTCCAATTTCAAACCTTAACATGTTAAACCATTCAAAAGCACGTTTACCATTTTCTTAGTATCAACATGACCAAATATGCATCTATAAATTATATACTATGTCAAACATTCAACGCAACTTCACCATATTTACCAAGTAGTAAACCACTCCAACATGTCAAAGTACACGCTAAAGACCCTTATATACAAATGACGTGACCACACCCCAAAGCTCAACAAGTTCTAATTCCAATTCTATCGACCTCCCTAGAGGTCCCATGACTCAAGCTCAAGCTAAGCGACTTCAAGAAGCTGTTTCAGCTTTATTTGCTCAACTTTGGAACGACAACGAGCTCCATTCCAAAGAAAAGATCAGACCAGGTCATTAAAGGCTCTTTGCACCTTAGTGCAAGCTGATTTCAGCTCAACCCTAGCTTTCCGAGCTCCGTATAGCTCAACTCAACTCACTTGAGCTTAATTAAGCTCGTTTGAGCTAGACTTAGTTTCTTTCCAGCTTATTTCTTTTATTAATTTAATAAACTAAGTATTAGTTTTATTTTATTCAATTTGATACAACTCATATCCGAATTCTCTAGCTCAAATCAGTTCATTAATTGTTTTTCACATGTTTGAGCTAGCCGAATTTATTATACTAGCTAGTCCATAATTAAGTGTGTTTAATTTAGCTTAGTATGTCATTTAATTTGTCTAGATGATGTTTTGTTTATGATCAGCCGAATATGCACTTAATTTAATGTGTTTATTGCTTGAATAGGTTTAGCCGAATGTGGAACAAGAGTAAATGCAAGGTTCATGCACAGCTTAGTTTAATACATGGGAGGATTCATGTACATCTTCTTTCAATGAATGGTGGGCTAATTACTTGACTTTCCAAGGTGACTGTTCGGCCAAGCAGCAGCTCACAATTAATTTCCAAGATGGCCGGCCACCTTCCCAAGTCCATTATCAATCGGTTCACACTAGCTGTTCACACTAAGTAACCATTCCGCTAAACATGTTCACACGCAATAGACTTTTCAAGGCTGACTTTTCACACCTCAAAATCTGTTCAAGGACCCTCTTTAATGCTCATAATCTTTCAGCCAAACAACACAACATCAATGCCCCAATTAAGGCCATGGCTGAACCTAGACAAGACCAAAGAGCTTCTGAGTCTTCACATTCATTCAAGTTATTTTACTTAATCATGAAGCTGCCAGTTGAAGCTCCATTCAGCCGAACCTAGACTTAGCAATTTAATGAATTTATTCTAGACTATTCTGGCCTCTTCTTACCCGAATTACTTAGCCTTTAAGCTAGTCATTTTCTTTAAGCTAGTCATTTTGTCCATTTGGCTATCTCATGTAATGTGACAGCCCTAAATTGACCCTAGTCGGAAAGTGGTTTCGGGACCACAAAACTGAGTCATAAAAATAATTAACAGTCATATTTGATGCTTATTATATATGAATATGCATGTGTGAAAAAATTCATGCTTAAATTTTGTATATAGTATGTGAAATTTATTAAATAGGACTTGTATGAGAAAATTTAGAAATGTGCTAGGCAAATGCTAAAGTGGCCTATTAATATATGTTGGAAAGTGCTTGTACTTGCTCGTCAAATTAGCCAAACTATAGGTAGTGGCCGGCCATCCTACAAATTATATAATAAAATATGAATTTTCTATTAACTTTAATTAGCTAAATGGCATAATATCATGAATTAATGAAAAGAAAATATAGAAAGTGGGTGAAAACAACAAAGTGTTCACCTTGTTCATTCCAAAAGGCCGAAAGTGAAGGGGAGTTGGGAGGAAAGGAGCCATTCGGCCATTTCAAGTCTTCATTAAGGTATGAAATTCATGTTTATTCTTGAAATTTTAGATAAAATTGAACTAGTTACCAAGTTCTTTAGGTAACCCATGTTAGGAATTTTGATTTTGGGAAGATTAGAACTTTCGGCCATAGTAGCTATTGAGGATTTAGGTTTTTGTTTCATGTTAAATTGGATGAATCTTGGTGTATGGGTGTTTGAACTAAACTAATGATCAAATAGGTGCATAGATACAAAGTGGGAAGAATCGGCTACTAAGTTTGATACTATTGCCGAATATGAAAATGTTATGCTTGAGTAATGCATGTGGTTAGAGTTGGTAAAATGAAAAGAATGCTTAGAGGTGTTATAATTGATTAGGTGTTAAATTAAAAGCTGCTAAAATTTTCATTGTTTTAGCCGAATATGTGTTTGTTCAAAGAAGGAATTATTGAAGAATGTATATGAACTTGGCAAGTGAATTCGGCTTAGTACATAAATGATGTGAAAATTTTGGAATTTATTTTTGATTATGTGTATGTATGACCAAGTATAATCGGCCACATGAGTAAAATGAGTTTGATATGTGATTGCCGAATGTGACTAACAAGTAAACATTATTGGTAAAAATATTGAATACTTCTACTTGTATTCATTAAGCTCAAGAGCAAGGGGGATCAAAGTTAGATCGGGGAAAGGAGAAAGCAATAGAGTAATCAATCCACAACCGTTTCAATATACCGAGGTAAGTTTTTAAGTAGGCTCTTCTAGTATACATAATTAAAGATGCCTATAAGAATATGGTAAATGAATCGAAATTTTTGGTTGGCACTTGAATAAAATTGTTCATTAATTAATGTGGGTATGCGATTCATAGTGAGGATCATTTGGAGTTAAGCTGTAATGGTGTTATGAACATGTGAATTTGAGTATAACTTTAGAGTTGAAATGTGAATGATGATATGTATATTGATAGAATCTATCCGGACTAAAGGTCCACAGGCTATGAGCTGGAAAAAAAAATATAACCGGGTTAAGTCCCGAAGGCATTCGTGCGGGTTACTATAACCGGGTTAAGTCCCGAAGGCATTCGTACGGGTTATTATAACCGGGTTAAGTCCCAAAGGCATTTGTGCTGGTTGTTACATCCGAGCCAAATTCCGAAGGTATTTATGTTTGGAAAGGTGCGACTCTGTCGTAATAATTCCGATTAATGTGCTCATAATCCCTAATATGACCATGTATGGATCGTATATACATTGGAAAATTTTGGTACAGTGTCAGTTGTGATTACATAATCGAATAATGCTCTTCCGGCAATTTATTAGGATTATATGAAGTCTATAGCTCACTCGAGCTACATGAAATTGAATCAAATGAAATTTAGTTAAGTTTGACTTCGAATGTATAAACCTATTGATAAAAGTGTAAATTAAAACGAATACGTGATCTTGTGCATAGGCATTTATTTATCCTTATGAATGCTATTTCTTTTGTGTTTTTGTTTCAAATGAGTTCCTTACTTATAAACTTACTAAGCATTGAAACGCTTACTCTGTTGCTTAAATTCTCTGTATTATAGATTTTGTTCGTCAGCTATCGAATTCGGAGGTGTCAAAGTCGAAGTCATCCACACTATCTAAGCCATTTTTTGGTACTCTTCAGTTGAACTTGATAATGGCATGTATAGGGCTGACCCTTGTTGTTAATTAAGTATCTTTTGGTAATGTATATTCGTATAGCCATGCGAAAATGGCTTGTATATTTTGAGTATAACATTATGATCATTTTGTATATATGGTCTTATGATATGGTTATTAAGTGGTGTGGAAATGTTTGGTAATGATTAGCCATTGGAATGGCCAATCATGGTCCTATTGGTGCTACGTATGTCATGGCTAATCGTGATTATACTTGGAAATAATGTATGTCAAATTACTAGTTGATTCATGGAAAACTATGAAATAGGTACAATTTACCTTAAAATAGATGCTGACAGCAGCAGTGATGTGAATTTGAAAAATCACTAAAAATAGTATAAATGGAATTAAATAATTAATAAATTATTTAATCGAATCTTGATGAGTCTATTTTCATATGAAAGAAACAAAACGACCATATGAGCCGTATTTTATGAGATGTTTAAGTTTTCGTGAAACAGGGCCAGAGCGATTTCTAGATCCCCTGTTCTGACTTTGGAAATTCACCATAAATTAACCACAGATAATTAGAAGTCATGCTTTATATGTACAGATTCCTTTTTTAGTCTAGTTTCATTAGAAATAAATGGAATAAGTATTGAGGCCCTGTACAGGGAGATATCTAAGTCGTAATGCATGAAGGTCAGAGTAGTTGAACCCTGAAACAGGGGAGACTTTAACTAATAAACTGTACTAATTGGCCTGACCAAAAATTCTAGAAAAAAATTAGTAAATATATGTATGAGTCTAGTTTCAGGAAAAATTTACAGAATTGGATTTCGAGTTTTGTAACTCGAGATATGATTTTTAGAGTGACTGTGATACAGTTAGCCAGCTCGTCTGGAAATTTTAAAAATGAATTGTATGAGCTGTTTAAGTAAGGAATTAAGTCCGTTAGCACCTCGTGTTAGACTCCGGCAACGGTCTCGGGTACGGGGTGTTACATGTAAGGCTATAAATAGTTTGCTCATTCCTGATGTAAAGGACTTTTTCCAAATTATTATATGAAACTTTGTTTTTGTAAGGTTAACTTCCTCTCAAATTTCGTACGAGTCTCGAGCGACTTACCTAGCGTGCTAGTGGCGTCAACCAAACTCTTTTCTGAATTTATCACCATTTCTTGGTGTGGCGTTCACCTATGTAACACCCCCTAACCCTTTTTTGACATCAGAATTGGATTACGGAGTATTACCGGTCACTACAGTTTATAACACGAATCAAATAAAATTAAACATTGTATAATTTAGTAATATATCTTATTAACCCCTTTTAGGTACATTCTAGGCTCATGGAATATGTTAAGAACAAACCGGAACCTAAACAGAAAGCTTATAAACTTTTTGTAAGATTTTCCAAGACTTATTTTAATGAACAGTACCACACGCCCGTGTGGTTTAGAGACATGCCCGTGTGTCTCTATGACACACCGTGTTGTCACCCCGTGTGACTCTCACGGCTAGGACACGCCCGTCTCCCCTACCCGTGTACTTCTTTGTTTGTTGCTCATGAGCAAACTAGTTTCACACGGCCAAGATACACGCCTTTATGCTTAGCCCGTGTGGAATTATTTTCAGTCGAATCTAGTGCAGTTTTCACACTGCCAGGAACATGCCCATGTACTGTGGTCATGTACCCCACATGGCTGAGACACACGCCCGTGTCTCTACTCATGTGGTAAAACCTGAGCATTCTGTTTTACAAAATTAAGGTGCAGGGGACACACGGCCTAACTACATGCCATGTTCAAGCCTTGTGTCTCACACGGTCTGATCACATGCCGGTGTACCAGGCTTAAAATGAACCTTATAGTCTAAGTTTACCAACCCTGCAAACTTCAGTAACAAGCAAAATTTAAAACCAATCTTTCAACCAATCCAAAACAATATTAAATACATCCCTTTCACATTATAATCATCAAAATGTTACGATCCAACTCGAGTGTAATAGGAAGTGTTTAACCTAAAACTTCCAGACAGTATGCTTTGGTACTTATTAAATCACTTCAATTAGACTACATAAATGACCATATTGTAAACATAAATTTTGCATTCGTGGGTTAACCATTATCATTCTTACACTATTAACATTCACATTCAAAATGATTTCCAAAAGATAACCTAGGTACATGCCATTCCTCAAAATAAGATATATCACCTAGTATTTGAGTTCGGGCATGGCTTGGATGCTGAGTTGTTAGTCGCTTTCATATCTAACCTGCGCAAGGAAACAAACCGTACGCTGAGTATACACTCAGTGGTATTTCTATAAACCAATACTTAAATTTAAATCTATATTTAAACCATAGATTTTAATAAATAAACATATCATGAATATTCAATCGATTGTCTTTATTTTATAAAACATATATCATTAGAATCAAAACCAGTAAGATTTTCAGTTTAGTCGATATCACTCAATCATCAGTACACTAGTTTACCCTTATTAACATAACTCGGACCTGGACGGATACACGAATCCAACCCACACACCAGTAACACATAGTGCTTCATTGGCCGAAGCCGAAAAATAACAATAATAGTAACAGTAACAATACTGTACAGAGTACCTCATCGGAACTTAATCCAGAATAGTAACAGTACGACACACGAGGTGCCTTATCGACTCAAGGTCGAATATCCCTAAACACTTCTAATCCTATGACATGCTAATTATATCCGACTAGCCCGACACTGTTAATAGGTTTTTTCAGTTCCTTTTCAATTTAAAATTTCACATTTCAAATCAATACAGTAAGTTAACAATACTTACCTTATTTTCATTTTTCATGTAATTTAAATAATAAATAATACAGTAAATAACTATTAAGTTCGGTTTATAAAAATACAAATCATAGTTTTCTAATTACTCTTCGTCAACCTTCTCTTTTCCTTTCTTCGTCAATGTCTCCGGTATTACGTTAGCTATAGAAATTAAACAATTCATACTATTAATACAATAACAATTCACAATGAATAATTGAATTTCTATTCAATTCAAACCTCAATTTCAATTTAACCCTAATTAACATTTTTACTTCTATCACTCAATTCATACTTTATCTTTATTCAATTTCCTATCATATTCACATTAACCATTAATTATTCATAGTAAAACCCTAACTTTAAATTTCTTTCAATTTAGTCCCTCAAACATAAAACTTATAGCTTCTTTTACAATTTAATCCTTTAATCAATTCTAACTTAAAATTTATTCAATTAAATCCCTAATTCAACAATTTGTTCAATATAACCTATGTCTAAAAATCATCTAACTTTCAAAATTTCCACTTACATCAAGTAATATTTGTCTCTAGAACTCCAAAAACATCAAGATTGCAAGAAAATGGACTAAATTGACTTACCAAATTAAGCTTCAATTCAAAACCCTAATTTTTCCTTTTTCTTTTCTCCTTTCTTTTTCTTTCCTATTTCGTTCCACCTTCTCTGTTCTCTTTTTTTTGTTTCTTTATTTTTTATTTCTTTTATTTCTTTTATGTTTTATTATATTATATTATTATTTAATATATTATTATATTATATACTTAAGTATTAAATATAAATATATGTATATTATACATACACATGGAATAATATTTTCCATACATTTGGCACTATTCCCTTTATAAGCTATTTGTTAATTTAGTCCCTTCAATTTTCTTTAGTCTATAATTAAACTTTTACATTATATTCAATCTAGTCCTTCAATTAAATTACCTTAATTCAAGTTAATTCACTTAACTAAAATCTAATTAATCACTCAACTAGCTTCATAAATTTTTCTAATAAATATTTACGAACCCGATTTTCTAAAATAGTAAGCCGAAAATACGATTTTCGATACCCGTAAATTTCAGGTCATTAAAACCTATCCTCCTACCAATCCATTATTCCACCTTAAACAATATAAGAATTGGGGTGACACTCTTTATAGTGTTGAATTGCTCTTGACGTTTAAGTTCGCTATCCATTTCCACTATCTATCTTATCCACCATTATTTTTTAAACCGAGCCCATCCAGCTATCTTTTCATCGTTTGTTTGTGTTAGCCAAATCATCATAACTACCTTTGAGCCTTTTGAACCTACTTCATTATTTTAACCAAAATACATCATTCTCTCAACACCGAACGAAACTTTTCGTCAACGATTGGGCAACTTACATAGACTCGACTCATTCAACCGAGCCAGATCACGTCACTTATATACATGCCACAACCTTAAACTCAAAATAAGCATATTACTACCGATTCGATGATTGTGTAAGCTTTGAGATGATTTGGCTTGACAAGTTTCGCAAGGTAGCGATCTACAAGGGAAAGAAAACAACTAATGTAAGCATGAAGAATGCTGAGTAAGTTCAAATGAAAA
Organism: Gossypium hirsutum; assembly: GCF_007990345.1. NCBI lineage: Eukaryota > Viridiplantae > Streptophyta > Magnoliopsida > Malvales > Malvaceae > Gossypium > Gossypium hirsutum. Next base: position 22,700,347 of record NC_053424.1, read on the forward strand.
ATACTACGTGTAATAGCCCATTTTTGCCCGGCCCATTATAGTATTTAAAATAATAAACCCCCCAAAAATAAAAATAAAACAAAGTCCAAGTCCAGTACAAAATTACAATTTCGCCCAATCGGAATGGCCCATTACATGAAAAGATTTAAGGTCCATCTATGAGCTTGACTCATATGGAAATATAATCTTTAAGGATATGCAATCTTAGATGTGATATGGAATCTTAGATGTGATATGCAATCTTAGATATGATATGATATGATATGATATGATATACAATCTTGAAGATATGATTTTGTAATCTTGGAGATTTAATTTGTAGATATCCTTTAATCTTAACCGTTGATGTAATTGATATGTACCGTTGGATTTGGGGAGGCTCAACTATAAATAGAGGCCTCTCCCTTCATTGTAAACACACTTGAGTTTTGTGAAGCAATAAGAATTCTTGAGAGCATTCACTCAAATTTCTCTCCCTTTTGCGTTCTTATTTTCTACGGTTTGTTCTTATTTATTCTTTGTTCATCTTCGTTTTCAACCTTTTTTATTTAATCCCTATCTCCTTGATTTTTTAATTCTCTTTTATATTTTATTTTTTAATAATTTTAGTATTATATCAAATTATTTTTTTATTAAATTCTATATTATTCATTGTTTTAAAAAATATATTTCATTTAATTGAAAAGTTTTTTCTTAAATAAGGCAATGTTTGGTGTTTAGAAATTCAGAAAATAGTGCCCTAACATGCTAGGTTGTGATTTTTTCGTTTGACTAAATAACCAAATATCCTTTTTAATAAATTTTTAAAATCATGAGATAATTTTAGTTACGAGGATTTAAAACATCATGTCCTAACATGTTGGATGTGATGTTTGTATACTTTCGGAACAAAGGAATCTCAAGTTTCAACTTTAAATTGTTCAAGTCTTAAAATCTTTTCAAGTTTTCGACATTAGGACAATAAATAATCAATTCGGTACCAATTTTGGGCGTTACGAGGGTGTTAATCCTTTCTTGTACGTAACCGACTCCCGAACCTGTTTTCTTGAATTTCGTAGACCAAAATGTTTTATAAAGGTGATCCAATTACACCTAAAAAGGTTGGTGACGACTCCCATTTTCATTTTTCAAAAAGTCGATCCCCGTTTTTCAAACATCCCTTTAAAAAATGGTTTCGACAGCTTGGCGACTCCACTGGGGACTAATAAGAGAGTCAAGCCGTAAAATTGACTAATTTCTATCCTCTTGTCAAAATTTGAAAACTTAATTTGAAAAATATGATCCTTTTTACATGTGTTTGCTGCATATGGTTGTTACTTTTCTCGCACACATTGCATTTGCATGACCGTTGTGGTCACACCCTTAAGTGGGAGTGAGAAGCTACGCTTTCGTAAGGTTTTCACCTTCGTATGAGCTAGTGGATTGCTTCCGGGATGCTGTACCTATGTCTTTATGAGATTTTCATCTTCATATAGCCATAGGGAAATGGGTCCCCCTGAACTGAACTCAGTCTGTATGAGCCTATAATGGGTGAAGACCAAGGAATCTGCTGGTTCAGGTACCCTTGCTTTAGAGTTAAAACTCATATAGTGAACCTTAAAGAGCTTACCCTAGGAAAGATAGTAATAGCCTTTAGTAAGCTACCCTTATAAGTACTTCTTTATTATTTTATATATATATGATACTGACCTATTTTTATTTTGCTATCATTGCATGTTATTTGGCATTTAAAGGTATCGATTCACGGTTCGATTTCTGAGTTAGAAAGTTTTCTAATGGGGAATGAATATCTTGATAAAGTGGAGGACAACTCTTCCGTTTGTGTGTGGTCAGAGAAAACCCAGTTAGAGAAAGGAGATAGTGTCACCGAGGGATATACATCAGAGTTGTAGGACTTTACTCGTATCAGTTCTACACAGAATATTTTTGGGAGATGAAAGACATTTGGGCCCAATGGGATGACGAGGCTAGACAGCTTTTCTTTCAGACTTATGGAGATCTTTCTTATTTGCTAGACATTAAGGTAGATAAGCATCTGTTTCGAGCTATGGTACAGTTCTGGAACCCTGCTTATAGTTGCTTTACATTTGGAGAGGTGGATGTAGTGCCTACTTTGGAGGAGTATACAACCTTGCTTCGCTGATCGAGAATTCAAGGTAACAAAGCTTATGTTAGGCCTGCTACTCTCCCAATTTTTGTGAGGAAATTAGTGATGATCACAAGGATGAGTAAACAGTAGGCTGTAGCTCGAGTGCAGCAAAAAGGCGATAGTAAGTACATTCTGTGGGCCAGTTTGAGGGATCTGATATTAACACACCCAGATATGAAGAAGAAGGTCAATGTTTTGTCCTTAAGTATTTACGGCTTGGTGATTTTCCCGAAGGCGATAGTGCACATAGATGAGGCAGTCTCAGATTTGTTTGATCGTAGTAGTAAACAGAATACACCGGTGCTAGCAATCCTAGCTGAGACATTTAGATCCTTGAAGTACATGTCGGAGAGCCGGTGAAGTAGATGCACACAGTTGTTGTTAGTATGGTTCCATAGTCACTTTTGGAAGCTTAAGAAGGTTCCTTGCTGAGTGTTCTTTGAGGGTTATTCCCCCTTAAAGGAAGCAGCAACTACACTAAGGAGAGACGATATTACAGAAGAAAGGTGGATGGATATTCTTCAGAATCTTCGATAGGAGGAGGTTTTGTGGAAAGCACCTTGGATGACTCTTAATGAAGTACTTTATCGCTGCGGCAGTTTTGATTGGGTACCTCTTCCTGGGATTTGGGGAGTCGTTGGCTATGCACCGTTACTTGTCCTAAGGCAATATAAAACGGGGCAGTTCAGATAGAGGTCGAGAGTTAGCTTTGTTATTAGATAGGGTTAAGACTCTGGGCCTACAAGAGAAAGCGTATTTGTAATTCGTTTTATGAAAAGACTTTTGTTCCTTAAATAATGTTTTCTAAAATGAAACTGAATTGAGATCGATACCTTTTTGCATTCATGCATTTGCATTACATTACATCAAAGAAAAGAAGGTGTTGATTCGAAATTCGATTCCTAAATAGAATAGTTTGTCATATGGAAACGAATTTCTTGATAAAGTAGATTATAGTGCGGTCGTCTGAATATAGTATAAGTAAACACGATGTGAGAAAGCTGGTAGTCCACGGAGGAATACATGATGTAATTGCCAGAGATTCAAGCCAACAAAGGTTATCTAAGAGCATGACGAGAGAAAGCCGGAAGTCTACGAAGGAATACATGACTTGATTTAATTGCCAAAGAAGATTATCCAAGAGCCGGCACTTTTTGATGAGTATCATGAAGATAAGTGAGCAAGAGATTGAGGCTCAGATTAAGCAGCAAGGAGCTAGCAAAGGCATCTTTTGGAGAATTTACAGGATTCGACCATGAAGAAAAGATCAGCGTTTACTTGGACTATGAAGGGCAAGATCACATATGTAATCTATTTTCATGTAAAGAAATCTATTTTCTAGAAAAGTTATTCTAATGGAATTGAATTCAAGATCAACATCTCCTTTTCTTTTAGATTCATGCATTTGCATTGCATCACATCACATGCATTTAAATCCATAAAAAGACCCTAATTAGTTAAAGTTATTAAAAAGAGAAAGAAAAAGAGAGAAAGAGAAGAGGCTCACAGCTGAGTGAAAAAGAAGTTGAATGGGAATTAATGACATTCCCTTACATATCCTCGACTTTTGTGTCAGGAGGGATAGCTTACCCGGAGAAGGGGGTGTTTGGAAATGAAAATCATCCCATCAATGTCATACATGAGGAAGGGACTGAACAAAGAAGCCTTGAGGGCATTCGTCCTTACGAACCGGGAAGTTCTTTAAACAATTGGACTACAAAAGAACTTCCTGTAATCTTTAGGAATTTTACGGAGTAATATTCAGAACACTCTTGTTGCTCTAAAGCCTAGGAGTAATGAGATTTCTTTAGAGAAGTGGGCTCATGTTCAGACATTTTTATTTTCAATAAAACATACTTTTATTATTTATCCGAGTAAATATTCTTTCATTCTGATTCTTTTGACCTTTGACATTCTTTATAAATTTTCATTTCATGTAAATAGTCATTCTTGAATTCATTTATTCCTTGTATATTCTTTTGTGTGCCTATCATAGATCCCTAGATATCAATGACATGGGCAACGATACTACAAATTTAGAGTTCCTTTTGAGTGCGATATGTGTTTAGAGGAATCTCAGTACTTTGAAGGTGACAGAAATTGTGACTTGTTTCTGAATTTGTTGAAAATGGTTTTTACTCTATGAAGTGGTGGTAGGAAATATAGCCTTAGAGGAAGGAAAGATTACGAAATTGGAATTAGCTAAGGAGACAAAACAAGACCTTGTTGAGACTATTATCGAAATTCAAAAATGTGGTCCAAAGACGCATGCAGGATGATTTGCAATTGCCAAGATAAACATGATGTCGAAACCATTTTTTAAATTGGGTTTTGGAAAATGGGAATCGACTTTAAGAAAAACAAAAACGGGAGTCGACACTAATCTTTTTAGGTGTGATTGGATCACCTTATAAAATGTTTTGTTTTAAAACATTAATTTTGGTCTACGAAAGTCGAGAAAATGGATTCGGGAGTCGGTTACGTACGAGGAAGGGTTAGCACCCTCGTAACACCCAAAATTGGTACCTAATTGATTATCAAGTGTCTTTAATGTCGGAAATTTAAAAGTTTTAAGATGCAATCCTCTTTAAAATATTTTATTTTTTTTAAAATTAGGGTTCACTTGTATCAAATGAATCAAAAATTACATCCAATAAGTTAGGAAGCAATATTTTTAAGACATTCGAAGCTAAACTATCCCTTTTAGAAAATCCCTACCTTACAACGACAAGACGCCATATCCAGTAAGTTAGGACACAACGCTTTGAAGTTCCAAGACAGTTGCTCATATTTTGAAAACCTTAAAAACTTAGAAGGATGCTTGACTATTTGAACTCAACGAGAAAAGTTGCAACCCAATAAGTTAGGGCACTACTTTTCTCGAAATTTCCAAACACTAAGCATTGCCTTTATTTTTGAAAACTTTAGAGTCTCGTTTTTAAAATCGATGCATGAAGGAGCATATTATCATAACATACGAGATAACATGTTATAATAATAAGTAAATAAAAGCACAATAGCATAAATATCATACATTAACTAACATATATATAAGAAATAAAACATGGCAAATTTTAAATAAGTAAAATATACATAAAACACAATATATATTTAAAAAGAATAGGTAAAAACACATAAACATGTAATTCAACGTATATTTAAACATATTAATAAAAATGACGCCTGATATACAATTTGACACATTTACATATAAAAATAATATGCCAAACACTCAACATTTAATTATGAGACGAACATTTAATAGATTAACATAATATACAAAAAGGGGTTGTGTATATATAATAAAATATAAATAAAGGGAGTAATTTTTAAAAATGTGTGAATTACAACCAAATTTTGGCAATGTAATGATAGTATAGTGTACATAATAACTTTAGTTTTAGGATTATAATAAAATAGTAAAATATAAATACTATGATATTGTACTATGTAGATTGTCGAAATCATTTTTTTAAATCGAGTTTTGGGAAATGGGAATCGACTTTAAAAAACGAAAACGGGAGTCGCCACCAATCTTTTTAAGTGTGATTGGATCACCTTTAAAACATTTTTTTTAAATCATTAGTTTTGGTCTACGAAATAAAAGAACGGGTTCGGGAGTCAGTTACGTACGAGGAAGGATTAGCACCCTTGTAACGCTCAAAAATTGGTACCTAATTAATTATCAAATGTCTTTAAGGTTAGAAATTTAAGAATTTTAAGATACAATCCTCTTTAAAATATTTTGATTTTGAAAGTTGGGGTTCACTTGTATCAAAATATTGACACTAAGTTAGCATTTTGAAATCCCTATCTCGAAAACAACAAAACGCCATATCCAGTAAGTTAGGACACAACGCTTTGAAATTTCCAAGACAGTTGCTCGTATTTTAAAAATCTTTTAAAACTTAGAAGGGTACCTAACTATTCGAACTCAACGAGAAAAGTTGCAACCCAATAAGTTAGGGCACTACTTTTCTCGATGCTTCCAAATACCAAGCATTGCCTTTTTATTTTTTGAAAACTTTGAAGTCTCTTTTTAAAACCAATGCATGAAGGAGCATATTAACATAACATACGAGATAACATATAATTCAACATAAAACATAATACATATTTAAAAAGAATAGGTAAAAATTCCTAAACACATAATTCAACATATATTTAAACACAAATGATGTATGATATACAATTTTAACACATATATAAAAAAATGCATTTGAAAATAAATTATAAAAGTCTAAGATATTGCATAACATACAAAATACATAACATAGCAGTAATACATTAATTCTAAAGTAAAAGAAAATATTGTATAATAATAAAAACATAAGTTTTTTTTTTAAAAAAATATGTATAATATAAACAATTGATAAATAGAATGAGCATATAAAATGTGATATTTAATGATAGATTTAAAATATAATATATAATAAAAAATATATTTATAAGAATAATACTTATATAAAAATATAAAATATATTAATTTAGAAAAATAATGTATAAAATATCAAATATGTAAAAGAATTTATATTTATAATAATTATATAATATATATAAATATAAGTTTAGAATAATGTGAAATAAGTAATTAATGATGAAATATACGTATTATACAAATTACAATTTTATAATATATTCAAAATGTGTAATAATAGAATATAAGTAAAGTAATCATTAACATATAAATAAAAATAAGTATATAATATAAGTTAAAACCTTTAATGATAATAATGTATAAATAAAAAACAAATAATAGTATAAAAAATGACATAATATAAAATAATTATAATATATAATATGAAAGTATATATGTAAAAATAATGTATAATATATAAATAATTAATAAAGATATAATACAAGTAAAAATATATAAATAATAATGTAAAATAATAATAATTTAAAAATATATAATAAATAATAATAATAATATGAAATAATATATGGTTAATACAATAATGTAAAGATATACAAACATTATGCGATAAAAATATGCTATAATAAATGATATATGTTAAAATATATATTAATATGATAATAGGAAGATATTAAGTAATATAATAAAATATAAGTAAATAATATAAAATATAATACATATATTCATATTAAAATATAATAGTATATGTATAAAGTTTTAAAATAAATAAGTTATAAATAGATTAAAAGGGATAAAAGGGGCTAAATTGAACGTAAATAAAAAGTCAGAGGCTAATTTAAAAAGAGAATAACTGATATCAGACCTAATTGAAACGACCATTGAAACCCTAGGGACTCATCGGGAAATTTTTCCTTGTCCCTAAACGGCATCGTTTTAATCCAGGACTTTAAACAGTTACTGTAAGGACTAAATTAAAACTGAAGCAAAGTATCAGGGCTAAATCATAAATAAAATAAAACAAAACTTTAAACACAAAAAGGTGGAACGACCAATTGGGAAATTAACCCAATCCTCAAAAAAATAGGCGGATCCTCCCCGGGTATTCAGGTCAACGCACGGATCCTGGGGCCTTAAAATGTCATCGTTTTAAGCTTATCAGACTAAGCTAAAACGGCGTCGTTTCTCTTGGGCTATATAAGCCAAATTTCGACCAAAAAATCATTTAGAAGCCTGGTTTAAAAAAAACTCAGAGAAATCCTCTGTGGGAGGATTTGGGGTCGGCCTTAGAGCCTCGTTGGGCCCCTGTTCTCAGTTGTTACGCGCTCACGCGCCACCGCGAAGGCCTCCGCGCACAGTGATCGGAGGGCTAAAAAACCCTCGTCCTTTCTGGGCGAAAATACAGGTAACTCTTCCATTTTAATATTTTAGTAGTCGATTTGCTGATGATGCTAAATATTTCATAAAAAAATAGTAGAACATGAAGTATATATATCACCTTAAAACTGCTTGTAACCCTCTGAATGAATATGTGTAAGTATAATTTCTATTCTGTCAAAATCCGGTCCCCCTTTACATTGTTTTGATTTGGGCTTTTATAGCCACTGCTGTTATTACATAAACTAGGAAAGAAATCTTTTTATATCTTTCCATAATTGTTTTGTTTGCTACTGTGGTTCTTTCCTTCTTTTGCAAGTATCAACGGAGAATTTGGTACCGGAGTTGATTCGGCCGTAAATCACGGCGAGGCCAGAGTCACGGCGCTCGGTCATGAGAGGGACAAGCTTCTGGACAATGCATTAATGGTGCGTCAATGTGCATTGATGGCCTTGATTTGGGGAGTTGAACAGATGCTCCCCGAGGCTTCCAGAAGATGCTGCGGCGCTGCAATCTTCAGGAAACCCTAGGGTTTCCTGTTTCTCTAAAGTCACTTGGGCCTCTTGGGCCCCTGGGTGTAATGAGTCTACTGGGGCCATTGTGTTTTGGTTAAAGGTATAACGAGTATTAGGGTAGCTTAGGCTATTGGGTTGTAACCGGGTATGGGACTTTTGCATTTGGGCTTATGAGGTCCTGAGGCCTATTTATTGTAAATGGACTGTTTAAATAAACATTCATTTATTTTCTATTTTTGGTTTTATTTATTTAACCATGGGCCCGGGCAGATTTGGGCTATTACATAGATAATAAACATATTTAATAATATATGAAAACATAGTAACTGATAATGAATTTTGAAATAGTATAATAATATATAAAATACTAATTTTATAGTTTTGGATAAAAATATACATAGGTTTAAAATATAAAGGAAATAATTAATGAAATATTTAATATCAATTATGAAAATAATAATGTGAATAATATACCTAAGAAATATATATAATAGATAATAATATGAAATAATATATGGTTAAAATGTACAATAATATAATAATATATAAATATATAAATATTATGTGATAAAAATATAATATAATAGATAATAAGTAATGATATATGTTAAATTATATATTAATATGATAATAGAAAAATATGAAGTAATAATATAATAAAATATGAGTAAATAATTATAAAATATATATAATACGTATATTCATATTAAAATATAATAATATATGTATACAGTTTAAAATAAATAGGTTATAAATAAGTTACGGGACTAAAATTGAACATAAATAAAAGTCAGTGGCTAATTTAATATATAAAAAAAACTGAGACCGGGCCTAATTGAAACGGCCACTAAAACCCTAGGGATTCATCGGGCAATTTTCCCTTGTCCCTAAACGGCATCGTTTCGTTATAGGCCTTAGAGTGGTTTTCGTTGGGACTAAATTGAAACAGTGATAAAATTTTGGGTCAGATTTAAAGGTAAAATAAACCTAATTAAAAAAGAAAAATTGCGGAAGGACTAAAGGGATAAATATCCCAATAGTTAGAAACACGCAGATCCTTCGGGTCGGATTTCGGGCCTTATATAAACCCTTTTAACCCCCAAAAATTGGATGACCGAGACTGGTAAAAATTGGCATAAGAAACTACCGTTTACTCTTTATGCTTACGCTGGGGCAAACACCTTCAATTCCAGTTGTTTCAATGGTTCCAACCATCATCCGTGGAATGGGTGCATTGTTTGGCTTTCCTGAGCAGACTGATATGCCACCAATAGCTACGATGGTTAGCTCCAGGTGGTGGCCATTGATTTCCAGCTATGGGGCATCAGGCCGTACACAGTCTCTGAAGCTCAAAAAGATAGATTCTTTCTTCAAAACCAGTTTCTGACAAAGTGGATGACGGTATCATGAAGGAAGCTCTCTTAGACTTCTATATAAGTTCAGGGAAGAGGAAACTTGATCAAATCATTATTTTCAGGGATAGGGTTAGTGAGTCTCAATTCAATCAAGTTTTGATCAAGTTATTGAGGCTTGTAAGTTCCTTGACGAGAAGTGGAACCCTAAAAATTGTGGTTATTGTTGTACGAAAAACCATCATACCATTTCAGCAGGGATCTCCTGACAATGTGCTACATGGTACTTTCATTGACAACAAAGTATGCCATCCAAAGAACAATGATTTTTTACCTTGGTACCCATGCTGGAATGATTGGAATCACGAGGAAGACCCACTATCATGTTCTCTTAGACCAGGCTGGGTTTTCGGCTGATGATCTGCAAGAGTTTATTCATTCTCTATCCTATATGTATCAAAGGAGCACCACAGCCATATTTTTTGTGGCTCCTATTTGCTACGCTCATTTGGCAGCTTCACAGTTGGGGGCAATTTATGAAGATTAGTGATGCTTCAGAAACATCATCGAGTCATGGTGGGATGTATGCTCCGGGAGTAATCTCTATACCTCAGCTTTCCAGGTTGAAGGATAAAGTCAGCAACTTCATTCTTGTCTGCTGAGAATCATTGAACAATCTTTTTGTAGGGTTTGACAAATAACAGCCAGGACTGCTACTGGGGCAATCCCTTTCTCATGGGTTTATGAATCAAGATTTTTCCTCCAAGCTTTGATGGAGTCAAGAATTGAATACCTCTAGTAAACTTAACTTGAAAGTATTCATCTTAAGCAAATGTACCAAGAATGGATGACACAGACTTATGACAAAGAAGGTTCGTCCAAAAGAATTTCATAAAGGAAACCTTGTGCTGAAGAAGATCCTTCCCATGCAAAAGGATGCCGAATTGGGAAGGGCCATATGTTGCAAAGGGGATTTCTCTAGAGGTACACTGATTTTGACAAGAAATGGATAGGAAGAATTTATCTGATCCAGTGAATTCAGACTCGGTCAAGGAGTACTTTGTCTGAAGGAGAATTGAAGCCAAGGTGAAAACCCGCAAAGGGTACTTTGGGACTTCTATTTCAAAAAAAAAAGAAAAAGAGAAAAAAAATAAAAAAATAAAAAGGAAAAAGAAAAGAGAAAAGAGAAAAATGGAGAGGCTAAGGTGAAAACCCGCAAAGGGCGCCTTGAGACCAAAGGGGTTTTGAGTTGAAAACCCGAAAGGGCAGCTCAAATTTGGAAAGTCATGCAGTGACCTTGCTATACCAGATTCGACGAGAAGTGAAATATGTTACATATCGAGGCATCAACGAATTACTTTGGATCTTTTAAACACATGTTGAACTCAAGAAAGTCTTCATAGAGTTGGTGTATAGATGCTCAAGCGGCGATATCTGGGGCATCTGATTTCTGTCCTATTTTCTATCTTTGGATTCATTTTCTTCACAAAGATATGTTCTCAGGTTAATCTTTTTGCATTCCTTCCAATAATTTGTCCAAATCTAATTATCCTCAAGATCAATTTATTTGTCTCCCATTATTCATAAAGCATGTTGCATTAAAATAATGATAAATGAACTAAATAATCTTTACAAATGAAGTTTTGCATATTACTCTGAAAATTTCTAGATAATACAAGAAATCGAAACAAGACAATTGTTTAAGGAATTCCCATATGTATGGGTTGGAGATACTCGAGAGATTTTCTTCTTCAGTCCAAAAGGTGGTTGGACATTTTAAGCAATATTGATCTTAAGAAAGGATAATTTCATAAACATCTTCAATGGGTCGTAACATTCGAGGAATGGTACAGTAGACCAAATTGATGGAGAAGATTCGAGGCATACGAGTAGAGTATGATTGATATGTTGAGAAGAACGAGGTGGAAAGCTCGATAGATGAATGAGTGAGGACGTCCGAAATAGGAGTCATTTTCATAAACATTTTGCATTGTAATATGTCTAATTAGGAGCATTTGACTCATTTCGATCATGGCATCTTAATTATTTGACATAAGCATAAATTCCAAGAAATCAATTTTACAGGTGGATTCCCAGTGGGCAATGTAGCAAGATTGATTGAAAATTACAAAATTTAGCGCCTTAATCCCCTAAGCAGTAGGGTAACAGGTTAAATTTGCAGATCTTATCTCCCTAAGCAGTAGTAGAGCAGATCGAAGACTCACCTTAATCCCCTAAGCAGTAGGGTAACAGGTTCACAGATCTTATCTCTCTAAGCAGTAGCGGAGCAGATCGAAGACTCGCCTTAATCCCTTAAGTAGTAGGGTAACAAGTTCGCAGATCTTATCGCCCTAAGCAGTAGCGGAGCAGATCGATGACGACTCACCTTAATCCCTTAAGCAGTAGGGTAACAGGTTAAATTTGTAGATCTTATCTCCCTAAGCAGTAGTGGAGTAGATTGAAGACTCGCCTTAATCCCCTAAGCAGTAGGGTAACAGGTTCGCAGATCTTATCTCCCTAAGCAGTAGCGGAGTAGATCGAAGACTCGCCTTAATCCCCTAAGCAGTAGGGTAACAGGTTCGCAAATCTTATCTCCCTAAGCAGTAGCGGAACAGATCGATGACGACTCGCCTTAATCCCCTAAGCAGTAGGGAAACAGGTTAAATTTGCAGATCTTATCCCTAAGCAGTAGCAGAGCAAATCGAAGACGATGCACCTTAACCCCTAAGCAGTAGCGTAATAGACCAAAGCATAGCAGATCTGGCCTTCACATGTTTGCACTGAAGCAGATCCAAGATAACAAGATTTGGCTTCTCTATCTTTGACAGAGAGCAAATCGAAGACATAGCAGATTTGACTTCCGGATGTTCTCACACCAAAACAGATCCAAGATAACAGATCTGGAATCTCCATTTTGACGGAGAGCAGATACATGGTAGATCTAACCTTCAGATGATTTTACTGAAGCAGATCCAAAATGATTTGGCATCCTTGTGTTCACAAGGAGCAAATCGAAGACATAGCAGATTTGACTTTCAAATGTTCTCACACCAAAGCAGATCCAAGATAATAGATCTGGCATCTCCATTTCGACGGAGAGCAGATACATAGCAGAGCTAACCTTCAGATGATTTTAATGAAGCAGATCCAAGATGATTCGGCATCTTTATGTTCACAAGGAGCAAATCGAAGACATAGCAGATTTGGCTTTCACGTGTTTACGCTGAAACAAATCTAAGATGATTTAGCATCTCTGTATTGTCAGGAAACAAATCAAAGAAGCAGATTTAGCGTCTCTATGTTTGACAGAGAGCAGATCAAAGAGAGCAGATATCGCCTTCCTGAGTTGCAGTGAAGCAGATTGAAGCCGTCAAGAAGAAGGTCAAGGATCAAGAACTCAAAACTCGGTGAGCCCGGGCAAAATTGGTCTTTTTATAGTCTTTGCTGTATTCCTGTTACACAGCAATGAGCAAAGAGGGGCAACTTTAATTGCCCATTTTTTCCCAGCCCATTGCAGTATTAAAAATAATAAACCCCAAAAAAATAAAAATAAAACAAAGTCTAAGTCCAGTACAAAATTACAATTTGGCCCAATCGGAATGGCCCATTACATGAAAAGAATTAAGGTCCATCTATGAGCTTGACTCATATGGAAATATAATCTTTAAGGATATGCAATCTTCGATATGATATGCAATCTTAGATGTGATATGCAATCTTAGATATGATACAATCTTAGATATGATACGATATGATATGCAATCTTGACGATATGATTTTGTAATCTTGGAGATTTAATTTGTAGATATCATTTAATCTTAACCGTTGATGTAATTGATATGTACCATTGGATTTGGGGAGGCTTAACTATAAATAGAGGCCTCTCCCTTCATTGTAAACACACTTGAGTTTTGGGAAGCAATAAGAATTCTTGAGAGCATTCACTCAAATTTCTCTCCCTCTTGCGTTCTTATTTTCTACAGTTTGTTCTTATTTATTCTTTGTTCATCTTCGTTTTCAACCTTTTTTTTATTTAATCCCTATCTCCTTGATTTTTTAATTCTCTTTTATATTTTATTTTTAATAATTTTAGTATTATATCAAATTATTTTTTTATTAAATTCTATATTATTCATTGTTTTAAAAAATATATTTCATTTAATTGAAAAAGTTTTTTTCTTAAATAAGGCAATGTTTGGTGTTTAGAAATTCGGAAAATAGTGCCCTAACATACTGGGTTGCGATTTTTTCGTTTGACTAAATAACCAAATATCCTTTTTAATAAATTTTCAAAATTATGAGATAATTTTAGTTACGAGGATTTAAAACATCGTGTCCTAACATGCTGGACTGATGTTTGTATACTTTCGTAACAAAGGAATCTCAAGTTTCAACTTTAAATTGTTCAAGTCTTAAAATCTTTTTAAATTTTCGACATTAGGACAATAAATAATCAATTCGGTACCAATTTTGGGCGTTACGAGGGTGCTAATCCTTCCTTGTGTGTAACCGACTCCCGAACCTATTTTCTTGAATTTCGTAGACCAAAATGTTTTATAAAGGTGATCCAATCACACCTAAAAATGTTGGTGGCGACTCCCATTTTCATTTTTCAAAAAATCGATCCCCGTTTTTCAAACATCCCTTTAAAAAATGGTTTCGACACTACGGTTACCTTATTTTCACCAAAGCATGTTAGCTACCTTAGTTTGACATAATGTTGGCTAGATCATAGCACTTTACAACATTAACAAGGTGAGTTTATATCTATACATACTTATCCATGATATTTAGACATTATAAGTGTAACACCTCAAAATATATAAAGTTAGAAGTAATTATTAACCAAGAAATGAGCCTTAGTCTTAATGATTAAGAGCTTGGTAAACTCTCTAAAGATCCAAGGTTCAATCCACTCTTCTCCCAGTACTTTGTTTTAATTTTTCAGCAAACTAAAATGAAAATCCCCCTAGAATATATATATTAAATGGAGTAAAAACATGTCAAGAATAGGTAGTAGCCTAAATGGTTAAACCTTTGCACATTCTCTCTTACTTCTAATGTTTAAATCATGCCAAACTCATTCCCCATTTTCTTTCCCCTTTTAAATTTCAAAAAGAAGGGTTAATTACCCAAACAATCCCTCAAATTTTGAAAACCCTAGGTATTTAATCTCTTCTCCAAATGAAAATAGAACTCAAGTTTGCTTTTTCCAATTGAACTAAAATTTTACTTTCTTTTTTCCTATTTCTTCCCCATTTTCTTTTTCATCTTCTCCTTTGCAAATATTTTTCTTTCATTGCTGAAAATTTTATTTTGATCCCAAATACAAAATTGATCTCCATTCAATCGTTCTTCTTATCAATTTAGCGTAACACCATAAAATCCCAACTCTAATACCAAGAATCGGTAAGGACATTTAAATTTTGACATTTAGATCTCTTGTAAAATTTCTGTTCACGTTAATTTCAAGATCAATTAAATGATCTTTTACGAATCTTGTCGATATCTCCCTAAATCTTAACTATTCTTGAAAACCATTATTAATTCTTGCATATTTTTCGGTTGAAAGACTTATTGTTGGTATTCCATATCAAATTTGGGCATGAGGGTCATCATTCGAGACCCCGGTGATAGGTGTGTACTCTTTTATGAGTAAATCAAGGTAAAATCAAGCCTAGAATAAAGCCCCACAATCAGACACACAAGTGTCTGGACCACACGACCCCCTCAAACGGTCATGCCCACCCTAAAAACTTAGGAGATCGAATTACACACGACCTGAGCCTCTCCACACGGTCGTGTCTCCCCTATAGGTTGATTTTACGAATGCCACACGACCACAGTCTATCATAAGGCCTAGCCACATGGTCGTGTACCCCATCCACATAGTTTAGGGCTTCTCACACAGCCAGTTTACATAGCTGTATGTCCCCTGTAACTCAAAATTTATAGTTTTGACCCAAAATTTTTAAAATTTGTTCATATTAGTCCCTAACTAAAACTCAAACAATTTTGATGTTTAATTTTGTGTAATTAAGTCCCTAATAATATGAAATTTGTTAGAATACATTCCTTACTTGATGAAATTGATATCATATTTATATGTCATTGCATGAATTATGAATAATATATATGACTATTGTATCTATACATTTTCAATCATGTGAATAACATGCCCTATGTTATTGTCAAATTGAATACATGAAAGACATGATTTTTGCTACTGATTTGCCATATGTTAGTACATTAAATGTCATCATCTGTGATATGTATTAAATATGTCACATTACATGTGAACAAAGGAAGTCTGGCAGTTTATCTGCATTTATCTATTTGCTGTGTACCCATAGCCAAAGGCAGATTTCATCTACGAATTCTTCTATGTATCCACATCCAAAGGAAGATTCCAACTACGGGTTATGCTGTAAAATCTACAGCTAAAATCAGGTTTCATCTACAGGACTTTTTAATGTAAATCCACAGCTAAAGGCAGATTCCATCAGCGGGGATTTGTTGTGTGTCTATAGCCACATGATAGTTATTATCTGTAAACTAGTAGTTGTTTATCCACTTCCCAGTGTGTTGGAAAAGGGTGTTCAGGAGAACTCACACTGTGGTGTGTAGTAGTGGGGTAGGATCTATTCTATTAAAAACTGAAACTATATGGCATCTTAAAAATTATGAGCATACAAATCTGGAAATTCTATTATGTTATAATTATGCGTGGATATATATATGTATATTGTGGGAAAATCTAAAAAATTGTTACCCTAATAAATGTTATCGATATGTATTTATGATGGTTCTATTGAAAATTGATACTCTGGGTTGTTATCTGATTGTGATTATTTTATGCAATATTATCTAATACATCTTATCGACTGCTTCAACCGATTTTCTTGTGAATGGAATCACACTGAGCTTCATAGCTGACTCCCCCTTGAATTTTCTTTCTTACAGATAACTCGCCAAGTTAGGACGCGGACGTGACATCCAGAGGTTCTCAACTCAGAATGATTTATTTTATTAAAGTATTTTAATATTATTATTTTACTCAAGGACTATATTATTTTTTTTCAAACTATGGAATGGGACTCATGATTTGAGTTTAATTTATTTTGCATGACATTTAATCATCAGAACATTATATTCTGTTCATTGATTAGTATGTCAGAACCCCGATTTTTACTAAAAATAAACTGATCACTTTTCAACTGCTAATTTAGAGTTAAAACTTTGAGGAATAATAAAATGGTTTATAAGTAAATTTTATACTAAATTAATAATGTTTTAAAGATGATTGTTTTTAAAAAATCAGATAACCCTGCTAGGCCATCTCAGTTGCTGATGTAATCATTAGAATTCGGGTCTAACGTATATGCCGAATTGGAGAGGTTACATTTGGTGGTATCAAAGCCTAGGTTTTCTAAACTCGGATCGTAAAAAATTGAATAAACATGCATGCATCAAAGTGGTATTTTGGGGAAAAACCACGCAATAAATTTTTGGAAAATTGATTTTCTATAAGAAATTAAAATCCAAGACTCGATGTCAGTCCTATGTTAGCTACTGTTAAAATTTTAGATATATAGTAAACTTTAGATTATGAATAAAGACTATTGTTTGAACTTTTGCATGAAAACTGTAGATATACTCTAAAACTTCTTAGACTTTCACGAACACTATGAACATTCAAGATATGTAATACCCTATACCTAGCCTGGTCATCAAGCCTGAATACGGGATGCCACACCACCGTCTTATGTCATATACAACAAGTAAAAGTTCAATCTAAACGAAGCATAGTCCATATTAGTATTCATTTAGGTTTAAGTCAATTATACTTGTTACTTATCAATGTAACATGCTAACCATACATCAAATAGTCTTATAATAATAATTAAACATGCATAAGGTTCATTTAACAAAATCTCAAAACTGTCATGTAGGTATCGATACTGACACTAGGGTATCGATATTTTCTCGAAGTGGTATCAATATCACCTGGAAAAACGATACCAAACTTGCATTTTGTTTCTCGATTAAAAACCCAAAGTCTTGAAAATGATATGTACCTATCATGAAAAATTGATACTCTAATCTCGTGTATCAATACTCGAGCAAAGGTATCGATACCAAATCTCTATTCTGACTCCCTACACATTTCAAAACAAAGAGGTATCGATTTTAAATACTTGAATATTGATACATTTGCCTCTAAACATAAAACACAACATTATCCATTCCAAATATGTTTCTAATTATCAAGTGTCAACTACTAAGAAAAATAACCATCCAAACGGCTTAATCAATAGTTCAAAATACCAAAAACATGTTCGAGCAAGTATCATCATACCATCAATATTCATAAACCTAAGAAAATATACAAACTCATAAACCTCTGAAAAGAAAACCAAAGCCAAACTGAAAAATAGTCTAAACACATCATAACATTAAATAAGTCTACCACATTGCCTTATTCCCCAAAAAGCAAATATAGAACACCTAAGAAATAATGCAAAAGTCTTGCTTGGATCACCTCTCGAAGCCACACCACTCACACTGACCCACTACTAATTTGCAATGGTTTAAAAGGAGTGGGTGAGCTTAACAAGCTCAGTGAATCCTTAGAATAACCACAATGTAAACAAATCATCAAGCATCAATGAAACAACCATATAGCATAACCTCAACAATTCCAACTCTAGTGTCATTTTATACTTACTCGTGCATTATTACTAGTTCTTTTATATGGTAACATGTTCACTTAAAAGCATATATCTTATTACACATATAATCACCTAACATTCAAAAATATATCACAATATTCAAAACATCTTTATAGATAAATTGCATAATGGTCACATACTTATTTAGGCGTACATTCACATTACACATATATACATTTTGAGATAATTTGAAGCTTGAGCTATGAAACATAAAAGTGTGCTCTATCATCACTCATCGGATACACAGATCTCCAACACACCAAACATAAACTCATAGAGTCAAACGTGTCCCAAAAGTGAAACGTAAAGCTAACACTCTCCTTATTTCCCCTCACATGTCTTGTTGTATGGAGCTTAGCTCACATTCCCTTATCCCTCCAACGTGTCTTAAGGCCTCAACGCCCAAAATCATTGTACATATAGGTGAGTACTCACAATTCTATGGCATGCCAACTATATCCAACAATTTCAAGATCACAAGGCCAAAATATCTGAAATCAAACACATATCACTTACCGATTATCTATGCACTATCAATGCATATTATGCAAAACACTGTCACTAACATTTAGCATATACATATCATGTACACATTTGCACTTTCACAATGGTTAACATAACCACAAATCACATGTTATAGCATCTCATCCCAATTCGCATATTTACAAGTACATAAGCACATAGTGCACAAGATAACAAAGGTATGAGAAAGCTTACACTCGAAATTTAGAGTAGGATTTTAGGCTATTGCCAAATTCCCAAATAATGCATTGAATCATATCCACAAGCAATTATTCCAAATACTCACCAATTACGATTTCGTCAAAAAATCAAAAGCTCAAGCTAGCTTTTCCTTACCTTTATCTCTATTTGTAGAAGGTCCTATCGAATTCAGAACTTCAAAACAAAAATCATTTAATAATCAACTAAGAACTCACCACAAACAATCAAAAACATAAGCCTAAGCTATATTCTCATGTAACTGAAACTAATAACATAACAAACCTTAAATTCGAATATCTCGATCTATACTTAATCTTTTCAACTAAAACCAATTTTTTTTCATCTGATAATTCACCTACGACTAATTCTCAGCCTTTAAACTACAATAAAATACTCAATTCATAGTATTGACTTTTTCGACATGTTTTATGGCTATTTTTCGAAAATTCATTAAAACTCAAGAAATCTTTAACGAAACTTCAAATTAAGTTTAAAAACCTCTTAATCATGTCAAAACTGATTGAAAAACATTTTGAAACCATGTTTTTATTCAAAATCCCGAAATCTATCATTAGTGACCCAATTTTCAGGTTTTATTTAAAACATGTGATTTAATGGCTAAAAACTTAGTTTTAAAGACTAAATAACATTTAAAACTATTTAAGAGTTGAATCATTACCTTAAATGATGAAAAATATCGAAAACTCGCAGAACTCAAAAGCTTGACAATGGATGAAACTATGGTATTTTTTTGTGTTTTCCTTGGTCTTTTTATAGAGGTTTAATGTTCAAGGGTGATAGAAATCAAAAAAGATTAAGAATTGGAAGTAAAATTTGATTGGAAGAGTAAAAGGAAAACAAAAGGATAACACAAATATGGAAGAGGAGAAGTTGATGTGAAAACTATTTGGAAAAGGGGGGTTTTAGGTTGATTTTGGACATTTGGTTAAATTACTTTATAGAAACTCTCAATTTTGACTCTTTTACAAATCAGTCCTACTTTCAAAATTAAAGGTATTTAAAATTCATTTTCAAAAATTGATATAATTTTCTAAAAACCATAATTGAAAACATTATTGATATGCCATGTCACAAAATTCTGAGCACTCGAAGGCTAATATTCTTAAAATACCCCTAAAACTCCTAGGCCCTATTTTAGGGGGTTACAAGGTAGGCGTGGTAGGCGTAAGCCATCTACAGCTGCACCCGTAGAGCCGCCCACTGTTTAGGGTGAGAACCCGGTTAATAAGGAGGAGCATGTCGAAAACTCCATTGCCAATGGTAGCGGAGGTTATGAGAACGACGATGAGGCCGTGACACAGGTAATGCTGAGAGTGTTGAAAAGGTTGCTAAAGCCTAAACTAGATCGAGGAGCCGTGGATCTGTTGCAGAGAGACTCCGATCGAATAGGGTGAAAACGTTCAAAGGCATTTCTAGTATGACTCCCATTGTAGCTGAGTATTGGATGGATTCGACGGAGAGGATTTTGGGGGACTTAGTGATCGCATTCGCATGTGTACATAAAATAAACGATTTTATAAAACAATTTGATAAGGGCAATTTTACTGCAAGCGTACATGTTAATTGTAATATTTGTAGTGTCACAATGGAACACCGAAGTATTCCAATGATTGAACCAAGCGATAAATAGCATACATGATAGAGTCTAAGCGATTATTGACGACAAACCATAACAAGAAAATTTTACAAGAAAATTAAATATGCTAATCTAAGGACTAAATTGTAAAGAGTGTAAAACTAAGAAATTAATAAAATAAATGAGTAATGGTGGTTGGTTGATTTTGACATGGTTCACCGATCCTCGAACAAGGGACTTAAATTACTAAGTGACTCCATTTTACCTTTTAATCTCAATTTTATCGACTTAGACAAATTAATCTGATTTATCACTCGATCTCACCGGTTAATTCAGGACTAATGAATAGGTGCGCAACAAGATTACCTTTCGGTCTTACTTGCCTAGATATTCCCTTAGGGGTCCCACTTTCTAAGTTTTCAGATCTATTTGATTTAGTCCAATTTATTACAATTTAGTCTTTTGTCCAAAAATTAGCTTACACACATCTCCATCAACCAACCCTATTTTAGATTTAGCTACTCATGCTGAAAAGAAAGAGAATGAACATGGAAATGAAAAGCAAAGAAGTCTTTAAAGTAAAGTTTAAGAAAATTATAAAAGTTGAAATTTTTATGCAAGAAAACTTAAAGAACATGAAACTAAAAGCATTTAACAAGAAAATCTAAAGCAATAAACATAAAATGAACTAACTTTAACAAATTTAAAGTGAAAGAAACTGAAATACATTAAATTAAAGATAAAAATGTCTTGCAACCAAGGTACAGGGGTTGAAATGTAAATAAACCTAAGCTACAGTGATAACTAATTTAACTAACACTAAGAAAATTAAGAACAAGAAGTAAATGCAGAAAAAATAAAAGAAAACCTAAAGAACACTAAGGCTAAACCTAAGCTAATGTGTGTGACTTTCCTCCTCAGCTAATTTTGGTTGTTTTAGGTTGAAAGCTGATGGATTTTTGTTGCCAAAATTGCCCCTACACATGCCTTGGGTGATTAGTTGATCGGGTGGACAAAAACTACCCTTTTTGTCCAATTTTGTCCCTCTTATTAAGCCTTTCCAGCCCAAAGGCTCTCCAATGTCTAACCTTGGCTTAAGTTTCGCAAGACTCTCTTATCACCTGAGGTTTTCTTTTACCTCGAAACCTTAAACAAATGTATTTTGATTCCTTCCTCTTAAATAATCCCATAGGCTGCCTCAAAGTCCCTTTATAACCCTTTGGTGCTTAGCACGCATATCCCTCAAGGTCTTCACGGTCCTCTCTTTGATTAGTCTCAGAGTTACAACTTCTTAAGACTAAAAATGGTCCGAAGAGTCCACATTACCCGTCCACGCTCGCCTTTCATGTACTTCTTAAGATTGTCATTACAAGATACCTTAAGTACCAATAATCCTTTCCACCAATGATTTTGAGGAGTCTGTAGGCCCCCTTAAGGTCCCTTCACAGTCACCTTGATGCCTACCACACCAGCCTTAGGGCCTTCCTAGCCTCTCCTTTAACCTACCATGTGATTTCGCCCCTAGAAGATTAATAAGAGTATAAGGAGTCGACAAGTCACCAATAGCGACCCATTGCCATCATCTAAAGGCCCGTAGCCAAGCACCACACACCTAGGTGACCTCAAACTTTCTTCCTCCTCTACTTCCAATTCCTTCTATTACTTCTTTCAATCGAGGATCCTAACATAACCCACTATTAAGTATGGACGTTCTCCCCATTGCAACCTAGGAACTTTTCCATCAGCAACATATCTCATGTCAGATTTGTAGGCACTAAGTATAAGGTTCCTAAGAAAATCTTAAAAATATATTAAGGCAACCTCGATACCTTTTATGTAATACCCCGAACCCGAAACCGACACCGGAGTCGAACACGAGGTGTTAACTGACTTTAACCCCTTATAAAATTTATTTTCCAGACACTGCCCAATCTGTGTACTAGTCGTTTTAAAAATCATATCTTGAGTTTCGTAACTCGAAAATCAGTTTCGTGATTTTTCCCAGAAACTAGACTCATGTGCCCATCTATGTATTTTTTTCTAGAATTTTTGGTCGGGCCAATTAGTACAGTTTATTAGTCAAAGTCTCCCATGTTGCAGGGGTCGACTACACTGACCTTTGCCCATTACGACTTGGATATCTCCCTGCACGGGGCTTCAATACTGATGCCGTTTGTTTCTATGAGAACTAGACTCAGAGAGGAATCTGTACATATATGGTACGACCCCTACTTATCTCTGGTTAATTTATAATGAATTTCCAAATTCGGAGCAGGGAATCCAGAAACCGTTCTGGCCCTGTCCCACAAAAATCTGATTATCTCTTGATATACTGCCCATATGATCTTTTCGTTACTTCCTCATGAAAACAGACTCATCGAGCTTCGATTACATAATTTATTCATCAATTAATTCCACTCCTACTATTTTTAGTGATTTTTCAATCTCATGACACTGCTGCTGCCAGCATCTGTTACGAAAGTAACTAGGTCCATTTCATGCCTACCCTTGATCCAACTCAATCGAACATTCGTGCCATTTTCGCATGGCTTAAAGTTTACATGCCAAAGTTCAAACACAACGTAATAGCTTATACATGCAAAAATGTTCTTCTAAGCCAACTAAGAAGAAAGTACCAAAACTTGCTATCCGGTGTGATGACTTCGATGACGGCCTGACCCCGCAAAAATAGATGAGTCCAAGCAGCCTATAATGGGTGACAAGGAAACACCGAGTGAGTTTATAACTCAGTAAGTCATAAGCAATGCACTACCATCCATCAATAACATTATCACAAGAGGAAACAAAATGGAACGAGACAATTTACTCCATCCATACCGAACCATACCATAGTTCCTCCAACCTATCGATTTCAGTTTCATATCAATTCATGCATTCACATTCCATATACTCATCAATAGGACATTGAGGCATTTTCATAAATCAATTTATTTTCGTTACAATCAAACGACTAAACGGCCTTTCACCCATCCTACGATAAATTTTATGTACGTGACTTCAAGTATATTTGTCACATAGGTTCAAACTTACCGAGCTCAACACCAAGTATAAGCATAGCACCTATTAGCCATGTACTCAAGACACTTACCCGATCCGCTGTCCGCGATCGACTCAATAGTGTCGCACACATAGTGTCCATAATGATTCACGAATGTATATTGAGTCCGCACACTCAGTGCTATATAATCAACTCGTACACTTAGTGCTACGTAATCAAATCGCACACTTAGTGCTACATAGTCAAACTCGCACACTTAGTGCCGCATGGTCAATTCGCACACTTAGTGCATCATATTCATTTCGCACACTTAGTGCAACATAGTCAAATCGCACACTTAGTGCTGTACAATTTAATCCCGCGCACTTAGCGCCAATCTCATGGTCATAAATGGTTATACCCGCACGTTTAGTGCCGAGATCAACAACTCAGTACATCTTACATCTTTTCTTTTCATTCAACAATTTCATCATCACATACGTACATGCATATATATATATATATGTATATTTATTCATTCCATTCAGCATCAATACATAAACATTATGACCATTTGAAATAATACCAACTACATGCTTAATGACTTACTTTATGTTGGGTAAAATAATTCCGAGTCGGCTACTCGATGACCTTCGATTTCCCCTTGTTGGACGCCTCTCCTTTAGGTTCTTGAGCTTAAATAAATAAATCAACTAGTTTAATTACCTTGCTAGTTATTTATAAAAATACACATATCATCCCAACTCGACACAAGAGTCAAATTCATCACTCAAACATTCACACCAATCTATTTGAATATTTTGGCCAAAACCCTCAATTGGCTATCATAGCCTTAATATTTCAATATAAACATGTATACATCAAAGGCAATTTAAAACACTTAACCCTTATGCTCAATAATGAAACCAAACCGTATACCTAATTATTAAACACATCACCTCCAAATGCATGTATTAACTAACATATACCCAATCCACATGCCAAGTTACCATGAATAAATTAAACTTATATATATATATATATAACCTTTCATACCCTTGTATCTAATGTCATAAGAATAGCCGAATGTCCAAATTAACCAAGCTTAAAGATTTAACCTTCAACACTTTAATATTCCACAACCTATTCTTCAAGGCTTCAAATATAAAGTGATTAACATTTATACTCTTATGCCGAATTAGCTAACACTTTTAATCCATAGCCGAATGTCATTAAACCTAAACCACCATGAAAAATGTTACTTATCACCTCATACCTTATTATCAAATTGAACTAATTATGCTTATAAAAATGATATCAAAACCGAAACCTTTTGATAATTAAGCCTCTAATTATTTATTTCAATTACCCAAACGAAATTTTCTCACATTTAACACTTATTTACCAACCAATTGTTGAAGACAAACAAAATCTCATTTCCTCCCTTGACAACCACAACCGAAAGCTCAAATCAACCTACTTGGCCAAACATCAAACCTCCTAACAATCAAAACTTAAGCCATGGAATGATTAGAACTTGAACTAACCATCTTCTTTATACAAAATTTTCCAAGGGTTTCAAGGTACTTACCTCTTCTTAATCCTCATCCAAACCGAACATAAGCAAGAGAACTCTTTCTTCTTCCTTTGATTTTTCGGTCAAGAAGAGCAAAGAGGATGAAGCCTTTTTTTTTCTTCTAGTTTCGGCAAAATGGGGGAGCAAGGATGAAACAACTTTGGTTTCTCCTCCCACTCCCCTCATATTTTATTGTTCTTAACACAACATGTTGTCATAAACTTTTTATAATATGTTTTACCCATCACCATTTGCCTATCCACTTTGTCATGGCCGGCCACTACTATTTAGGGAGGGGGAATTTGACATGCAAGTCCCCTTTTTCTTCCACATGCACTAATAGGTCCTCATGCATTGACCTATCACATTTTAAAATTTTCTCATATAAGTCCTATTGACTAAATTCACATGCAATCGACTAAATCGAAGCTTGAAATTTTCACACATTCATGATTACATATTCTAGACAATAAACATCACATTCAAACCTTTCGGTGACTCGGTTTAGCGGTCCCGAAACCACTTCCCGACTAGGGTCAATTTTGGGCTGTCACAACTCTCCCTCACTTAAGAAATTTTCGTCCTCGAAAATCTTACCGGTAAATAGGTTTGGATATCGTTCTGTCATCGAGCTCTCGGGTTCCCAGGTTGCTTCCTCGATCCCGTGTTTGAGCCACAACACCTTAACCAACGGAACCCTTTTATTTCGCAACTCTTTCACTTCACGAGCTAGGATACGAATCGGTTCTTCTTCATAGCTCAAGTTAGATTGAATTTCAACTTCTGAGGGATTAATCACATGTGACGGATCGGATCTATAACGTCGAAGCATTGAAACATGGAAGACATCGTGCATCCTTTCAAGTTCAGGGGGCAAAATCAATCTATATGCAACCGGCCCCACTCGTTCGGAAATTTCGTACGGCCCAATGAATCTCGGGCTCAACTTGCCTTTACGGCCAAATCTGAGTACCTTCTTCCAAGGTGACACTTTAAGAAACACTTTATCTCCCACCTGATATTCAATGTCCTTTCGTTTTAAATCCGCATACGATTTTTGACGATCTGTGGCTACCTTCAGACTTTCGCGGATTACCTTTACTTTTTGTTCAGCATCTTTAATCAAATCAACTCCGAAAATTTTACTTTCACCAAGCTCGGTCCAAAACAATGGCGTACGGCATTTACGACCGTACAGAGCCTCATAAGGTGCCATCTTAATACTTGATTGAAAACTATTGTTGTAAGCGAATTCAATCAAAGGTAAATACCGTTCCCATGAACTATTGAACTCGAGGATGCAACATCTCAACATATCCTCAAGTATCTGAATTATCCGCTCGGATTGACCATCGGTTTGGGGGTGAAAAGTGGTGCTAAAATGCAGCTTGGTACCCAAAGCTTCTTGCAATTTCTTCCAAAATCGTGAGGTGAATCTCGGATCTCTATCCGACACGATAGAAATAGGTACTCCATGTAATCTCACAATCTGAGAGACATACAATTCGGCTAGTTTATCCAATGAAAGATCCGTACGCACGGGGATAAAGTGAGCCGACTTAGACAGCCTATCAACAACAACCCAAATCGCATCCTTCTTACTTGCGGACAATGGCAGTCCGGACACAAAGTCCATTGTGACTCGGTCCCATTTCCACTCGGGTATCATGATCGGCTGAAGTAACCCTGAAGGCACTTGATGTTCCGCTTTCACTTGTTGACATATTAAACATCTCGAAACAAAGTCGGAGATGTCTCGTTTCATACCATGCCACCAAAACCGACGTTTCAAGTCGTTGTACATTTTCGTGCTCCCCGGGTGAATTGACATTCGGCTACAATGGGCTTCGTTCAGAATCATCGGAATGAGTTCCGAATTCCTTGGAACACACAAACGACTTCTAAACCTCAAACAACCATCATCATCAATCTGAAACTCCGACTCCTTGTTCGGAACACACTCAGCTCGTTTTGCAACCAATTCATCATCGACTTTCTGAGCTTCACGAATTTGATGAGTCAATAATGGTTTGGCTTTTAATTCAGCTACTAACACATTGTCAGGTAGAACAGACAAGTGTACATTCATCGCTCGCAAAGCAAACAGTGATTTCCGGCTTAAGGCGTCGGCAACCACATTAGCCTTTCCCGGGTGGTAATCAATGACAAGCTCGTAATCTTTCAACAACTCAAGCCAACGTCTTTGTCGCAGATTCAAGTCTCGTTGAGTCATCAAATATTTGAGACTTTTGTGATCCGACAACACATGGCACTTCTCACCAAACAAATAATGTCGCCATATTTTCAATGCAAACACAATGGCGGCTAGTTCGAGATCATGGGTCGGATAATTTCTCTCGTGTGGCTTCAATTGTCTCGACGCATAGGCCACAACTCGACCTTCTTGCATCAATACGCAACCCAACCCAAGTAGGGATGCGTCACTATAAATGACAAACTCTTTACCCGAT
Organism: Gossypium hirsutum; assembly: GCF_007990345.1. NCBI lineage: Eukaryota > Viridiplantae > Streptophyta > Magnoliopsida > Malvales > Malvaceae > Gossypium > Gossypium hirsutum. Next base: position 22,728,212 of record NC_053424.1, read on the forward strand.
TCGGGTTGCACCAAAATTGGAGCTTCAGTCAAATGAGTTTTCAGTTGATCGAAGCTTTTCTGACATTTCTCCGTCCATTCGAACTTAACATCCTTTTGAAGTAGCTTCGTCATTGGTGTGGCTATCATCGAGAAACCTTTGACAAATCGTCGGTAATAACCGGCGAGCCCTAGAAAGCTCCGGACTTCGGTAACATTTCTCGGAGGCTTCCAGTTAAGTATGGCTGAAATTTTGCTCGGGTCAACTCGAATACCCGATGCGGATACCACATGACCCAAGAAACTAACCTCTCTTAACCAGAACTCACACTTACTGAACTTAGCATATAACTGCTTATCCCGCAAAATTTTCAACACTAGCCTCAGATGCTCAGCATGTTCGGTCTCATCTCTTGAATAGACCAAGATGTCATCAATAAACACAACTACGAACTGATCCAAATACGGCCTGAAGATCCGATTCATCAAATCCATAAACACCGCAGGGGCATTAGTGAGCCCAAACGGCATCACTAAGAACTCGTAGTGACCGTACCTCGTTCTGAAAGCAGTTTTGGGTACGTCCGAATCTCGAATCCGCAACTGATAATAACCCGATCTCAAATCTATTTTTGAAAACACCGATGCTCCCTTTAATTGATCGAACAGATCATCAATACGCGGTAACGGATACTTATTCTTTATCGTCACTTTATTCAGTTGACGATAGTCAATGCACAACCTCATGGTTCCGTCCTTCTTTTTCACGAACAATACTGGTGCACCCCAAGGTGAGAAACTCGGTCGAGCGAAACCTCTATCCGTCAATTCTTGCAACTGAGCTTTCAACTCTTTTAACTCGGTTAGTGCCATACGATACGGAGCGATCGAAATTGGCATAGTTTCAGGTACAAGCTCAATACCAAACTCTACCTCCCGAACAGGTGGCAAACCCGGTAACTCTTCAGGAAAAGCATCCGGGTATTCACAAACCACCGGCACCGATTCGGGTTTCTTTTCTAACTCCTTGTCATCAAGTACATACGCGAGGTATGCTTCGCACCCTTTCCTTACATATTTCTGGGCCAACATTACTGATATTACAGCTGGCAACCCCCTTAAGTCCGCAGACTCAACTCGGATTATTTCGTTATTTGCGCACCTCAAATCGATAGTCTTGCTTTTGTAATTCACAACCGCATCATGCGCGGTTAACCAATCCATACCAAGAATAACATCAAACTCGTCGAACGGCAAAAGCATCAAATCGGCCGGAAAACAGGATTCTCGGATTATTAGAGGGCATCTCTTACACACTTTATCAACAAGTACGCATTGACCCAAAGGGTTTGATACTCGAATTACGAGCTCAGTAGACTCAACAGGTAAAGTCTTACTGGTTGCTAAGGTTTCGCATACATATGAATGAGTAGAACCAGGGTCAATCAATGCAATCACATTAGTATCAAAGAGAGTGAAGGTACCAGTGATGACGTCGGGGGAGGATGCCTCCTCTCGTGCGCGAATGGCATATGCTCTAGCAGGAGTACGGTTCTCGGCTCGATCGGCCGTATCAGAGGCCCCCCTCTGACTACCACCCCTGCCTCCTAAAATTCTCAGTGGTCTACCTCTAGATGTCACTCCACTAGGTCTTGCACCTTGAATCTTATTCTTCTCATCCAGCTCCGTGCAATCTCTAATGAAGTGGTCCTTCGAACCGCATCCGTAACAGGCCCTGCTAGTAGACTTGCCCCAACATTCACCTAGGTGTCGTCTTCCACATTGGGGACATTCAGGTTTCTCGTGACGATTATTGCCCACACTAGCTACCAAAGTAGCTCGGGAGCCCATCGATGGTCTTGCCCTGATGGAAATTCCCGCAGTCGCCCTCGACTTATTAATGTCCTCCCTGAACTTCTTTATAGCTGAGAACGGAGCTTTACCCGTCGATCTTTTACGATAATCTCTAGCTTCAAATTCAGCCTTCCTCTTCTCCTTTCCAAGTTCTTCCGCCTTGCAGGCTCGTTCGACTAGTGTTACGAATTCTTTTATTTCCAAAATACCCATTAGTAGCTTTAAATCTTCATTCAATCCTTCCTCGAATCTTTTGCACATAGCAACCTCATCAGCTACACACTCCCGGGCATACCTACTGAGTCTTACGAATTCATGTTCGTATTCAGATACAGTCATACGGCCTTGCTTGAGTTCCAAGAAATCCTTACGCTTCTGATCAATGAACCGTTGGCTAATAAATTTCTTTCGGAATTCCGTTTGAAAGAAGTCCCAAGTTACTCGCTCGTTCGGGACTATGGAAATCAAGGTCCTCCACCAATACTAGGCTGAGTCTCGCAACAAAGATACAGCACATTTTAGACATTCGTCGGGTGTGCATGACAATTCATCGAACACCCGAATGGTGTTATCAAGCCAGAACTCGGCCCTTTCGGCATCATCAGTTACTATGGCCTTGAACTCCTCGGCCCCACGCTTCCTAATCAAGTCTACAGGTGGCTTACTCAGCCTCACAGGATCAGCGACTGATGGCATTACAGGCTCTTGGGGTGGATTATTCAAATTTGGGAATTGTTGGACAGCCAGGTTGGTTCGGGCATATTGCGCGACCCACTCATTCATCATGGTAAAGAAGGCTTGTTTAGCCCCCTCACCTTGATTATTCGCAGATGACTGAGGTTCAACAGGCGGCGTCCCTTGAGCAGGAGCAGCCGCTACGCTCTCAACGTCATCCGCTAGGGTTCTTTCTTCACCGGGGTCCATTTACTAATCAAAACAAAAACATTTCAACCGTCAGAAGTCATCACACATTTAAACATTAACATTCGGCATGTATAGCTAGACTCATACGCGCTATGGTAGTCCTATAACCGACTAAACCATAGCTCTGATACCAATCAACTGTAATACCCCGAACCCGAAACCGACACCGGAGTCGAACACGAGGTGTTAACTGACTTTAACCCCTTATAAAATTTATTTTCCAGACACTGCCCAATCTGTGTACTAGTCGTTTTAAAAATCATATCTTGAGTTTCGTAACTCAAAAATCAGTTTCATGATTTTTCCCAGAAACTAGACTCATGTGCCCATCTATGTATCTTTTTCTAGAATTTTTGGTCTGGCCAATTAGTACAGTTTATTAGTCAAAGTCTCCCATGTTGCAGGGGTCGACTACACTGACCTTTTCCCATTACGAATTGGATATCTCCCTGCACGGGGCTTCAATACTGATGCCGTTTATTTCTATGAAAACTAGACTCAGAGAGGAATCTGTACATATATGGTACGACCCCTAATTATCTCTGGTTAATTTATAATGAATTTCCAAAGTCAGAGCAGGGAATCCAGAAACCGTTCTGGCCCTGTCCCACAAAAATCTGATTATCTCTTGATATACTACCCATATGATCTTTTCGTTACTTCCTCATGAAAACAGACTCATCGAGCTTCGATTACATAATTTATTCATCAATTAATTCCACTCCTACTATTTTTAGTGATTTTTCAATCTCATGACACTGCTGCTGCCAGCATCTGTTACGAAAGTAACTAGGTCCATTTCATGCCTACCCTTGATCCAACTCAATCGAACATTCGTGCCATTTTCGCATGGCTTAAAGTTTACATGCCAAAGTTCAAACACAACGTAATAGCTTATACATGCCAAAATGTTCTTCTAAGCCAACTAAGAAGAAAGTACCAAAACTTGCTATCCGGTGTGATGACTTCGATGACGGCCTGACCCGCAAAAATAGATGAGTCCAAGCAGCCTATAATGGGTGACAAGGAAACACCGAGTGAGTTTATAACTCAGTAAGTCATAAGCAATGCACTACCATCCATCAATAACATTATCACAAGAGGAAACAAAATGGAACGAGACAATTTACTCCATCCATACCGAACCATACCATAGTTCCTCCAACCTATCGATTTCAGTTTCATATCAATTCATGCATTCACATTCCATATACTCATCAATAGGACATTGAGGCATTTTCATAAATCAATTTATTTTCGTTACAATCAAACGACTAAACGGCCTTTCACCCATCCTACGATAAATTTTATGTACGTGACTTCAAGTATATTTGTCACATAGGTTCAAACTTACCGAGCTCAACACCAAGTATAAGCATAGCACCTATTAGCCATGTACTCAAGACACTTACCCGATCCGCTATCCGCGATCGACTCAATAGTGTCGCACACATAGTGTCCATAATGATTCACGAATGTATATTGAGTCCGCACACTCAGTGCTATATAATCAACTCGCACACTTAGTGCTACGTAATCAAATCGCACACTTAGTGCTACATAGTCAAACTCGCACACTTAGTGCCGCATGGTCAATTCGCACACTTAGTGCATCATATTCATTTCGCACACTTAGTGCAACATAGTCAAATCGCACACTTAGTGCTGTACAATTTAATCCCGCGCACTTAGCGCCAATCTCATGGTCATAAATGGTTATACCCGCACGTTTAGTGCCGAGATCAACAACTCAGTACATCTTACCTCTTTTCTTTTCATTCAACAATTTCATCATCACATACGTACATGCATATATATATGTATATTTATTCATTCCATTCAGCATCAATACATAAACATTATGACCATTTGAAATAATACCAACTACATGCTTAATGACTTACTTTATGTTGGGTAAAATAATTCAGAGTCGGCTACTCGATGACCTTCGATTTCCCCTTGTTGGACGCCTCTCCTTTAGGTTCTTGAGCTTAAATAAATAAATCAACTAGTTTAATTACCTTGCTAGTTATTTATAAAAATACACATATCATCCCAACTCGACACAAGAGTCAAATTCATCACTCAAACATTCACACCAATCTATTTGAATATTTTGGCCGAAACCCTCAATTGGCTATCATAGCCTTAATATTTCAATATAAACATGTATACATCAAAGGCAATTTAAAACACTTAACCCTTATGCTCAATAATGAAACCAAACCGTATACCTAATTATTAAACACATCACCTCCAAATGCATGTATTAACTAACATATACCCAATCCACATGCCAAGTTACCATGAATAAATTAAACTTATATATATATATAACCTTTCATACCCTTGTATCTAATGTCATAAGAATAGCCGAATGTCCAAATTAACCAAGCTTAAAGATTTAACCTTCAACACTTTAATATTCCACAACCTATTCTTCAAGGCTTCAAATATAAAGTGATTAACATTTATACTCTTATGCCGAATTAGCTAACACTTTTAATCCATAGCCGAATGTCATTAAACCTAAACCACCATGAAAAATGTTACTTATCACCTCATACCTTATTATCAAATTGAACTAATTATGCTTATAAAAATGATATCAAAACCGAAACCTTTTGATAATTAAGCCTCTAATTATTTATTTCAATTACCCAAACGAAATTTTCTCACATTTAACACTTATTTACCAACCAATTGTTGAAGACAAACAAAATCTCATTTCCTCCCTTGACAACCACAACCGAAAGCTCAAATCAACCTACTTGGCCAAACATCAAACCTCCTAACAATCAAAACTTAAGCCATGGAATGATTAGAACTTGAACTAACCATCTTCTTTATACAAAATTTTCCAAGGGTTTCAAGGTACTTACCTCTTCTTAATCCTCATCCAAACCGAGCATAAGCAAGAGAACTCTTTCTTCTTCCTTTGATTTTTCGGTCAAGAAGAGCAAAGAGGATGAAGCCTTTTTTTTTTTTTCTTCTAGTTTCGGCAAAATGGGGGAGCAAGGATGAAACAACTTTGGTTTCTCCTCCCACTCCCCTCATATTTTATTGTTCTTAACACAACATGTTGTCATAAACTTTTTATAATATGTTTTACCCATCACCATTTGCCTATCCACTTTGTCATGGCCGGCCACTACTATTTAGGGAGGGGGAATTTGACATGCAAGTCCCCTTTTTCTTCCACATGCACTAATAGGTCCTCATGCATTGACCTATCACATTTTAAAATTTTCTCATATAAGTCCTATTGACTAAATTCACATGCAATCGACTAAATCGAAGCTTGAAATTTTCACACATTCGTGATTACATATTCTAGACAATAAACATCACATTCAAACCTTTCGGTGACTCGGTTTAGCGGTCCCGAAACCACTTCCCGACTAGGGTCAATTTTGGGCTGTCACATTTTAATATCAATATCAGTACAGAACCATATCATCATCACTGAATGTTTAAACTTTAGAATTTTCTTGTTTAGGATTCTCATGAAAAATAATTAAAAAAATCTTAACACCTATAAGTGTCTCATATTTTGAGAAATCTAATTCCAAATATACCATATTTTTGGAATTATCTTTTTTTACAATATTGAAATAAAAAAGCCTAATTTTCTTTTAATTTACTGTAGAAGGAATGTATTTTTGCCGTGCATTAAAATAGAAGGCAAACCAAAATCCAAAATCATAGACATAAATAATCATATCAATGTTACAAAATCTCGAAATGACCTCAAATATATTATTTCTAAAAGAAGTTTAAAAAAGAACATATAATTGCTAGCTGTCTAATTAGCAGTTTCCACGATTCTCTAACTGTCTTTTCTTTTGATATCTTTCAGAATTGATGATTTTAATAGAAATTAGCTAACAACTAATACTCCGTTATAATTATAATGATAGATTTTGTGACCTTTTGAGGGGATTGTTTATATTTGAAGGACAATTTATGGTGGGTCGAGAGTTAGGTGTCAAAACATTACTTGGAACTACTAATAATTTCCCATTATATATAATTCATTTTAATCATTATTGCATCAAATGATTGAAAATGATTGGAAATATGCCTTCTTTGGCCTCCAATTAGGTCAAAAGATTGCAATAAGATATTCCAAAGGATTTAACTTATTCTTTCTGCGTCGTTACTTTTGGAATTTTGTCAAGCAAACCATCTTTAAGATTATATAAGTTTATCAATATATCCATAATGATGTAAGATTATTTTTTTTAATAGTTACGGCGAATTAATTTTTTTCGAAATTTGTGATTGTTATTAATAATATTACTATTTTAAAATTGAAATATAAATTATTTTTTTTAGAGTTCAGCTTTTAAATATAATTTTGTAGTTTGAGTTTTATAGAAATAATTAATTAAGAATGAAATTATATATCCTCATATCAACTTCGTTGTTTACATGAAGTTGTATAATATAATCCTAGCAAGCATGTAAACAAGATGTTTCAAATCAATTCACAATCCCAAGGATAGAGACAGAAAGATGCCAGGTTAGCATATGACAATTAATGGGAAGAAAACCAAACAAAGATTCCGAGTTATATCAAAAGTTTCTATCTTTTTCGTATTCAGACATGATACACGTGTTTGGGGTAGGAGTGAAGTTAACAGCTGCGTAGATCTCCAATGAAATTAAGGTCCAATTTAGCTACAATTACCTAGTTTAAGAGAAAGCCTGAAGCATGTTACAAACCCACATTATACGGGGGAAAAGGTTGCCTTAATCTTTATTTTTTGTCTGTATTTATTCTGGTTTAAATAATCACGCATCACATGGGTGTTTGATAGGAAAGTGAGAAGAATCCTGTACCAACTTCAAAACCGAGTGGCTCCTCTCTTCATCGTTTTCTGTTTCTCTACAAAGAGGGGTAATATATATATATAAGATGTAGATTTATATATGATATGGTTTGTTTTGAAAGGAACCCCATACCCGATGATGATGGTCAGATATGGAGGCTGTCTGTATTTTGAGTATTGGTTATGTGTTGGAAGCCGCCCAATATATACGATCCAGCAGCTGTAGTGGCAATTATAGTAAGTACAAGGAGTTCCAAAATGGAAAGTACTTTGCTGTTCAAACCATGAAAATCTAAAATCCATCATAAAGATAAGGATTGACAAACACAACACAGATGTCATTCACTATCTTCTTCAATCAACAACAAGATTTACACAAACATGTAGGAAAAGGATGGATGCCTTTGCACCTTGACATGTGTCCAAGCTTGGCTGTACCTATTGCCTAAAGTGCTGCAAATGCTATCCAAAGATAATTATTATTGAGAATCAAATATTAGTATAATCGTTTCATACATTTAACGGCTATAATATTCAAATGTTCAACCAATATTTATAATCAATTTTTCTATTCTCAAATTAACACCTATTTGTTACCTCTACATTAGAAGTGGCAAACGGCCGAATTCGTACCGGTTGAAATTGGTGAATTTTTAGATTTAAAGTTCGGTCCGAAAAGTAGGAGGATTTAGGTAAAAATATAAGTTTAAAAAATAAGTTTGAGTAAAAGATACGACCCGTTTAAAAAACGGGTCAAGCCTCAGATAAGGCATTTTAGTCCGGACCTAACCCAACCCGAATTCACAAAAAGACAAAAAAATTCTACTATTTTTTTTGTTGTTTTTTTGTTGTTCTCTTTCTATTTTGCTACCATTTCACTATTATGTTACTACTATTTTGTCGTTATTGTTTGGATATTGCATAACACTTGTTTTGTTATTAATTTTGTTATTATTTTAGAGGCATTTGCTTGTTAAGTTACATCTATCTTAGTGTTAGTTAAGTATATGTATTTTTTAAAATTTATTTTCAATTTGTTGAGAAATATTTATTTTAATATTTTTAATATGTTTGATGTACTATATATATATATATATATATTTAAAAATTTATAAAAAATAGTATAAAAATATTAATACGGCCGAGTCGAGCCCGGGTTTTAGCATTTTTATTCAGGTCAGGCTTGGGTAAGATTTTAGGCCCATTTTTTGGCTGAGCCCGAGCCTAGCAAACGGGCCTAAATTTTTAGTTGGGTCTAGCCCAACCCATGAGCATCTCTAATTCAAAGTTTGAGTTCGAATTCTTTTTTTTTGGGGCTCTTTTAGATTCAAGCTCAAATCAAGCTAGGCGAACTCAAATATTTTAATTTTATTTTGACTTGAATGCTCTGGTAGTTAAAACTTTTATCAAGCATCCATTTGGCATGGGTTTGACCTGTGTTATCCTCATCCCTTACCCTTAATATTGTATCATATATATTAATTTTGATTGTAATAATTCATTTTACTTACATATGATGACAATGCTATTCAGATTTGACTTATAAAAGGCATAAATTATATACATTTAATAGAGTTCTTTTGTATAAAATTATTAAATTACTAATTGTATGCAAAATTTATTATTAATATATATGTATATGGATTGAAAAATATATATTTTATTGTTTATTATTATATTACTTTGACAATTGAATAACTTTTATCTTTCTTACTAAATTTATGAACCCAATATTCATGTTCCAAGGGCATAATGATAAATTAATCCCTTAACGTTTACATTTTTGTCAATTTGGCCCTTATTTTTTCTTTGAGCTAAACTTGGTCCTCAACTTTTTAAAAAGAGTCAAATTTGACCATCAACCTTAAGAATCAATTTTTTTTAACAAAAATGCTAACCAAAATGTTAAATTTTTAAACATGCAAAGCCCGCATGACAATCCGTCATGGTAATTTTTTGAAATTTTGTGAAATTTTTTTAATTTATTTTTATTTTTTAAATTTTTTAAATTTTTAAATTATTCATTGAGTATAAAACAAATAGTGTCATATCAGTATGAAGTTCATGTGGATTGCCATGCAGGTTTTCATGCCAATATTATTAAAAACTTAATGTTTTAGTCAACATTCTCGTCTTAAAAAAACAATTAAACTCTTTTCTAAAAGGCTGAAAGTCAATTTAGAAGGAATAATAGCCAAATTGACAAAAAAATGTAAATGTTAAATGCCAAATTTATCATTATGCAAATCCTAAAATACTTATTACAAAACCCAAATATAACATATTAAGCCCAAACTCAAATAATATACTCATTATTACCCAAAGTCAAAATAAACTATTTATAGCCCAAATCTCAAGTCCAAAATAATAATAATAATAATAATAAACCCAATACCCAAATACAATATGTAAAATTTAAAGCCCAATTCAAAATCTAATTTAATAAAAATAATATTTTATTAAGATATTAAAATTTTAATAATATTTTATGTATCACTAGTTATAAACATGTATTGTAATATACTAAATTACACATAACTATTAATACTATATCTTTTACTATAATCTATAATATAACAATTGTTATATATATATATATATGTATGTATAGAAATTTTTAGTCTTAGTTATATACTATATTATTATATTATGTAATAGTATATTATTTATATAGTTAGCTATAAAAATCGACTAATCGACCAAGTCAAGCCAATTCAAGCAAATTGGTTAGTAAATTTAGTTTTGGTTTTGGACAAATTAATGTTTATATATGTATGAATAGTTTTAAAATATATTATTACGTAATGAAATACTATATCACATATTATAATAGTAGTACATAATATATTAATTATTATATAATATTGTTTGTTATTATACTAGTTGAAATATGCTCTATATCCCTATACTCTTCGTACATTTGAAAGTTAGCCCTCCTACTAGATTATCTAATATTATATCATATCATATAATATATAATATATTAAGAGTCTATATATATACATTAAGGTCGATTTAGGTGATTGGTTGATTTGACGTTGTCGTTCGGTTTTAGTTTTGAAATTTAAAGTAGTTTAAACTAAATTAACCACATTTACACCTATTAAGTATAGACTTAAGTCACAAATTGATACCTAAACTACTTTTTTTCTCAAGTTGGTACCTTTGTTAGTCAATCCATTAAGTCTTTTTTTTTAAAAAGGTTTAACCCAAAAATTGTTACCTAGACTATGTCGTTTTTTCCATTTTGGTTTTTTTTTTTTTTGCTACAATTGGTACCTATATTATTTCCCCCTAAGTTGGTACCTCTATCGTTAGTCAAACCGTGAAGTCTATTTAAAAAAAGATAACCAATCAAAAATTTTCATGTAGAAAAAAAGACAAAAAAAATATTTCTTTATATATTTTTAAAAAAAATTAAAAAATTATAAAAATTAGAAATAGAGAAGATTTGGCTCAACCAATTTTTTAGCTCAATTCAACTTATTTGTATTGGTCTGCGAGTCAATTGATACAACCCTTATATCCAGACCGATTCTTGATCCAATTAGCTGATCTGGTGTAACGCCCCAAATTTCTGTAATTTCGGCTTTTGTGATTGTTGAGCATGGAAATATCGAAACTTTTGTTTTAATTCTTTTTGGTATATATATGTGGTTTAAGAGGTAATGTGCTTTGGGGAGTGTTTGGGAGGTCCTAAGTTCAAGTTTTAACTTGGGCTAAATTTTTGTTTTATTTGAATAAAGCTTGACTTTAGGTCAGTGGGCTTATAAGGAATTGATGGTAAAAACTTAACTGAATGAGCTTGCTGGTCTGGTGATTAATATGTGTGTTGGTTTGTTGGAGGTCTAGAGTTCGATTCCCTATAGTAGCGATGGGATTATTTTTGCTGCAAGTTTCAGTAAAGTGTTGGGTTTTATTAAAATTCTAAGTTGAGGGTTTTAGGAAAAATTAGGGGTTTTCTTATTTCCTTCTTTTTGGCAAAATATTTTCTTTGCCGTTCTTTCTCTTTCAAACCCTAGCTGTCGAACTTCTCTTCTTTTTTTTCCCTTCTTATCTGTTTTTCTTCTCCTTCATTTTTTTTCTTTTTTGATTAGTTGTGGCGTGTTGCTAATGATTTCATCGATTCAGTAAGTTTGGTTTTCAATAAAAGTTAAAGGATTTCTTTAGAGATTGTTTATAGGGTTTTTGGTTACTGTTTAAGGAATGTTCTAGGGTCTGTGGATCATTAATCGAGCTCTTACCAGCGAGGAATCACCATTATTCGTTGAAGGCAAGTACATCTCTCGTTTCTAGATTTGCCTATTCTTAATAATCTAACTTAAGAGACTAATTTTGGGCTCGGTATTGTCGATTTTAGGCTTTAGAGTGCTCGTGGTTGGATTACCAGTAAAAATGAACCAGGTGTGTACTTCGATTACGTAGAAAACGAGTTTCGACGAAAGTCGAAAAGTGGCCTGTCTATGCCACACGGGCGTGTGTCTGCCCGTGTGGTAGCCTGCGTCGCGAGACACGGGCGTGTCACTGACGAGCCAGGCCGTGCGTGCGCCACACGGGCGCGACGGACACAAGCGTGTAATGGCTTGTAGGCCGTGTGCGAGGTACGGGCTCAGGCAAATGGGCCGTGTGGGCCACACGTGCATGTGGGAATCTGGGCCAGGTCGTGTGATCCACACGGGCAAGGCCATTTTGGGTCGTGTAACCTACACGGGCGTGTGAGCCCACACAGGCAAGGCACACGGGCGTGTGGGCCCACACAGGCAAGGCACACGGGCATGTAAGCTCCTTTAATTTGAAGTGTTTTGTAAGGTTACATGGGTCTCCCGAGTCGACAGTAACCTTTAGTAGGGTCGGTAAGCTTTATCTAGACTCTTAATTCTATGATGTATGGGTATGCATAATATACTTAGCATGATTATCTGATCTGTTCTGTTTTGTAAATAAAGGTATGATCTGTTTGTCTACATTATAGCATGCCATGCTTGTATGATGCATTGCATCGGAGTGGGTTTGACGAAGTGAAGGGAGTCCCTGAAGGGCTACATAAGCCCGTTATCTAGCAGCTAGGCTGCATACTTATGATATGTGTTGCGATGCGATACTTTATGGTGTGTAGGGTTGGATGGGTCGATTATATCCCCATATAAGGTGTGCAGGGATGAGTGGGTCAATTTTATCCCTACATGGTGTGTTGGGTTGGACGAAGATGGTGTGTAGTGTTGATGGGCATGATATTTCTGATATCCGATATGTTATGCATGCGATATCTGTATGGCTGAGGCTGAAAACTGTATTCTGTTATCTGTTTGTATGCATGTTATTTGTGGGGATGTACACACTGAGTTGCGAAAACTCACCCCTTATTTATTTATCTGTTCAGGTAATCCCCAGTAGTAGATGGATTGGTGTGACGGAGGACTCGATGGTGACCACTGGTAGACATTTACGGATTTTTAAGTAACACTTTATTTTGTCTACTTTATTTAAATATTTATTTTGGGTTTATTTTGGGGATTTTAATTTGTTAAATTATTGATTTATGAATTAATGATGGTTTATCTTCCGCGTTAATGAAATGTTTTCACTTAATATTTAGAATAGAGATTTCAAGACTTAAGTAAAGATAACAAATTGGACGTCTTTTAACTTGCTAAGGTTTTTCTAAAAAGCACTCACATGTGATGCCGTCAGATTCGGCCATAGCGTCTAGGCCGGGTTTGGGGGTTTTACATCTGGTCTGATTTTGGAAACATTGGTTTTGATTGATGAAAGAACTTTTTTGATCATGTCAAGTTGAGCAAATAGATGGTGAAATTAGAAAACAAAACCACTACAAATAATTTATCATATACAGATTCCTACTCTTACTGACAATTAAATTTTTTCAATACAAGTATATTTATATTAACATATTACTTTATCCATCAATATATTGTGAATCTATATGGACAGCTTTTATTACCGATGATATAGAATTCTCCATACTAATAGACCAAATTTATCTGTCACTATAGGTCTTGTATATACAAATCAATCTCCAATGTTTTGAACTCGAATAGGCTAATTTTGAACATTGCTGTCATTGCTAGACATTATTTAACACCTCATACCTGACTCGATTGTCAAGTTCTAGCTACGGGATGTAACACCCTAAAATATAGGAGGTTAGATGAAATGAATAACTAAACAATTAAATAGGCTTGTTGGTTAAATTGTTAGTACATGCCTTAGAGATTTTAGGTTCTATCCACACCTCTCCCATTTCTTTTCTTTTAATTTTTAGCAAATTAGGATGAAAGTCACTCTAGAATATATATTAAATGAAATAGAAAATAAATAAGTATGGGCAACAGCTAAATGATTAAGCATTCTTCTTACTTCCTTCTTTCCCAAGCTTGAAATCACCCCACCCTTCCCCATTTCCATTTTAATTTCGGCCAAATTGGGTAATTTACCATGCAACCCCTCAAAGTTTGAAAACCCTAGCTACTTAGTCCTGAAAACCCTAGCTATTTAGTCCTTCCTAGTCCTATTTGAACTATAATTTTACCATCTTTTTATCTTCTTTTCCTCAAATCCTAATAAAATTTCTCTCAATCTTTTTTATTTATTTTCTCTTTACATTGTATTTTTATCTTAATTATTGATAATTATTTTTCTTTTTTGATTTAAAACGTTTTTCATCCAATTATTCTTTCCACCGATTTTAGAATATCATCAATAGAATCTCGATCCCAGCTAAGAATAGGTAAGTACATCTCGTTTACCTCGATTAGATCTCAAATTTTTATAGAATTTCTATCCAATGCTAATATTGTGATCGATTGAATGATTTTTCTCAATTCTCACTGAATTCTTTGATAACCTTGACAAACCTTGACACCCATTGTTAATTCGTCCGATTTTTTCATTTGAAGGACCTATTTTAGGTACCCCGAATCAAATTTGAACAAGAGAGATGTAGCTCGATCTCCCGGTGAAAGTTGTGTGTTCTTTTACAAGCGAATCGGGGGGAAATCGTGCCTATGATAAAGGCCACACGGGTGGACCATACGACCATGTACCTTAGAAACCCTAGTGTAGTTCGAAAACCACACATCCTCAGTCTTTTACACAGTAGTGTAACCCTTCCACACGAATAATTTATTTTATGATTTATTCAGTTTAGTCCTTAATTGATTTTTGATCTATTTTTAGTATTTTATTTTGTTCAATTAAGTCCCTAACAGAATAATTTATGCTAGAATCCATGATTGACTAAAATTATTAATATTATGTAAAAGTATGATATGTTTAGTTTAATCCTTATACATTCCCTGAATTGTTTTTAGAGTTTATCTTCGCTAAGTTAGGTCCTTAATACTGGGTGAATTCCAAAATTTGTGTTTATTACCTTAAGTGCTTTTATTACATTGCATGATACGTAAATGTTATGTGTTCTCTGATAAAGTTAAACTGTTAAATTTCAAGTGATAAAATTTTACCCGCCTTGCGAAGAACATGATAAACATGTTAAACATTAGTGATGAATTGAGTACATGTTACATGTTTACTATTAGTGGTGATTTGTTAAATAGCATGACATAGTGAATTGCATGGGGCGGGAAATTGTACGTAGAAAGAGTGACAGTTTATTAAATCTACAAACAAGTGGTGGCTCATCCACAAAAACCCAGTGGCAGTTTGTTTAAATTGCTAATATGTTGTGCACTCACAACAAGTGGCAGTAATTGCAAATATGTGACTCGTCCACAAACCAAATGGCAGTTTGTTTAATTTGCAACCATGTTATGCACTCACAACAAGTGGCAGTAACTGCAAATATGTGGCTCGTCCCCAAACCCAGTGGTAGATTGTTTAATCTGCAACCATGTTGTGCACTCACAACAAGTGACAGTAACTGGAAATGTTTTTATCTAAAACTCTAGTGGTTTACCTACATTTTTCTTTACAAAGTGTCAGTTTAACTGCAAATCAATGGTGGCTCGTCCACAACCTAGAGTGATATGGCAAATGAGTTCTGGGAAACTCATAAGTGAGGTGTGTACCAGAGTTGGGTGGGACTTTTTTGTTAATTTGAAACTGCATTGTATTCATAAGTACATGCATGTAAAACTATGAATACCAAAATAGTAAAGAGAAGTGTTTTATGTGAAAAATCGTTAATCTGATGTGCTTTATGGTTATGTTTAGTCTTAAAATTGTTAATTCATGTGATTTGTTTGCTTGCTGTTTTATTCTGATTTTCTTCTGACTGAACTTACACTGAGGTCATAGCTCACTCCCTTTCTAATTCCATCTTTACACATAACCCACCAAGTTAATACGCATACTTGGCATACGGAAGGCTCGAAATCGTTTTATTTATATCAAAGTATTATTATGCTTGTTATTATAATTTCTGTTATTTTGGAACTGTATTGTTTTATTTATATTGTGGCATGGGACTCATATTTTGGGTTTATTTAGCATACATAACATTTAACTTAATTTTAAAATATGATTTTTATTTAATTAAGGCATGAAATATAGATTTATTATAACTAAGTAAAAAATCACTTTTTTGTTTCCAGATTAAAATTAAAAGTTGTAAGTAGTAAATAAATGGAAAAATTAATTAATTTTTTCTTAAAGAAGTCACAGTTACTTAGGAAAGTTAAATTAAATCGGTTTTTGATAACTTGTGGGTTTTTTTAATGAAAGTAGACTAAATTTTCTTCTAAAATGAACAAATGTTTTAAATTAACTATATTATAAACTCTGACCATATTAGGCCATCGCGATGGCCAATGTAATCTCCCAAATTCAGATCTAACGTTTAGCCTAAGTTGGGGAGGTCACATAGGATGCCACATCTTTGTCGAATTAACTATGATCAATTATACACAAGTTTAATCATTGGACATTTAAATATGAAAATTACATATGTATAATATGATACATAATCATTTTTGGACCACATACGAGCTTACAAAAGCTCACTTTCTAACCCATGGTCAAATTAGAACCAAACTGCAAGATTTTCAAACATTTTAGGTCGGGGTCACAACATCAAGGTTGTGGTGTTGCGACCTTCAAAACAGTAAGCAAGTTTTCCAACCTGAGAACCAAATTGTAAAAAATCTAAAACTTTATCGATTCAACGTTGCGACCTCAAACTGGGGATGTTGCAATGATGGGGGTTGGTGTTGCAACAGCCAAAGGTGATATCGCGACTTCCTCGACAAACTACTACAATTTCAATTCTCTTTCATTTCAACCTGCCATTTAACCAAATATACATCATATCCACATCTCGTAGTTCATATCAATCTCGTATATGCTACATTCAATCCAATCTAATACTCAACATTTGAAGTTATCATATATATATAGTACATAAATTAATGTCATAGTTCTATACCATTGCAATCGACAATTCATATCACATATAACCTGTCACTTAACAATTCATAGCATACTCATTTCTGCTACACTCAGTCCAGTTCACAATCTTGGTATTCAACACCCTCACACAATTCAACTTAAGACAAGTAATGGTCTTACCTTAATAGTTAATATGTAACAAACATGTATATGTATGCATATAAATGGAATGATCCCGAAGCATAAAAGTATAAACCGAGATCTCGCATCACTCATCAATGACCATCGCTTTTCATTTCCCTCACGACACTCAGCGTCATTTTTAGCTACGTATAATCATACAACAAATAAATAACATAAATTTTCATCCAATTCACATTCAAACATAAAGTCAAGCATATTTTTCATTTTATTCAATTTAATATCTAAACTCAAGACAAGCGTAACTTTCGCTATATATAGCTTCAGAGTAAAATCTAATTTCATATTTACTCATTAAAGACCCTATATTTTCTATTCCTAGCATAATTTCATAATAGGTTTTTATTATATTCAATTTGGTCCCTAATGTAACAAAGTTAACAACTAAGCTCATTCAGCTTTACAATTTAGTCCTTTTCATAATCTGAACTTAATTCCTATCAATTTCAAGCCTAATTATTCAATTTCTCAACAATGAAAATTTACTAAAATCTCAACAATTGAACAAATTGGTACACGTTATAGCTAGATCAAACTATCATTATTCAATTTCCATAAAAATCAAAGAAAAATTATTGAAGGACTTACTTGAATAGATGGTCGAATGCTTAAGCGTCAACAATAGTGTTTTCTTTCTTTATTTCTTCAAGTGACGGTGGAGAATGTAACAGCCCGTTCTTAGTGAAATCCAAATAGTGGTTTCAAGACCACAAATTCGAGTCCGTAAGAAAAATTATTTTATGGTCTACTGTATGTTAGGAATATCGTATAAAAAATTCGTTAGGAAATTTTACTGATTACATATTAATTGATAAAATGACCAAATTGCATAAAAAGCAAAAGTTGAATTCTAGTAGCTAAAGGGATCAAATAGCTATGGAACTCAAAACTTGAGGTCCTTTGATAAACCATAAATATAACATGTTTTAATCACATGCTTAGTATGTTTTTGGATGATTTATTATCTAATTTAGTGAATTTGATGTTCTTAATCGTTTAATTTCATGTTTTATGCTTAGGAGAGCATAAGGGAACAAAAGAAGTAGAAAACGAGCCAAAAACGGACAAAACAGGCTAATTTAAGGATCCACACGGCCAAGACTAATTCCACACGGGCTGAGCACACGCCTGTGTGAGCCACACGCCCATGTGGCAGCCCGTGTCGATATCACTCCTTGTTTCCCAAACCCGCAGAAAAAGCCAATTTTTAGGGTTTTTGAACATTCTAAAGTGTATAAATACATACTAGAAGATAACCTAAGGGGACACAAAGTAGAAAGCAGAAATTACTCAAAAGAAGCCGTTGGAATCATCTCAGAAGTAGATCCACATCAAGATTAAATATATCAATTCAAATTTCTCTCGAAGTTTATTTGGGTTTTTTATATTTTGTTGTTTTTCTAAATTTGAGATGTTTTCATTTTACATTATGAACTAAACTTCATAAATACCTAAGGAAGATAAAACCTATGATGGATCTTATTGTTTAATTTTCTGAATTACATGATAAATACTTGTTCATGTTCTTAATTATTGCCTTAATATTTTCAGGATATTAATTCAAGTTTGATGTACTTATTCAGTAGAGCAAAAGTCCCTATTTAAGAGTATATCTAGCATAATTAAGCGAAGTTGATTGCAATCCTAGAAATACGACGACATAAATCTACCTAATTAGAGTCAAATCTAATAAGGGAATTCATAAATCGAGTTAATGCAACAATAGGGGTTTTAATTAGAAAGAGATTTTAATTAATCAACCTAGAGTCAGTTGTTCTTAGTCTCGAAAGAGATATTAACATAATTTAGGGATTTCTACGGATCAAGACAAGTGAATAAATCATTTGATTTAGAGTCAGAATAATAAGTGAAGTCTATGTGGATTCTTCCTTGGGTATTGTCTTTATCATTGGTTTATTCGATTATTTACTTCACTCTCTGTCATGTTCATTAGTTAATTAGTTTAGTTAATTTTAGATTAAAACAAATCCCTTTTATTTTAGGCTAAATAATAGAAAGATAGTTAATACTAGTACTTTTAGTCTTTGTGGATACGATATTCTGGACTCACCATAACTATACTACCATTCGATAGGTGCACTTGCCTTTGTCGTGATCGTAGTCTAGTTTAGTGAACCATAAAATGATCATCATCCTTATATGGTAATTATTCCATTAAATGTAGTTAGTAGATAAGCATGCTTAGTCATCCATGGAAAATTAATTAAAGAAAATG
Organism: Gossypium hirsutum; assembly: GCF_007990345.1. NCBI lineage: Eukaryota > Viridiplantae > Streptophyta > Magnoliopsida > Malvales > Malvaceae > Gossypium > Gossypium hirsutum. The sequence continues at coordinate 22,747,606 of NC_053424.1, forward strand.
ATGAAATTGGAAAGTTGAAAAATTAAAAGATGATAAGTTAATTAAATAAAAGAAAGTATCATTTTATTATCATCTTCCCCAAATTTTCTATGGAAACCCTAACTAAGAGAAAGAAATTCAAGCAAGCTTAATTGGATAAGTAATCTTGTCCCGTTTTTAGTAATTTTTATATTTCCGATATCGTAATAACCTAATCTAGCTATTTTGGGGATTTATTTGCAAAATTATCAAAGTATCAAAATTTTTCCATGGATCTGTAAGCTGAAATTTTGAAATTTATGATAGAAAATGAAGGTGGTTGATAGATAAACAAATTTTGTAAAGGAAATTTTCATGAAATTGTGATTTAGGGACTAATTTGATAAGATGAAAAATTCATGGAAAATGTTTTATTTTTGTGAAATACATGGGCTGTAAATGTTATATGTAAAAATCAGGTAGGCCTGGAACAAGGATTAAATTGCATGAATTTTATTCTCCGAGCCTAGAGACAAAATCGTCATTAATTAAAAGTTTAGGGGCAAAATGGTAATTTTTCCTAGGATGTGAATTGGATTGAATTTAATATGAATTGTATTAAATTGAGTTAAATGTACTCATATAGATCTGGATAGACCTAGTACGAAGTTGGATCGAGAAAAACAAAAAGTATTGGATTAGTAGATTCTTGTGTACGAACAAGTGTCGAGGTAAGTTCGTGTAACTAAATTGTATATATTTATATGTTTAAATTGAATGTTGTATATGTGAATTGTATAAATTTTGTATGTATGAAATTGATCACATATCCGATAATACCTGATAAATAATAAGTCTCGTTTGGATAAATGAGATTCGATAGATACAGGGTTCCCGAATTGGTTGTGGTCCTGCATATGTTGCAGACACACCATAGCTCAAAAGAGCGTCCCGTTATTATCTCTCATGAGCATCTTGATATTTGGCCATCTCGAGCTTCCTGTTATATAGTTCTTGCGAGCTTCCTGTTAATAGTTCTTCGGAGCATCCCGGTTGGTTGTGATTCTACATGTGTTATACAAACATCACAACTCTTATGAGTGTCCCGATATATGGCTCTTCGTGAGCTTCCCAATTAAAGGCTCTTTGTGAGTTTCCTTATTAATAGCTCTCTGGAGCTTCCCGATATGGCTCGCTTGAACTTCCCGATATATGTCTATCCGGAGCTCCCCGATTAATGGCTCTTCGAAGCTACCCGTTATAGGCTCGCACAAGCTTCCTGAATGTTGCTCTTATGAGCTTCTTGTTTTAGCGCGGGTAAACTTCCTGTTTATGTGCTTTTATAAGAACTCTTTAATATGAGTTGACTGATTTACCGTATTGTGCATTTCATGTGTATTGCCCATGTATCCATCGATATTTTAAATGATTCAATAGGTAAATATAAAGATATAATATGTACATGATTATTGTATACTTGATATGATAAATACATGCATGTGGAAATTGAATAAGGATGAGCTCATTCATGTCTTTTGAAACTTATGTGAATTACATAATTAACATGTTTGATGAGGATGTATGTGTATTTAGATATTAATTTAATTGATTTAGAGGCACTTGTATGATTATTTTAAAAACGAATAAATGGTAAGTTTATTTCCCGTTATACGAACTTACTAAGATTAAAAGCTTACTTTATTTTATTTCTTCTGTTTTATAGTTCTCGGAAGCTCATAAATGTTGGAATAGGTCAAAGCATCATCATACTACCCTTGAAACACCCCTTACCCGTTTCGGATGCCAAAATAGGGTACGAGGCATTATCGGACTTAATCATACACAATATGTAAAAACCGGGCTACAAAATTTCGGTACGAGGCATTATCGGACTTAATCATACACAATATGTAAAAACTGGGCTACAAAATTTCGCTCATATCAAAATCATTCAAACACATGCATAATGTCCCTTACACAGGCCTTCGAGACCCCAAACATGCATTGAAAGTAGTTAAGGACTAAACCAAGAACTTTAGAAGATTTTGGGCAACTTAACAATTTTTCTTGTTTTGGTAAGTCACACGCCCGTAGGGGTAGGCCGTGTAGTCACACACGCCCGTGTGGCTTGGGACATGTCCGTGTCCTCAACCCATGTAACTCTTTGACTATGACGTCATCATCAAAATAAGGTCACATGGCCATATCAAACGCCTGTGTGTCCAGACCGTATGGTACATTAAAAATAAATGAATTTTTCAAAAAATGGTGCAGACTTTACACGGCCAGAGCACACGCCCACATGGGTAGGTCGTGTCTCTCACACGGCCAAGACACACGCCCGTGTTTTAGCTTGTGTTTTTACTATTGGGCATACTGACTTGTAAAACTAGGGTGCAGGGGACGCACGGCTATACAACACACTCATGGGGGCAGACCGTGTGTCACACACGGCCTAGACACATGCCCGTGTGTCTACCCATATGGACCATTTTGAGGCTATCTTCCAAGCTAATTGTCACCCTCAATCATTCCTACACTCAAACTTATTTCATAACATGCAACATAACATATTTAAACACTCAATATCCAATTCCATGGCATTTTCATGCCTTCAAAATATCATCCTAATGCATATTCAACTAATCATACCATTTAGAAACATTCCACACCAATTTCATGCATAAAAAATTTTGTTATCCAAATTCCATAATACATATCCATGACCATGATCATCTTAAGTCATTAAGTCATTTCTTATCTCCTAGCATCTATTCCACACCTCATCATTCATTCACCAAGCAATAACATATCACATCAACAAGGCATTAGCACATTCATGCATGGGTAATTAGATTACAACCCAATAATCAAATATAAGCCATATCACATGGCCATTACAAAATGAACCATTAATATTAGAGGCCTTTACAACTTGGCTAACTTTGCATGACACATATCACAAAATAACCAAGTCCCCTATACATGCCATACTCAAGTTATCAAATTCACTATACCCAATATTCTTTTGATAGTGTGATCGAATACTCCGACAGCTTTCGATCCCCAAGCTAGCTTGGCGGAACTACAAAGGATAGAAAGGAAAGGGGGTAAGCATTAAAGCTTAGTAAGTCCACATGCAAATAATATGCAATGATAGTAAGCAATTATCATACAAAGACATAATAACATAACCATAAAGATCACTCATCATTCAAGCATTTTGACTTATTTATCAAGTGTTCATATATATATATACTTTCTCATCACAAGTCATCCTTTATCTAAGCATTACTCGATAGTTTAACGTACGTACCTGTACTTACCCTTAATATATCATATGATTATACCTTCTTTAACATGCCCTCACTGGGACTTTCATCACCTCATCCATTACATTACCCATTAAACACTCAGAATACTATTGGATACACGAAAAATTTGCACATAAGTGCCACATATACATACGTAGCCAAAGCTATCATAACATGTAATGCTCATTAAGGAGCTACTCACGGGCCTGCTTATATAAGCTATCGGTCAAGGTGTAACTACATGGGCTGCTCACACAAGTTGTCAGGTATCTAAACCCTTACACAAGTTGTCAGGTATCTAAACCACTCTGGACTACCTAGCCAACAGTAGGACACAGAAGACCAGTACCCGAAACCAAATTACATGTACCTCATACATCATGAACTCAGACCACTTAATGAGTTCAGACACATATATATATCACGAACCCAGACCGCTCAATGAGTTCATATTTCTTAATTCCTAGGGACATGTCACTTGTATCCTAGACAATTCCTAAGGTTCAAACGGGGTTTCCTTACTTGTCGCATCACTGTCGAACTTGCTCGTAATGTTGTTTACGATATCCATAATACCGACCATGTACTTATGAAATATCAAGGCATATAATTCATGATAGCAAATAAGCATTTAAGTTCATATAACATTAAAGCATTAAAACATGTAATACATCACATTATTTACACATGAACTTACCTCGGTAAAAAATGATGATAAACGAACCTATTCATCGAAAACCTTATTCTTCCCTCAATCAAGACCCGTATCACGTTTTTCTTGATCTATAATACCAAATTTAACTTGTTTAATAATCACATTGTCCAAATCAGTCCATAATTCATACTTTGATGAAATTACCTTTTTACTCCTAACTTTTCACTTATTTACAATTTAGTCCCTAGGCTCGTAAAATGAAATGCATGCATTTTCTTTGTTACCCAAGCTAGCCGAATTTTCATTATACTCATAACAGCCCATATTTTCATCAAAATCAGATTTTTATTGCTTATTCTACACTTTTTTCAATTTAGTCTTTTTTAGTGATTTTCATGAAAAATCATCTTGTAAAAGATGTTTATCACACACCAAACTCTCATATTCCTCTATAAATAATCAAAATAAATGCATGCCAGACATAGATAAATTTTCATACATAAACCGTACTTCAAAATAAGGGCGAAATAGGTAAATCAAGCTACAAGGACTTCAAAAATGTAAAGAACATTAAAAACAGGCTAGGGAACACTTACTATTGAGCTTGAAAAGATGAAAAAAACCCTAGATATGGCTCCTTGAGATTTTCGGCAATGGGGGAGGAAGATGGACACCATTTTGACTTATTTTCCCTTTTTATTCTTTTATTTACCAAATGACCAAAATGCCCTTAAGGCTTTTCTTTCAAATTTTTCCTACACATATCCATTTTTGTCCAAACTTTTAGAAATTGGTCAAACTGCTAATTAGGACCTTCTAATTTATAATCTAAAACAATTTCATCTTAAAAGCTTCTAGAACACAAGTTTTGCATCTTATTCAATTTGGTCCCTAAAGTTTAATTGGACAATTTATGCATAGAATTTCTTCATGAAATTTTTACACAAGCATGTATTCATATCATGAACCACATAACAATCATAGAATAATTATTTCTATCTCAGATTTGTGGTCTCAAAACCACTGTTCTGACTAGGCCCTAACTCGGGATGTTACAGTCCTTCAGTTTGTTTTGTTATAAATAGCAAACCTATTTTAATATAATGGCATGTATAGGTTAAGTTGGCCAATGATGGAATATATATGGTTGGTTATAACTAGCCATTGGAATGGCTAGTGATGGCTTTTTTGATGTAAATGTATGACGGTATAATATGATTAATATAAATATGTGCTTGGTATGATTAGACTGAATTTTGGTAAATTTATATGTTTATACAAATAGGTAAGTTTGAATACATGAATACATGTGATGATATATCATGCATACGATTGGTTGTGACTTGGTTTTAATGTCTTGAATTAGTTGGTGAATGTATTCAAGTGTTGTTGTAGGTTGAAGGCAAATTTGGGTGAGAAAAGTCGCCTTGAAAATAGCCTATTTTCACCCACACAAGCAGACACACGAGCGTGTGTCTTAGCCGTGTGTGACACATAGCCATGCGCTCGGGTGTGTGGTTTGGTCGTATGTCCCCTGCATCTTTAAAATTGAGAAACAGAATGCCTAGGTATTTTCACACATGCGTGTATCTCAGCCGTGTGTCTAACACATGGCCGTGTGACTTGGCCGTGTGACCCCTTCACCTAATTAATGTAAAATAAATTGTTCGCACAGCCTAGCACCAAGACGAATGGCTTGGCCTTGTAACCCAAGTCCGTAGCTACCCTAATTTGAACATAGGCTGGGACACGGTCGTGTGCCTCACATCAAATGCCTACACGGTCTAGAACACGAGCGTGTGTCCCTTGCACCTAAGAAAAATTTTAAAATTTTGCGAAAAAATCTCTAAGATCCTGGTTTAGTCCGATTTGATCTAAATGCATATTTTGGGCCTCGATGGCCCATTTAAGGGAATATATGATTGATTTTGGATATGAATAATAAATGTATGACTGTAATTGATCTGTAAACTCAAGTAATGCTCCTTAACCCTGTTCCAACGACGAATAGGGATTAGGAGTGTTTCAAAGATGGTTATTAGTAACATATTTTCTCCACTTACTTGTTATTTATACTATAGTTAATTACTAATTAACCTTGATTAATTAAATTAAACATGTTTTACTTTTAAGTAAGCTTAATTTAATAATAATTTAATTTTTGATTGGAATCATCATCAAAATCCAATCTCATATTGCAGACTGGTTTATTTACAACTTTGATGCACAAAATGTATACGTATGTATATGTATAACCACTAAATATTTGAAGACAAAATTATAACATCACAATATAATTTAATAAAAAATCAAAATATTTCTCATAAAATGTTATGAACTAAAAAAAGTATCACTTTTTAAAATCTATCGCTATAAATATCGTGACATTTCTCCTAAAATATCATGATAGAGTAGTTATTTGTTTATTAAGATAAATCGTTAATATAAAAATGTTACTATTTAAATAAAGGTCAAAATTATTTCCTTTTCAAGAGAAACAAAAAAATCTTTTAAAAATATCTTTGATAGACATTTGACAATTGATTAGCATTTAGTGTAACTCAATCTAATAAAAGATCATATTTCAAGTTAAGTAAATAATAAGATAGAGAAAACATGAAACTCAATAAAAAACGTAACAGCTCATTTTTTAGTGGTGTTGAAAACAGTTGTTTAAGAACTACAAATTCAACGAGTGAGTCCAGAAATATTATTATTTAATATTTACGAGTCAAATATAGTAGTATATTGAATGTTGAGTTGAAAATTTTGTTATTTGAATGAATAGTTAAGTTCAAATGGTTTTTGAAATCAAGGTATCAAGAACTCGTTTCTATAAACCGTGTCCATAAATATTTTCATCAAAGCGTTTCTGTGGAGGAACCCATTTTGAATTTGATAAATGCATTGCTTGTGAAGTATGTGTTTGTATATGCCCTATAGATCTACCTACTGTTGATTGGAAATTTGAAACGGATATTCGAAAAAAATGATTGCTTAATTACAGTATTGATTTCGGATTTTGTATATTTTGTGGTAACTACATTGAGTATTGTCCAACAAATTGTTTATCAATGACCGAAGAATGTGAACTTTCTACTTACGACCGTCACGAATGTGAACTTTCTACTTACGACCATCACAAATTAAATTATAATCAAATTGCTTTGGGTCGTTTACCAATGTCAGTAATTGATGATTATACAATTCGAAAAATTTTGAATTTAATTCAAAGAAAAACTCAGTAAGTAAACCTCTTGTTCTATTAAAATAAAGAGAAATTTCTCATTCTTTCTCTTAAGGTTCCGTTTTGGTTTAAGTTAAAAGATTGTTTGGTTTGAATTAAAAAAAGAATGAGACCTTTGGTTAATAAATAAAAATTCAATTACAAATTAGCTGGTTGATAAGAATTTCATATTCCTTTTTATTGAAAATTAAAATATATTAATATATTTGTAATTATTTCGAAATATATAGTTTCAAAAAACAAAATAACATTTTCTTTTGAACAAACAAAAAAGAATCAAAAACGAAATTGTCCAATAATTGTGCTTAGAGCAATTCACGCCTAATAGATTAGGATTTTATTCAATTAGGAATGTATCATAAAAAAAATTTCCTGGTTGGGTCAATAAGATCATAAAAAGCATTCGATTTATTTATCTCTTATTTTACACAGAATGGATTTGCCTGGACCAATACACAATTTTCTTATAGTTTTTCTGGGATCGGGTCTTATATTAAAAGGCTTGGGAGTGGCATTACGTATCAATCCAATTTATTCTGCCTTTTCATTGGGATTGGTTCTTGTTTGTATATCTTTATTTTATATTCTCTCAAATTTTCATTTTGTAGCTACTGCCAGGCTCCTTATTTATGTGGGAGCCATAAATATTTTAATCCTATTTGTTATGATGTTCATGAATGTTCAGAATATTATAAAAATTTTAATCCATGGACCATTGGGAATGGCCTTACTTCGTTGGTTTGTACAAGTATTCTTGTTTCACTAATTACTACTATATTAGATACATCACGATACGAGATTATTTGGACTACAAGATCAAATCAAATTATAGAACAAGATTTGATAAGTACTAATCAACAAATTGGAATTCATTTAGGAACTTATTTTTTTTCTTCCATTTGAATTCATTTCAACAATTCTTTTAGTTGCTTTAATAGGTGCAATTGTCGTGGCTCGTCAATAATAAATCTTTCTAACTAGGAAAGCAAGCAATCAAAATTAAACATTTTTCTAGTTTTTCTGTCTTATCGCATCCATTTTCTTTGAATTTTATTTGAAAATTGCTCGTGTATAAAATAGAAATTCATTTATTCAATATATTTCTTATAGATTCTTTTTTTATATATACTCTAGTCAATCAATTCTGTTGAATTATTGTTCATATTAATAATGAATCAAAATTGATAAGAAGTTGGTCAATGATGCTCGAACATGTACTTGTTTTGAGTGCCTATTTATTTTTTACAGATATTTATGGATTGATCACGAGTCGAAATATGGTTAGGGCCCTTATGTGTCTTGAACTTATACTGAATGCGGTTAATATAAATTTTGTAACATTTTATGATTTGTTTGATAGTCGTCAATTAAAAGGAAATATTTTCTCAATTTTTGCCATAGTTATTGTAGCTGTTGAAGCAAGTATTGGATCAGCTATTGTGTCCTTGATTTATCGTAACAAAAAATCAACACGTATCAATCAATCAACTTTTCTGAATAAGTAATATTAAATTATAAGATTCGCCATTTTAAATTAGCATGTACAATATTTTGGAATCTACATCATGTTTTCGAAAACATAAGAAATCAAAGTATATTGGTCATTTCTCATGAGTTGATCCCGAAGGAAATTAATTAGAAAATTTATGGTAAATTGTTAATTCATCTAGTGTTTAACTATATTTATTTACAAGTTTACTATATTAAAATTTTATTATGTTCAAAAATTTATAGATCCCATGTCACATTCAGTAAAAATTTATAATACATATATTGGGTGTACTCAATGTGTCTGAGCCTACCCCACCGATATGCTAGAAATGATACCATGGGATGAATGTAAAGCTAAGCAAATTGCTTTCGCTCCAAGAACAGAAGATTGTGTTGGTTGTAAGAGATGCGAATCTGCTTGTCCAATGGATTTCTTAGGCGTTCGAGCTTATTTATGGTATGAAACAACTCGAAGTATGGGTATTAAATATTTATGGAGTGACTATATAGGTGTATTGAAGTTTGATTTAGAAATTTTAGTGATTTGATTGTTAATTAAAGAAAAATGACTAAATCATAAAAGTCATAAAACTTAATCACTATTGATTTAAAATGATTAAATAAGCATAGAAACATATTTAAAAGGGCTTTATATGGTAATTTCACCGTAATTATATCATAGTGGACAAATTTGATGTAGAAATAAATTAATTATATGTTAATTTTATATTAAAATGTTAAAATGATAAGTTAAATAAAAGAAAAACATGACATTTTGTAAGTCATCTTCTTCAAATTTCCACTCGAAACCACGATTAGAAACCTTTAAGAGGTTCGATCAAGCTATTGCTTTGCATACAAGTCAATTTTTATTCTATTTTTAATGATTTTTATATTTTTGAGATCGTTGTAGTTTAATCTAGTTAACCCAAGGACTAATTCGTAAAACCATTAAAAGTTTTTATTTATGTCATTGATGAAATTATGATTTTTTTTTAAGTTTGATGATAGATTTATAAGCTTGATACTTAAATATGACTATTTTGTAAAGTGATTTTGGTTAATTTTAAGTTTAGGGTCTAAATTGATAAAATAATAAATTTAGCATGAAATTATTGTGAAATATCAATAATTACGGGTTTTATAAGTATAAGCAAAAATTTGGCTAGCTTGGTTTTGGACTTAATTGTGGTAATTGTATAAGTTCCGAGATTAGGGACTAAATTGAATAAAAGGTAAAAGTTCAGAGTAAAAGTGAAAATATTGATAAAGGGTCAATTATATGAATTTTAATATTTTAAGATATTTGAATTGGTTAATTAAGTTAAATTATTATAGAGATCAAGAAACGAATCAATATGTTGATAATCGCGAGAAAGGAAAAGTTATCGAGTAGTCGTCGTCGAGGTATCAGTAACTATTACATTTTGGTAAGTTCGTATTAGGTTTATCATATTTATAATTATTTGAATTTAATTATATATGTGCTTATGTATATATATATTATAGTTAACAAGTTTAATTGAGGTAAGACATGAGATTCAAAATGAAGGATTGATTTGTAAAGCATCGTAAATGAGTATGAGTGAATTGAATGGTATATCATATAAAATGTATATGAGCAGGTTAATCGTGATGTAATAGTATAAAGATAAAAAGGTTATAGAATACATGTTAAAGCCAATGTGAACTTAGTGAATAGTTAGGATACAAATGACAAGACATTAGGATTTATATTAAGCAGGTACTATGTACCGATGTTGGCTATGTGCCATTTATATTTAGCAAGGACTATGTACTGATGTTGCAATAAAAGACACTTTATGCAAGTGTTATATTTAATAGGTACTAAGTACTGGTGATGGATACCATATCGATGGCTTGAGATCCTCTATATGTTGCAGATTCTCTGAAGCTTGTGTGAGCATTACCCTTCTGTGTATCCGAAGTCAAGCTATTGTTCTCCTAGAAAAATAGTTAATTATTGAAATGGAAATTAAATGAGATGATATGATTAATTATGTTGTGTTGAGTATAGCTTGATGTATGAATCTTGGCATGTAATGTTTTGATGATTTGATTTATCCAGGCTTAAAATGACAGGTATGTAATGTTTTGTTTTACGAACTTACTAAGCTTTACGTAAGCATACTTTAGTTGGTTTTCTTCTTTGTATATTGTTAGACTTTTGCTGTTGATTGGAACATCATTAGAGATCGCACTATCCGGCAACTCTTTCGATAATTATTTGTTTATTTTGGCTCGATTATAAGTGGCATGTAAATAGAGTTTTGGCTATGTAAAATTTAAGTACCATGGTTGCATTTTGTGTCGTTTGAAGTTTATAATATGAATGTTGAGGGAAGTTCTAACTAGTATTTTAGTTGGTTGTGGTGTGTGATGGTAAATACATGTTTTGATATCTAAATGCATTTTAAATGGTTATTTTAGTATAAATGTTTAGGTAACTAGGTAAACCATGTTTAGGTAAAAACATATATAATAATTTATTGTATTTTATTATTTTATTCCCCAAAAAACTTGTTCCCATGTTCCCACTTTCTTTCTTCCTTTCTTTCCTATCGGTTTTTTTTTTCCTACCTTTTCTTTTTTGTGGCTATTTCCAAGTTTATAATCGCACAAGTTTTTTTCTTAATTCCTTCCCTTTTGATTTGAATTTAGTACATATTTGAGGTTGAGGGAGGATTGCAAGACGGTGGTCTCTCCGACCAATTAGGTTCTATTCTTAAGTTGTTTTTCATTAAAGGTTTCGGTGTTCTCGTTCTTGAGGTTTAGATTAACTACCTCACCAAGTGTGTGATCTAATCCAAAAAATTCATCAGAAATTCAGAAAATCTGCGAAACAAGGTTGTTTTTCGAAATTTCCAGTGGCACAGGGCCGTGTGAAATCATGCAGATTATATGAGGCACAAGGTTGTGTGAAATTATATAGACCGTGTGGGTAAACCGTATGGACCACACGAACTAATTTTTTGGGTCGTGTGCGACAATACAAACTTATAACTTATATTAAAATATAACTTAAAAATTAATTGTGCTTTAAAATAACATTTATGTAACCCAAAAATAATTGTCCTTTTAGTTAAAAATTAAAATATTGTTTACTATAAATTAATTATTTTGTGAATAAAATTTGAATTTGAAGTGTTAGAATATTAGTAAGTCGAATGTTTTAAAATTTTAGAAGGTGAGCAGTTTTTTTTATTTTTAATTTTGAGAAAAAAATAAATAATATTTAATAATTGTATGTCTATTAATTTCAACAATTTATTTATTATTAATAATATCAATGATGGTTTTAGGAGTTGGAAATAGATTAATAAAACCAAACACTCTGAACCTTAGATGATTTTGATAAATAAATAAAAAAAAACAATAATAGCTGTGAATTATCATATATCTACATTTGTTTGAAAAGTTTAGGAGAAAAAGTGATACAACACCAGAAACTATCACCAAATAAACAATTCCTTCAAATTTCAAGCAATGAAGCCCATAAGCATCATCATAACAAGATAGAATTTTAGTTAAAACATTGAACTTAACCAGAATTACCATTAATTAAATCAAGTAAAATATAAACACAAACAGTAGTAGAATATAATAATAATAATAATAATAAGCACGAATTTTAAGCAAACATGAAAACAAAAATCAATAAAAGGTGAGTAAAGAGCTAAGCTCACCTATGAAATCTTCCTACTCTTCCATGGATCTAAATAAACCACCAAATTAGCATCAACTACGCCAAAAACTGAATCTAACAACTAGGGTTTAGGGGTTTTAATGACGTCCTTTAGTGGGCTTTTACACTTAAATTTTTAGAAAATTAAAATTAAAAATAATGAATTGTTACCATTTTCGGCCCAATTACTCTTGATTTTGAAGCCTTTAAAGATTAAACACCAATTTCCAACTTTTTTGGGTTAATGAACTTCCCGACTTGTACGATGTCTAAATTTTCTCAACTTAAGTAGTCAAAATTTTTTAAAAATAATCCCACACTTTTAACATATTTCTGTTTTGGTTATTCAGATTTAAAATTTTTATTTTAATTATAAATATTTTTAAAATTTAATATTTTAGTCACTCTTCCGTTAAAATCATTCAAGGTAGTCTTTTCTTATTGGCATAATAGTAAATTTAGCCCTCAACGTTTCACACTCTATTAATTTAGTTTTATTTCTTAAAATTTCAAAAATTAAAATTAAGATCTTTAAAAATAAAATAAATTATTTAAACGTTCTTTTTCGATAAATATGCATAAAATTTTATAAGAATACATACAAAATTATAAATAAATTAATACTTATTTTTCTCTTTTTTTAATATGAAATTTTTTAAAATAATACTTTTATAAATAAAATATTTTTAAAAATCCCACAAATAAAACTTAAACTAGATTCAATATTTTTCCTATTTTATAAGTTTATTTATAAATAACAAACTTTATTATACATTCAGCCTTTCTCCTAGTCTTCGTCAAATTTGTTAAGTGTTGGGTATCGCTTTTGCCCACAACCACTAGCACCATAACCCTTACGCCAAACTCCTCGATTTTTACATCTTCCATCATTGCACCATTGAATTAGGAATTGATTGTGGAGCTCCTGGCTTGACCTTTCACCTACTAGGTCACTAAGACCTCATCCTCACCTATATATCCCATTCATACCCACCTTCAAGCACAACCTCAAATACAACAAACTCATTTTGAGCAATTACCTAAAGACATCAATTTTACCTGTAATCACCCTAACACGGCCTAGACGTTATGGCCGAGTTCTGAAGGCTACATTAGCCATCGAAATAGCCTAGTAAAACTATCGGAGTTTATAAACAATCTTTTTAAAATATTTGTTTATATTAGAAGAAAACTTAGCCTTATATCTCTTTTTCACAAAAACAGGTTATTTTTAACATTTCCTTGTAATGGTAACTATTTTTGAAAATTTAGTTGATTTTCAAAATATTTACTTTTCAAAAATCTCATTTACATAATATCGAAACGGAAAAGTGATATTCAACATAATTTTAATGAAAAACCAGAATTCCATGCATGATTAAATCAAAATTCATGTTTCAATAGCCTAAAATCGATTTAAACGTCATGCATGCCAAATAAACCCCAAATAAGAAAAAAAATCTATACCACAATTCATATAAAATAATACAGTTCCCAAATAACAGAAGTTATAATATTATGTCTAAAGTACATTTAACGAAAATTATCTGAACCAAGACTTTCGAATGCCAAGCCCGTATCCTAACCTTGCAGGTTATCTGAGAATATTGAAATAGAAGGGTGAGCTTAAAGAGCTCATTGTGAGTCTAAACAAAAGAAAATCAGTGCAAAACAACATACAAGACATAAAAAATAGCAATTTTTCAGCTCAACTCATCAGTATAGCATTTCAGAATTTTTAGTTTGCTTTTACATGGTTATGAATGGCAATGCAATTTTAGTTTATCAAAAAAGATCCTACCCAACTCTAATACACACCATAGTAAGAGTTCCCAAAACTCATCCATCCCTACACACTGCGTTGTAGATAAACCACAAGTAAGTTGCAAATAAACTGCCAGAAAAAACTATGGGTAAATCACCATTATTTTCAGATAAAAAGTTTGTAGTTAAATTGTCAATAAGTTGTGGGTGAACCACCCGTGTTTGCAAATTATTAAACCACCAGTACTTCCTCTGTTCATATTGTCCCACCCCATGCTATGCAAAATGACATACTAGTAATAGAACAATACAGAAACAGTAAGCATGCTTTAACATGTATTCAATTCAAAAGTAGTAGTAGACGTGTTTAACATACAATTAGTAAGACAGAAGCAATAATAACAGTAACAGTTTATCAAAAATACAATGATAATAGACACGTATCATTCACATGTCATGAATATAACAATAATAATTCAGTCAATCAAATCATAGATTTTAAAATATACATAATATCAAGGTCTGAATTGAATGTACAAAAATTGTAAAAACAATTCAAGGACTATACAGGGACTAAACTGAACAAATCACAAATTCTGGGCAAAGTTGTAAAACAAGGGTCACACAACTTTGTGATAGCCTGATGTCGTGTGAAAAGGGGTACACGGCTGTGTAATAGCCTGGTACCATGTGGAAAACGATAAATTACCCTACAGTAAGGACACGATCATGTGGTAGGCCGTGTAATAGTTTGAGGCCATGTAACAGGATGAGGCTGTGTGGTTCACGAACTACCCTAAGATTTATAGGTTTACATGGATGTATAGTCCATCCATGTGGTCCACATGCCCGTGTGGGAGACCGTGTTACCCTAAAAATTGCACAAGATCACCATCGATTTACTTGGAAAAGACACAACTTCCAGCATGGGTCCAATTAGCACTCCTCACAATTGATTTTGATCCAATTCACCTAGATCTGATTCGTCAAATTAACCATACAAGTATTCATATGTTAAATTCGACGTTAGGGATTTCAACAAAATTCGATAGATATTGATTAACAATTTGAAAAGATTTACGTCAGACTATGATATTACAAAAATATGGGATCTAATCATTAAAACAAAGTGTACTTACTAATTCTTGGAAAAGATATCGAATGCTACTAACAACGATTCTAAATATCGATAGAAATTAAACTAAAAGGGTACAATTCGATATGTGAAAGAAAAATAATTGACAACACAAAGAATGAAATAGGGTGCAAGAATAAAAGAAAAAAAGAAGAGAAAATAAGATGGAAAGCTAATTCTACTAAAATTTTGAAAAGGGTAATGTGAAAAATCAAAATAGAATAAGAATTGATTAAATATCTAGGGTTAGTAAAACCTAGGGGCGGCATAAGTAATTTACCCACACTTGTTGAAAATTAAAAGAAAATGAAAGAGGAAAGAGGGGCTCAAACTTGGGTTTCCAAGAAAGGGCTCTAACATTTAACCATTCAGCCTATAACTCATTTCTTGCTTAATCTATATTCTTAACTACATATATTTTGAGGTGTGACAACTCTCCCCTCCTTAAAAAAATTCGTCCTCAAATTTTACCTAATTCTAATAGATGAGGATATTGTTGATGAATCGTGTCTTCCAGTTCCCACGTGGCCTCTTCAGTGCCATGGTTTCGCCACAGAAGCTTAATTAGAGGAATTTGTTTCTTTTTCAGAACCTTTACCTCATGATCTAGAATTTGCACAAGTTCCACCTCAAATGATAAATCTAGTTGTACCTCAATCTCTTTGATCGGAATAAAATGGGAAGCGTTAGATCGGTACCGTCTCAACATGGAAACATGGAATACGTCATGGATACGGTCTAGTTCAGGAGGTAACTCTAATTAATACATCACTAGACCAACTCTCTTTTTAAGGATTTTGTAAGGTCCAATGAACCTAAGACTCAATTTTTCCTTTTGTCCGAACCTCAAAACTTTCCTGTAGAGATACTTTTAGAAAAATTTGATCTCTGACAAAATCATTTACATCATTACAACATATCGTTAGTTGACTGACGTGAATTTAAAAGAGAAAACAGTTTTTTTCTATGTCATTTAAAAAAGTGAAATTGTTTTATCAAAATAATTGTTTTCAAATTATGAGATGTGTTGTAATAGTTGCTCATTTCATTTTTTAGTCATGTAGTTGGGGTTCGATCCCCACTTATGAAAATGAAGTAAATTTTATGGTCGGTCATTTACCTCTTCAAAAAGCACTCATAACGAGGGGATTAGTCACACTACCAACGATATATACCTTGGTTATGACCAAAAAAATAATTGTTTTCCATTGGTTTTAAAAGTTTAGCTGAACATTATGACTTGAATTATTTTTTACAGTTCACATCAGTTAATTAATACAATTTTTAAGAGTGTGTTTAGATGAATAACTTTAATTTTTTTGAGAATTTTAAAAATGCTAGCACTTTAGAATCCATTAATTCAAAATGCTAGTATTTGTAATTAATTTGTTTGGATAAATAATTGATTTGGGAAAAATTAGGTTGCTAGAATTTTACAAATTAAAAAAGTTAATAATTATATTAAAATAAATAATATAAAAACATTCAATATGGATTTATATTTATAAAAAATTATAAATATTTTTAATAAAATAAGTTTTAAAAAGTATTTATTAGAATTAAATAAAAATAATTTTGAAGTTTAAGTTTTTTTTGTCTTATAGTGAGATTATATGTATTAAATCAAATAAAATTATGAGAAATTTTGAAAAATCGCCTCTTAAGTGAAATTTGAAAAAGTAAATTGAATTAATAAAATTTCCTGTTGAATTTGCGAGTTTTAAAATTCTTCAATATATTTATTAAATAAGTAATTTTTTTTAAAATTTTGAAAAATTTAATAAAAATAAAATATTTCACCCACACATGCTCTAAAAGTTTTAATAATTTGAATTAAGATATATATCATCAATAAAAAGAACTGATCAAAATATGCTGAACTAAATCTTTAAATTTAGTATGGAGATGAAAATCACATTGTGATTTGAAAAAAAAAAAAAGAAGAAGAAAGTTGCGTGCCTTTTTACAAAAGAGGAAAGAAAAAGCCCAAGAAATAGGCTTGAGTGTTGGCCCAGTGTTCACAAACATTGATGCGAAGATGCCCTGCCCAGTGGCAGGACCAGCCAAGGGAAGTGATGATTGAGTGATTTATAATGAAAAAACCCCTTCGACAAAACGAGGCTTCTATTTTTTGAACCCCATGTCCCCCTCCATCCCTACATCTTCCACTGCTTCTATGTTTCCTTTATACCACGCTTGTTCCCTTTACCCTTCTTTCGCTTTCCATTATCATGCCTTGGGTCCCCCATCATCATCATCATCATCATCATCTTCCATATTCTCTATTACATTCTCACACCCAGATCTATATACATAAACAATTCCATGCTTTTTGTTCTGTAATAACCTTTGATTAAAGCTTTTGAAGGAAATAAAAAAGATGTTATCCCCATAATTATCTCAAATCCAATCATTTCTTTGCTATCTAAAGTCCATACATTTATGACTCATCTCAATCCTTCCCTTTTCAAAGGAATTAATCAAGCAAATCTTCTTTTTGTTTGGTATACACTTGAAATAAAAAAACTAATGCTTTTTTCAAATACGTAAAAAGAAAGGATTTTAATCATTCCCAATCGTAAAATGATACACAATTTTTATAAATTTGTTGATAAAACGACAAATAAAGTGTCAACCCATAGCATTGAGAAATAATGAACCAAAGTCCCCAATTGCCAATAAATCCCAAATTCCCTCTCTCTCGGACTCTTTCAAATTGAATCATGTAGGTGTTTGCAAAAGCAAAACTTTCCCTTCACTTCATATTTTTTTTATTATGTTATACTTGTGTTTAAATTTTGATGGATTAATATTTTGTTTATCTTTGAATTTATTTAAAAGTATTTAGATATCACTTGAATTGGTATTTGAGCTTATATGCCTTCACCCAAGTTAGTATATCCATATTAACACATTTGTTTATGTTGATATGTCATTGATGGCAAATTTTATAGTGGCACATGGAGTAAACTACATGTTAACCCTTAAAAATTTAACTTGTTAATAAATTAGGGGCAATATGTGTGGTGTGATACAAATTTAGGCATTAATTAAATATTTTAGACAAGTTTAAGGGATAAATTACATATTAACTCAATTTTAATATGTTAATAATTTATATTAGGTAAAATTTGAGATGTATTTTGAAAAATAAATTTTAAAATATTATGATATATTATGTTTATGTCATATAATAGTAGGGTTTTTAGTTCTTTTTTTTTTCTTTGGATTTTAGGTAGAGTCTTGACTTTTTTATATAAAGCAAAAAACTTTACCTTGCTTAAAGCTAAGTGGGTGGGTCCAAAATTATTGTTCAACATCAGATTTGGTTGATCTTAATGTCAAAGGCTCAAAAGGGGCGGTGGAGATTTAGGTAGGTGGCTTAGATCACACAAGAGTCAACTTAAGAGATCTAACGTTTATGAGAGTGTCTTGGGGTCTATGTACTTTAGCCGCTTTTATGTTGTTGGTAAAAAAGCTCTTATAAAAATATGATTATAAAACAATTATATTAAAATTAATTTAAGTTTTGATTAAAATGATAATACTGGTGTTCAAAAATTTTGGTTAAATTTTACTGTTAGTTTTTTTATTTTACAAAAATTGTGGATTTAATTATTATACTTTAATTTGGTTATTTTTAATTCATATACTCTTTAAATTTTAAAATTCCAGTGTTTACCAAATGTTAAATTCATTAAGTTATTTTTTGTTATTTCCAAAATATCATGTGCCAAACATATTACCGTATGTATAATGTCATGTCAGTTTATTATTTCCACATATTACTTACTAAAAATTTAGTTAATTTATTAACGACTGTCATTTGTGTCAAGACTGAAATTTTAAAATTTAGAATTTAAAATGATTCAATTGCAAATTTTGGATTAAATCTACAATTATACATTTAGCATAGGTAAACCTAATCATCGGTTAAGCCACTCTCCCAGGCCAATCCAAAAAGTGAAAGGCTTTGGGAAAAATATAGGCCTAAAATATGGGTTTGAACTAAAATTAATGCCCGTTTTCTAAACCGTCCAGGCCTCGGGTAGGTTTTTTGGCCCAGGCCCGACTTAGCCCAGCCCAAGTTAGTTTTTTTGTTATTGTTTTGTTGTCATTTCGTTGCTATTTTATTACCATATTATTATTATTGTTTGGATATTGTTTATTTTAATATTTATTGAAAAATATTTATTTTAATATTTTTAGTGTATTTGATATATTATATTTTTCAAAAAATTTTATATAAAAAATAATAAAAAAATGATAATACAGATAGGCTGGGTCAGGTTCGGGTTTAGCATTTTTAATATGGGTTAGGCTTGGACAGAATTTTAGGCTTATTTTTTCAAGGTTGGGCTAGCCCATGCCTAGAATCGGGCCTAAAATTGTACATCAGTTCGGTCGGCCCATGATTAGGTTTAAGTACACTAATAATTGAATTTAAACAAGCAAATTTAATTACTATTTAGTTCAAGACTAAAATTTTAAAATTTTAAAAGTACAAAGACTAAAATTAACCAATTCAAAAAATACAATAAATAAAATTGATCTGATTAAAATACAAGGACTATATTCATAATTTTTACAAAGTATAGGGACTAATAATAAAATTTAACTTAAGGTTTTTTTATGTCTTGGATTTAAATAATAATTGTGATTTATTTTAAGTTTGAATTCCTTTTTCTAACTTTTATGTAAAAATATGAAAGATAAAAACACTTTCATAATAACATTTGTTACTTTTTAAATAAAATTTGTGTCTGCTTAATTAGTTAATAAACATAATAATTTTTTTGCCACGTGGAATTCATTAAGTAAAGGTGAATTGGGATGATAAAAGAGAATTTTTCTAATCAATGGCTTAATTAACACACTTTTTTAAATCACTCTAGGTTTATGAATAATTGTGCTGTTTACTATCGATGAAATAGTAGAATTTTACAAACGAATCTAACATAATGTGAAGTGCTTTTATTATTTTACTCCACAGTACACCATACACCATACACCATATACCCCTTTATATTATATATTTCAACAATTTTATTATACGTTCTGATTATGTTTGTTTTGTTATATAATATCTAGAACTATTTATAGTTCTTTCTTTAACTTATAGAAAAATAATTCACTTCAATGTATTTGAACTTATGTCTTTTTACATTAACAACAATACATATACTAATAGAGTGAAGACTCACTCAATCAATTTAAATATTTTTTTTATTTCATTAACAGCCAACAGAGTAATAATCTTAATAATATATTCCTCCAGTGTTTTGGATAGTGATTTTACGCTATTAATATAGAAAATGTTATTTCTTTTAGCTTCTTTCTAAAATTTAAATAGGGTACATATGATTTTAAATTAGATTTGATCATGGGTTTGATAATCTATTTAGGTTCGAAGATTCGTCAGAAAATGGATTTGGATAAAAAATTATACTTTTTTTTAAACAAGTCGAGCCTCAATAAGATTTTTTGGCCCGATCTAACCCGAATTTGTCTAATTTTTCACTATTGTTTTGATATTGTTTTGTTGCCATTTTGTTATTATATTGCTACTATTTTGTTGTTATTGTTTGAATATTGTATTTCTTATCTTTATTATTAATTTGCTACTATTTTAAAAGCATTTACCTGTTAAGTTGTAACTATATTAGTGTTATTTAAGTATAAAGAAGTTTTAATATATTTTTAATTTTTTGGGAAACATTTGATTTTAATATTTTCACTGTATTTGATGTATTATATTTTTTAAATTTATTTTTATATAAATAATAATACGAGTCAGGCTCGAGTTTAGCATTTTTTATCTAGATTGAGTTTAGGTCAAATTTTACTTTCATTTTTCGAGTTGGACCCTAACCTAGAAAACAAGTGTAGAATTTTTCATTAACCAGATCCAAAACCAGCTCAATCTATGATCATGTCTATTTTGAACCTATATTTTTTTGTACGGATAGTAATATGGATACTAACTGAAATAAAACTCAACTGACAAAAAATATTAATCTTTAATACAACTTATAATTATAATTGCAAATAACCATAATCATAATAACTTGTTACAACAAACAAAGGGTTAAGCATTAGAATATATTTGAATTTAAGAAACTTACTAATGAAACTCAAACCTATATTTTTTTAAAAAAACTTTCATAACTTTCTACTTACTTACCTAATTTAATTAATAAATTAAATATATTAACACTTTTTATATTTATATTATATTTAAATCCCTAACTAAATTAGTGTCATAAATTAATTAAGCATAAAAAAATTAAAAATCTATTATTTTTTAGAAAATAAATATTACTGTAAAAATGTTTTTACATCTTTTTATATTTTAACATAAAATCAATTCGTAATTAAAAAAATATTCACATGATAGATCTTGAGAATTTACTATTTCAACTTTTTTTATGGACTAATATAATAATAATATTCATAAAACTTACTAATAATAAATAATAAATTGGAAGAAGGTGATTGGTGAGGGCCATCATTGACATGAAAGGAAGAGATAAGATAAAAAGCTAAGAATGCGGCGAGTTTAAGTTCCAAAGGCCATTGAACAGAGTGCTTAGACTTCTTAGACTTAACACTCCAAATCTTAAGTCTTAAGTGTACGCGTGCGCTGCCCACCGATTTCAGCGTCCATTCTCCACCGCCCGATCCTTTTTCTCATCCACATAGATACACATGCCCTTCCACGTGATCTTATCATCGTCACGTGCCCCCGGGAATGTTCAAATTTCAACGACCTCCCCTAAAAGAAAATTTTATTAATTTTATATCATCTTAATTAATGTCACTAAACTAGCTAACATATAATAAAAAAACAATTAAATTACGAAAATTATTAAAAATTTAAAAGTTATATTTATAAAAAAAATAATTAAACAAATTTTAATTGTTCTCTAACTATAAATAAAAATATTATTTATTATATCCATGAGAAAAGATCTACTTACATCAATGTAAAATTCAAATAGTTTTACACTCCATAACTTTTTATATTATTAATATTTTTTAAAATATTGTAAATATTAATATATATTTAACGATTGAAAATGTTTGTACATAAAAACAAATAGTATATAAATTAGAGATGTAATTTATTATTTATCTTGGAATCAGATCATCTTTTTCACACTTCAATTTTAAAATACCCAAAAGCATTAGTTGAGAATTTAAAAAAAAGGTTGGTAAACAATTATTGTTTTATCCCAATTAGTTGTACTGAAAGTAGGTAATAGAATTATGTACATTAGCACATTATTAAGATATTGCTCAACAAAATCATAATAAAGGACTGTTATTATTATTTAAAAAATGTGAAGCAAAATATAAACAAGATTTCCAAAGGAGACAAGTTTTGTTTTGGTTTGGCTTCCATGGAGGAAGGATTCATGACCCACCATGCAAAAAGTTGTCCCCTTGCGTTTTCTCTTTCGGGCCAATAATCTGGTTTATTACTATTTAATGCTATATATGATATAAATTATTATTTTGAAATTTCCATGTTTGTGACGAGGCCTATCGTTTCATGCGTTCAACCATGCAACAGTCCATCAGTCATCACTTTTTTTTTGTTTTTTGTTTTTGTTCTTATTATTATTTTTTATCATGTACATAGCATGACTTGCGCCATAAAAAGAAGACTCTTTTCTTTCCAATTCAATCAAAAAATATCTTTGCCATTTTAATTTCCCCACTTTAAAAGCAACTCAATCCACCATTTTCTATTATTTGAACCAACTATTTATCATGGGTTTTATTCTAACAACTACTTATGAAAATACAAGCCATTACCTTCAAATATTTTTCAAATTTTACAACTAGTACAAAGTAGTAAATTTTATTTATTGGATGTACAAAAAATAATAATGCATGTTTATTTATTGGAAGAAATAATTAAAGATGTGCGTAAATTTAATTTCTTGCATTGAATTAATATTTCATAAGAAGAAGAAATAAATTTACTATCAAGACATAGATTGGAGGCACATAAATGTGTTAAGAGTAATAGGTATAAATAAGGAAACAAAGGAATTATTTGGCAGCCTACATTTATATTCATCTTAAATGTTGTTGTCTAAGTTTGGACAAAACCAACCTTACTTATTACATCTAGCATTTAAATCCAACAAGTGTGCTTCCAAATAAATATTTTTAAAGTTATTTAATATTTTATTTAGAGAGGGTCCACTTAATTTGGTGTAGAATTAAACATTTTTCCTTTTTTTTTACTATTAACATTTTAACAGTTTAATTGTTAAATTTATTAATATAATTATAATTTTTATTCGTATAAATTTTTTAACCAGTTTAATATATCTATTATATCGATCTAAAATATTATATATATTAATATTTATTGAATGATTTAATTTGTTTTACATAAAACAAATAGTTAGAAATTTTCAGTTTATGTAAAATTTGACATGGATGATCTATATGAACGGAATATGAAATTCAACGGTTAGATTGTTAAATTTTCTTTCTATTATATCATTTCATGTAAATCATACATGTCAAGTTTAGCGTAAATTAAAATATTCTAACTATTTGTTTTATGTTAAAATTTTCAACCGATAAATATATATATCAGGGGCGAAGCCAGAATTTTTTTTTAGGGATGCCGAAATTAAATTGTAATTTTTACAATAGTAAAAATGTAATTTTAAAAGGATTAAATAAAAAATTTATTATTTTTAGGGGGTCAAAGTGTAATTTTACCTTTATAATATAGACAATATTTTAAATCAATATGATAGAGATATTAGGTTAATTCAAATTTTTGCATTCATAACAAGTACAAATATTTTGATAAAATTCGGTAGTTGAATTGTCAAAAGTCAATCGTATAAAAGATTACAAAATGACAAAAAACTACTTTAATTTTACATTGATATAAGTGGAGTCTTCTAATTGTGTTAATATATTGTAGTTGATAATTCAAATGATTACTTATGGTAATATTAAAAATTAATCTAATGAGAGTAATAGTTAAGAGTGTTTTAAAATCTAATTATCTACGCCATATTTAAATATTTGATGGAGTTTGAGTTATGAATTAACTAGATGTAATTATTTTAAAAAAATAATATTAGGATTTTATTTTTATATTTATATATAAAGTTTATAAAAAAAATCAAGAAAAAAAAATATACGTGCTTGGCAGGTTTCTTTATTATAAGAATTAGATTAAATTAGTTCTTCTATTATTAAATAAATTAAATTAATTTTTGTACTATTAAATAGAATTAAATAAATCTAAATCTCAATAGAATTAATATTTAGCTTTTAAAATGTCATTTAATGTTAACACGGTTAATATTTTGAACCGCAAATGAAAAAAAAAGTATTTTCCAAAAAAAGTATTTTCCAAATTCTTTTAAAATAAATATTAATTATGTGATTGAATGAATTTATTTTTTTAAAACAAATAGTTATTTGATTATTTTTAATTATACAATAATTAATATATTTAATAATAATGATAAATTTATAAATACTTTTATCTATATAAATTTAGGACACCAATATTTCAAAGGCTAAATTTTGCCAATATAAAGGGTCATAATCTAATTTAGATAAAAAAAATATTAATGCCTACCTTTTATGGTTAATCAAGATATTAAGAGTGTACTTAATTAGATACGTAGAAATTAAGAATTATTTTTTTGACACTAAATCTGAGATTTTATTCAAATTAAAAGGCTAGCCAGAATACTCTTTTACAGACCCTAAAAAATAAATAGCAGAATAAGGTAAATTTGAAGCATATGCCATATTTAGAAAAAAAAGGAAAAGGTTTTAGGTCGATTTTTTTGGATATTTAAGGAAATAGGTCGATTTTAAAGAGAGAAACAGTAAACGTGTCCAACAGGACGCGTTTTCAGCCAACGGTATTTTATCCAACGGCTAAAAGGGGCTAGTTTATTTGCTCTATAAACCCAAGCCATTTTCATCCTTTTGTATTCAAATCTCATTCTCCTAATTCTCTCAATTCTCTCGGTTCATCTCTCAAAATTGTGTTGTTTTAATTTTATATTTCGTAATTTCTTTGTTTTTAATTGATTTTTATAATGGCAATTTGCTTATTCGTTTCGACAAGATGCACATATCCAACATCCAATTGCAAATGGTAAGAAAATGTTATTATTTTTTTAATTTTAATTAAGTTCATTATTAAGTTGTTAACATTATTAATTTTATAATTTTTTAGGTTTATATAATCAGGCCGAAGATCAGATTTTAGAAACATACATACACAATTTAACTGCAAGAGTACCTTCTGTTATTAAACAACACTTGCCAGAGACAGGATTCTTGTACGTGTCTCGTATGCTCAAGGGGACTAAATTGGATCCCACGTTTATTAGCGCTTTGGTGGAAAGATGGAGACTTGAGACACACACATTTCATCTTTCGTGCAGTGAGTGTACAATTACACTCAATGATGTAACTTTACAACTCGATTTATCGATAGATGGACCAACTATTATGGGGGCAATGGTCGTCGGCGATTGAAGCGCAATTTTTGAGCAACTATTGGCAAGGTGTCGGACAAGTCTTTTGGTAGTCAGATAGAGGTGAAATGGTTGGAAGAAAATTTAATTATATCAACAACTCAGCGAGTGCTATTGAAAGAGAACAATACGCTCAAACAATTATCTTAAGGTTAATCGATGGTCTTTTAATGCTCAATAAATCTCGAAATCTGGTACATTTAAGGTGACTACTACAACTTGTCAACTTGAAAGAAGCGGGACAACTCAGTTGGGGATCAGATGTGTTGGTCACATTGAATCGAGAGATGTGCTGGGTGACGCAACCACAAAAAACTTAAAATCGGTAGTTGTATACTCCTTCTGCAGTCATGAGCATGGTATTCGTTACCATTTTAACATCCCCGAGTAAATACCCCTTATTCTTTCTCACTCATAATAAGGTAAAATTCATTTGATAATATAGTTATCATAATATTTTTTTATATTTTTGAAATAATATATTATTTGAATAGGTGGAATAATAAGGTGAGTCATGTTGGTATAGTGGACGAGCTCGAAGATATCCAGTTATTATTAGATCAACAATCAGAATTTTTTTGAATTTTTAAATTATATAATTTTGCATAAGGGTTTGAAATTTAGTATTAGGTAGATAATAAAATTTATAATTTCATACTACAATTTGAATGGATGTCATACACTGATCCAAGAATTAAAAAATGCATCCCGATTGAATTTTTGGCTAATTGCAATATGTGGCACATGAAGGTGTCATTGATAGTTTTCGCGACAGTGGAGATGCACGAACTCGACCGAGTGATGCGTTAGTTTAAGTTTAGGCAAAATATTCCACTGTCACTTCAGGACATAGAAGAACTGCACAAGGTCAACTTGTAGGGGAAAATCGACGAAGATTGGGTAAAATTTCACGAGAAATATATCTACATTTGGGAGCATAGGTACAATTTCATACCTATGTGCGAACCAATTCTCGCACCAGAACTGACGACCTCTCTAGAATAGACATGGTTTAGATATCACAGTAAGTCATATCTACTTTCGGAGGCGAAAAAGACTAAGCAACATCGTCGTAGGAGGCCAAGACAGCCTCACATAAATCCTAGATCGGGAGTGCATACTTTGATGGAGTCATCATCAGCTCCAAATCCACAAGTGACACCGATGGCTACACCACTTCCCAGTCAGTATGGTTCATATTATTCTAGTGCTTTCACTAGCCCTATTTTTTTATACATAAGCACCACATTATGCACCGTCATACCATATATCGAAACCTTCTATAGGTGTATTTGTTGCACCACCTCTGTCCCCAGCACAATATGAAGTGTCAATGCCAACAACGCTGACGTATCTGGCATCTCTGACAATTCCAACATTTTATCCACAACCGGGTTATGTGACACCATACACTTATCCGTCAATAGTGTCACAAACGCCCCCTATGTCATTGTTCTATCATTGTGGCTCAATTTCGTAACCACTTGTTACTCGAAGGGACAATATGCGATGGCAACCTAGGATGACACAACACTTAAGCACGGAAGAACGTAAAGAAGATAAAGATGAAGGTCGAGGTGAAGATGAAGATGACGAATATGAGGAACCCCAACTACAAAGAAGCCCTCTTCGCAACCGACACCCACTAAGTTGTCGCACACATTCAGCCCGACGATGCTAATGATTTTTTTAAAATTTTATCATGTAAATCATCATTTACTTTCTTAACTTTTAATTTGTATTGTATTACATTTTTCCATTCATAATGTACTTATTCCAATTATACCAAAAAAATTGATCTATTGTATTTTACATCAATAATATACTTATTTACAATCTAAGAAAAAAATTAAAATTTTGGGCTATTGTATTCTACTGTAATTTTCATATCAGTAATGTATACTAATTTATTTACAATATATGAAAAAAAATGTTTATGTTGTATTCTACTATATTTTACATCAATAATATATCAATATTTACAATTTATCAAAAAACAAGAACTAATAAAGAAATGAACAAATTGCTTATTTGCTTGTTTCTTCTTTTGTATGTTTATAAAAAAAGTGTTAATTAGGTATTGTCCTGAATGTCTCCTCAAGTGTAAACATATTGGCTTAGTATGCCATAGGTTCCTATAATAACTGCATAACCTTGGTTGGTCTGTCGTCTCCCGAATATCCATATTGTCACGTATTCGAGTAGAATTTGATCGATCTTGTAGCTTGCAATGCAACAAAATATTCAGTACCATCTTGAATGGAGTGCTCAATACATGCCACCACATAATTTCATTTAAGATCGGTGGGAATTCAGATTTCCAAACGTTATATATGTGTTTTAGTTTGTACACTTCATCAACATAGCTTATGCAATCTAGATGTGTCGAGGCACATGTAACAATTGCATGTGCGTATGAAAAACGAGGCGTTTGAAATCTCTCACAATTGCAAGTCCTTCGTCTCAGGTATACATAGTACAATCCTTCAATAATACCTTCATCGGGTTTATGGAACTCCATAACCTGAAATATTTGTTTTAGACGGAAGTGACACACTGCAAACATAGATTTTACTCTTTCTGCATTTTATCTAATTTCTTTCATCACATCCTTGTACCAAACGTGACCGTCCTTTATCTGTCCAACATATTTTTCCGTTCACTTTGAAAATAAGGCTGCTAAGCCGAAATATGTTTATTTGACCTTCGATGTTATATGAAAATAATCATTCCTTTTAATATAAAAGTTATGCATTTCGCTAGATTCATTATCATGTGTTCGTATCGTATACCTCTATCATACGATTGAGTCCACTACTCTTTGGGTATCTCATTGAGGTATCTCGCACTGAGTTCCGTTTATAGCCCCCAAGTTATCTAATATTTATGGAATGATGTTGGATGAGCTCATGCCCCATCAAAGAAAATAAAAAGTATACCTATGAATGCAAACATTGTATATGTTAAAGAATAATATAGGAAATAGTGGCAACTACATACCCATGTTAATAACTTGTTGTCGCTTAGCGTTTGATTGATATCAGCCCATGTAGTTAGACCCTATATGTCGTATATAATACTTATGGTGTGTATAGTCCTAGAGGCTTCCACGTTATTCAATTGCAGCCTGTATTCTGGTCCCCTATCGAAAATGACACATATATCGAGTTACAACACAACATACCTTCTCAAGTTAGTCAAGAAGAAACCTCAATCATTTGTGAATTTTCTTAGCGTTATTGCAAAAGCTATTGGTAGGATTTTTTTGTTACCGTATTGTGTAACAATCAACAACAACTGATGTTCATATTTCCTATACATGAATGTGTCGTCAATTTGTTGTAACACCCCTTACTCGTATTCGACATCGAAATAGGTACGAGGCATTACCAAACTTAAACTCAAACAAACATTCAAAATCGAGACATGAATTTCCACTCAAATTTATAACTTTGCAAAAAATTCATATCATCCTTAAACAAGCCTACGAGGCCTAAAACAAGCTTTGGAAGTGGTTCGGGACTAAACCGAAAACTTTAAAAAATTTTACGACACTTAAAATTTTTTTGCTAAAACAGGGGTCACACACCCGTGTGGCTTGGGGCACGCCCGTATGGGCAAGCCGTGTGGTTACACATGCCCGTGTCCCTAACCCGTGTAACTCTCTGTTTGTCACTCAAGAACAAATTGAAGTCACACGGCTAAGACACACGCCCGTGTCCCGAGGTCGTGTCCTTCACACGACTGAGACACGCAATCGTGTCTCATGCCCGTGTGCTCGATACTGAGCATTCTGTTTTGCAACAATTTAGGTGCAAGGAAACACGGCTAGATCACATGCCCATGGGGCTAACCGTCTATCACACAGGTGTGGACAAAAACAAGCATATTTACCAAGCCATTTTGCCACCTTCATTTGCACAGATCTACACAATTTCAATAGCATTATTCATAATACAAACAAGCAGCCAATACCATCATAACTAAGGCTTAAACATGTCATTTAAAAGCCAACATCTATCATGCTTAAAACATCATACTTTGCCAAACTTAAACATACCACAAGCACATCCATAATCAAGACAATAACATGACATCCTCATGCCATTATTTATCATGCTTAGAATATCAACCTTTCCAAGCCAAATCATACAAAATTTCATATTCAAAAATGACATTTATATATGAATATACTCATAACCAATATTAGCCAACTTCCATGGCTATATACAAAAAATGAACTAAACACCATTGCAAGCCAACACATATGGCCAAATTAATAATGACACATATAACTAAAATACCAATTCCTATACATACCATAAACTAAAAATACTTGAATTCATCAATACCCAAAGTGGTAGCTGGATAGTGTGATAGGATCTCCAACGATGTTCAATCTGAGCTAGCTTATTGACCTTATAAGACATGGAAAAGAAATGGGATAAGCTATATAATATAGCTTAATAAGTTCATATGCAAATAATAAGCAACCTCAACCATACATATATCATACAATTAACATAATATAAATTCATACGAATGTCATTTAAGTCTCATAGTATAACTTACTTATTCACGTCTTACCAAGTGTTTATCATGTTCAACAATATGAACACAAATTATTATACTCTCATGGTTACAATTTATCCAGTCACAATGCTTACTCCTTTCAACTTATATGAATAATTTAACATATCCTGGCATTAGCCTAACAACCGTAATCTTTCCTTTATAACATATTATAGCAATTAACAAATCAGTTCACATCTCATAATCACATTAATTATGCATACTCGTATTTCAAAGCATATATCTTAATATCTTTCGATTTCATAAACTTTTATCTTCCTGTACTTTCATGACCATTTTAATAGGCAATTATTTCAATCTTTCCTTTTTCTCATATCTGATAAATCATAATTTATATGATTAAAACATGCTATATCTTAACTTAATTTAGCCCGAAAGCCAATCACATGATAGTAAACCGAATTTACTATGAATTTCATACATCAAAAGTATAGACCAATATTAACAAGGCTTTCAAAAAATCATTCTCATACAAATCATGAACTCACAATATCATGAAGTCAATGCTTATAAACTTTACGTACATACCTGTACTAATTCGTAATACTTACGTACACTTTCTCTTCTTTGACATACTCGTTAAATTTTCCTGTTGAACCATTTGGAATACTAAAGGATATTGGGGGATCTCGTACACACAGTTCCGCACCAATGCCATATCCCAAATATGGTCTTACATGTAACTCGTATCGATGCCAATAGCCCAGCTATGGTCTTACACGAAGTCTCATACCAATGCCATATCCCAGATATGGTCTTACACGAAATCTCATATTAATACCATATCCAAGATATGGTCTTACACGAAATCTCAAAAACCCTAATGTCATGACATTTGTACCCTATCTATTATTAAGGTTCAACTGGGATATTTCTCACTTGTTGAAACTTTGTCGAATTCATTCAAAGAGTAAATCCCAATTTATACAATAATAATGCAATTAAAGCATAAATAATAATACATTATTTACATACGAACTTACCTCAACATAGAAACGGCAAAAAGGACTAAATCGTCAAATACTTATTTTCCCCCTATTCTAATCCCGAATCTTGTTTTTCTTGATCTATAACATCACATTTAACTTATTTAATCATTATACTATTCAAAACAACCCAAAATCACATTATGGAAAAAATTACATTTTTACCCTTAAACTTTTGAAAATTTACAATTTAGTCTCTTGGCTCGTAAAATGAAATATACTCAATTTCTTCAAAACCAAAGCCTAGCCGAACCTTATGCATGCTTATAATAGCCCACATTTTTCATTAAATCACACTTTTGCTATATATTTTACAACTTTTACAAACAAGTCCTTTTTGGCATTTTTACCAAAAATAACTTAGCAAAAGTAGTTTAACAAACAACAAACATGCATTTTCTACCATCAAATATCAAAATACATATACTTTCAACATGGGTAAAATTTTAAACTTTGACGTCACTTCAAATTAGTGGTAGAAATAGATAGATCTTGCTATGAGGATTTTAAAAACGTAAAAATCATTAAAAACGGGGCTGGAACGGACTTACAATCGAGCTTGGAAGTTTCCAAAACCCTAGCTATGTATTCTCCATGAACGTTTCAGCCATGGGGTAGAAGATGAGCAAAAATTGGCTTTTATTTTCTTTTTAATTCATTTTAATTACTAAATGACCAAAATGCCCTTAATGAAAAAACTTTGGAAACATATCTAACCATGTCCATTTTTGTCCACCAACTTAACCAATGGTCTAATTACCATTTAAGGAGCTCCAATTTAAAATTTCATAGTAATTGGGCACCTATAACACGTAGAACTCAACTTTTTCACTTTTTACAATTTAATCCTTTTGACTAAATTGAGTGCCCAAATGTCAAAATTTTCGAACGAAATTTTCAAAAAAAATTTCCATAAAACTGTAGACCATAAAAATATAATAAAAATAAATTTTACTGTGTCGAATTTGTGGTCCCGAAACAACTGTTCTGACTAGACCTAAAATTGGGTTGTTACATTTGTACTAATGGCTTATAGTACCAAAATGTTACAATGCATTGCTTGAATGTCCAAAAAAAATGATGGAAAACTTTTTTCCCCTAGACCAAATAGTCGCAGAAATACGTAGGCTCCTTTGCAGATTGGTTATGAAACTTGGAACGTACTGATTCAATACCTAACACCATTGTCACACATCATTATCTGATTTATCCCACCCATTATGCAGATTTTCCATAGCCTTCTATTTTGTGACCCATGCCTTATAGTATGACACAATGTAATCTTATTGACTACGTATATTGTTAATCAAAATCGACACGAGAATCTTAGTACTCACTTTCACTATATGTAATATATGTTAGAAATCATGTTAAAATCTAATTTGGGATAATCCGATATAATACCTGCAACAACACGAGTATTTCAAAATGAGTAAGACAATGTCATAGATCAAGTCAGAATGTAATATCGAATGATCATATGACATGCCTGCAACAACACAATATGTGGAGCATGATATGTTTTAATTGTCCATAACCCTATTTTTTTCTCACAAATGCCATGATTTTCCATGAACATCTACTGTTATGCATTGTGCACTTAGCGTCAAAATTTTTTTATCAGGATTTTATTACATAGTAGTTGACTTCATGCTTTATGTTGTATCGCTTCACTGCAGTAAGAACAACATCTTTCGAGGAAAATTCCATTCCAACTTGTAATTCCCCGACATTTGACGAAAAACTTGCATGGTTTAGTCTCCTGTGAGGAAGTTTTAGAAATCTAACTCAACTTCAGCATGTAGGTCGACATTATGTATATGGGGCGGAGGTGCATATAGCATGAAATCCAGATAGGTTCCTCCGGCATTGTCCAGACCTTCATCGTCAATATCACTTTCTTTTGGATTAGTAGGAACTGACTTTGGTTCAGAAAATAATACAATTTCAAAACCATCCTACTCGGACTCCCAGATTGCATCATTATCGAATTTAGGTTCCTCTTCGTTCTTAGCTCATTGTTTGTTATCAACCTAGTTGAATGTTCCTTTACCAACACAGGTTGTAGAGAGTACATCATTTGTTATCATATACCCTACGTTTAAACCAAAATCAATTACGAATTGCCCACTGGTGTAACTTGATGACATACCCGTATAGAACATCGGCGTTAGAAAATTGAAATCAAAAGCACTCATAGAATGTTGTGCTAGGGTATCGAAGTTTGGGTTACAGACAAACCGCGACTGCTACAGGGATTATATGCCAAAGTTGAAATCGATGGCTGAAATATCGATGAATGTCTTCCCATTGATAATTTTTGGATTTCATGATAAGAGCTTTGTAACAATGTTATGAGCCCACCACACAATCATGTGGTTGGACTTTTTACTTATTGTTCCGTTCTGACGTTAATTGGAACTATTGTTGAACTTGGACCACCAGCATCGACGTTGACAAAGTGGACATATAACTTTAGTATAGTTGATCTATTAGAGTAATGCAAATTGAGCATCCCCTCGACCTTCATGTCACATTTGAGCTCAAATATATCATATTTAATGAAGTTTAGTGACGTTAGATATCTATATTTCAAGCTCAGAATTCTTCTTCGGCTTGAATTTGCCACTTTCCACTATATTCTTGATCGAAGCTCGTGCAATTTTATACTTCGGTTGAAAGCTAATTCTTTAGATTGGGCTAATGCAAAACTGACTCCAATTTTAGTGTCATAAATTTAACTATTATAATAAATAACGACTCTAATTCATCTACTCATCTTTAACTAAATAACTTGTTTCACATATTTAAAAAGAAAAACATTATATAGAAAGAAAATAGTACGAATTATCTAAAAACAACAACGAAACTTACTTGAACTAATTTAGTTTGGTGGGTCGATTTTTGAAATTCAAGTTTTTAATAGAAACCCTCATTATGTAAATCTCATTATGAAAAAAATCTGCTCGAAATTTTAGTATGAAAGTCATCTAATAGAATGATGGATCATTTTATAACAAATACTAACCCTAGATATCAAACATAACTTCAAAATGTTAAAAGATTGGAAATGACAAGCTTGAGTGTTTTTAAAAAACACGTCTTGCTAGAAGCATTCTTAAAAAAAAATTGGGTTGCGATGTCTGAATTTTATTTAGGATTCTCTATTCGAGAATATCTAGTTTAGGGTTAAGGTTATGGTTTTGGAAATTTTTGACGGGTTAAGGTTGAAAATTTGAGGGAAGAAAACGCGTTTTGCAACTAAGGTGACAGAATGTTCTCTGAAACCGCACCTTGTCGGACGCATTTTCAATTAACTTGGTTGCCATATTGGTTGAAAGCGCATCCTATAGGGTGCACTTTCAGAGAACATTCTACCACCTCAGCTAAAAACGTGACCTGTAGGGCGTATTTTCTTCTCTCTAATTTTCAACACTAACCCATGAACAAAATTTCAAAACTCGGGAATTCTGAGATAATTGTTAGACATCCTAGGATAATTTTCAATTTGTGCTTATATTGTTTGTTTTTTTTTTCAAAATTTTGCCTCTTGTTTCCTATATAAGTGGGGTTTTGCTTCCCTTACTTCATCAATACTCTTTACCACTGTAATACCCCTTACCCGTATTCATTGCCGGAATAGGGTACAAGGTATTACCGGAGTTTACGATTTTTTTTATATTCAATATAGCCCCTTTATAAATATCTAACCTTCCCTGCAATATTAAATCGAGACCAATCCACTTCAACCAAACCAATTCAACATATTTTCAAGATAAATTCATGCATATTTATAAGATAACGTCATCTCATACCCAAAACCAGGTTTGTTAACTATACTAATGGCTAACTTTATATTCATTTCACGTTAACATTTACTTTATTAGCTTATACATGCCATTTATTTCCAAAATAAAGTTTCTTTATATACCGAAATCCTGAGGTTGATAGTGTGATGTGTCTCCGACCAAATCCGACCTCCGAGCTCTTAACACTACAAAACAGGGAAGAAGGAAACGGAGTAAACACTTCGTGCTTAGTAAGCTCATGTAACAAGAATTATACTTACCTAATATTTTCAATACAATACAATACAATAAACATTCATATATCCATTCAATGCATTATTACCCTAATATGCACAAACTCAACATTCAAGTTAGTACAATAATTTCCATGTACCAATAATATATACCATGATTGATGAGCTCATCAATACCATGATTTCCATTCCCTTGTTTTTTTTTCATATTTATCCCGTTGAATTTCCCAGAATTTCGATGGATTTTTCAGAGGTACACTTTTAGTGTAGATTTTCGGGTCCGTCAATTCATATTCATGGGCACACATTTCCATTTCCGAGAGCACACTCCCGCGAACCTCATCCTTACAGCGGGATTACCAGTCTAGGCTAAATCCCCTGTAATATAAACTCATAGAGTATTGTCGGGATTACCAGTCTAGGCTAAATCCCCTGCAATGACAATTACTCTAATGAGCTTGGATCTGAATTACCAGTCCAGGCTAAATTCAAACCCTAATTCAGATTACCCGTCCGGGCTAAATCTATTTTCCACATATTCTTCGGGAGGGCTATATCAGGATAGGATCACCCGTCCGGGCTAGATTTTTTTTACCGTCAATTCCTTTTCAGAGATCCATCGAAATTTCCTTTCATTCAACTGGGATTTCTTCCATTTTTTATCAAATATATCAATGTTTCCTTAATTTTCATACAATGAACATTCAAATCATATTCACATCAATAGCATACAATCTCAAGCATTTAAGAATATAATTCAAGTTACACGAACTTACCT
Source organism: Gossypium hirsutum (assembly GCF_007990345.1). NCBI lineage: Eukaryota > Viridiplantae > Streptophyta > Magnoliopsida > Malvales > Malvaceae > Gossypium > Gossypium hirsutum. The sequence goes on from NC_053424.1 coordinate 22,783,819, forward strand.
TGATACTTGTTTGTAAACAAAAAAAATCTACTAATCCCGAACTTTTTCCTTTCCTCGATCTAGCTTCGTATTTGAATCTTCTGGATTTGGTGCAAAAATTATGTAATACCAGCTTAGAGAACCCTCCTATGGCATTTTAGCTGCTGGAATTGAAGAGAAATGAAGAGAAATCTAGATATTTCCTATTTAGTCCTAGTTTTATTTAGTTAATTTTGCAATATTCCAATTTTGCCCTTAATTTATCAATTTTCCTGCTGATTTCATGCCTTTGCCGTCCAGCCCAAATAAATTTTGGGTCTAATTGCCTTTTAAATCCTTTCTCATTAGACTCTTAAGCTATTTAATCATTCTAGCAACTTTTACACCTATTACAATTTAGTCATTTTCATTTAATTGACTACCCAAACATTAAAATTTCCTAACGAAATTTTAATACCACATTACTAACATTTCATAAATATTTATAAAATTATTTTTGACTTGGTTTTATGAGATAGAGGTCCCGATATCTTGTTTTTACCCAATTTCTTCAATAATTTCTTTTTCTAACTAACCACTAAATCGGTAAAATTTTTTTCTATCAATATTTTCATACGATTTTCCTATCATATCAATTTTCATGCAAAAATATTGAAATAAATTTCTCTTGAAATTAGATTTGTGGTTACGAAATCACTATTCCGATAACCTTGAATTTAGGCCATTACAACCACCGTCCCTTACAAAATAAAAAATTCTTTCCTAAATTATTGTTTTTTAGTTGAGTGTTGAAATGTTTGGACAAAAAGATTTATTTGTGTTTGCATTTGAGGGAGACAGTGAGATAATTTTAAGGTGTGTTTGAGTTAATGGTGATGTAGTGGCGTTCAAAGACCCCCACATTTCATTTGCGCTGTGAGGATCAAACCATCACCTTAGAAGCTCATCGCATTGCAAATCGGGCTCTAGTTCACGGTGGTTATACGTTTACGGGTTGAAGTATAACTACAACTCCCAGTTGGTGGTGATTATGCAATCATAGGTTGTTGTATAACTCGAGATATAGTTGATGATGGTTATGCAATCATGAGTTCAAGTTTCATGCTACTCGAAGATGATGCTTTATAAACCTCAACATAAGTTTAAGACCATAATCATAGGGAAAATCTAAGGGGCTTTCTAGTATAATCAACTTAGTCTTTTTCTCCATATCCACCAAAGCAGTATTCTTAACCTCATTCTTCAAAACTTATGACAGAGTTGAGAGTAATAGGACTTTCAAGGGGAGGAGTGATGGTGGAGAAAAGTTGAAAGTCCTTTTAGGCTGGCAACGATTGTTGTGGTTAAAGAACTCATTAATAACTACAACTGCTGCTACCTCGACTAGTGTTTTAGCTTCTCCCCACCACTACAATCACTCTTTTCTTGAAAGTCCCTTTGCATCCAACTCTATTATAGATTTCAGAAAATTACATTAAGGATACTGCTTTTGGTGGATATAGATAAAAAGAATAAGTTCATTATGCTACAAAGCCCCTTTGTTTTTCCCTAGGATTATGGTCTCAAACTTATGTATAGAGTTTATAAAGCATCCTCTTCTGGTATCATAAAACTTGAACTTGTGACCAAATAATCACTGTCAACTAGGAGCTTTAGTATATTTCAACCCGTGACCGTATAAGCATTGTGAACTAAGAGCTTGAGTTGCAATGGGATGAGCTTCGAAGGTGATGGTTCCATCCTGAAATGGTAGATGAAATGTGTGGGTCTCCGAATACTATTGCATCACCGTGAACTTAAATATACATTAAAACTATTACAATGTCAACCTCAAACACAATTAAATCTCTTTCTAAATTTTCAACGCCTAACAAAAAAAAATTCTAAAGATATTTTTCTCACTAAAATTGATCTATTTTCCTAAATATCTAAAAAATTATCTAAAACCTTAAATATTTTATAAAATTGAGATATACCTCAAATTTACCCACAAAAACATGTAAGATACTTATTTACAAAAACATAAAATATTAAGAGTTATTTCAATAAATGCAGTATATAAAAGAAATTATTTGCCAAAAAATTTAAAAAGAATAAAAAACCATACCTTGGCAAGTTGGTATAGAGTAATAGTATGTGACGTGAAATGAAGAAACGGCGCCGTGACAGTGGAGTAAGAAAAATAAGGCAACACGTGTCAGATGTAAATTGCCCCACTTTCCTCACTTAATTTTGTCGTGGACCGCACGCGTGACGACGATCGGTCAAATATCATACACAAAGAAAAAAAAGTACATCAAAGCTATGCTTTTTCTATTTATTACTCTTTGTTTATTATAAATTAATATATAAAAAATAAAATATAGAAAACGCAACCAATCCTTGTTGTCCACGTCATAAAGTTTACCACGTAGGTATTGTTCATTTTTCTACGCGCCTCTCTCCCTCCTCTTTTGAAAAAAATAACAAGAAAATCTTAATTATTATTTTCTCTTTAGCTCTATGTACTGCGTACTGTTTCGTGTTCTGTTAGCTTTGCTCTGTTTTTTCGACATTTCTTTATTAATTTTCTTTTTAGTAATTTTATTTATTGTATATTAATAAATAGAATGTATTGGTTTGAAGTTTAAAGCTGCAACGGAATCACACCTATATAGAAAGTGTGTGCGCAGGATAAGAGCATGCACACTCTTCCTAGTTTCAAGCAACTTACTTATTCATTTTCTTTTTGGTATTATAAAGAGAGGAAATAATTGAAAATTTACAAGTTTTAAGCTATGGGTTTTGTTAATTTTATGATGATGGAGTAGAGGGGAGGAATCAAAGTGATGATGAGGATGGTGGGGTTTCATTGAAAGGTCTTTATCTTTTGGGGGAGAGAGAGAGAGAGAGAGAGAGAGAGAGAGAGAGGCTACTCAAATGCTATGGTCGGCGTGCTTTGATACTGCTAACTGAAGGGGGAGGTGTTTTTTTTTTTTTGGTCATATCAAAAGGCCCACATAAGAAAAGATCTTTCTTTCCAGTGTTTGTTCCCTTTTCTTTGCAGGTTTTTGTTCCTTGATTTTGGACTTTGGTTCTGCTGTTGCCTGTTCTTGTTGTTGTTGAGGGTGAGAGAGGGGCTAAAAGGTTCTCTTTTCTGACCAATCGGGCCTTTTCTTTTTCCCTAGAGTTTCATCATATTCCTTTTTCCCTTTGCTAAATTGTCCATCTGTAAAAGATACAATACGTGATTTTGCTTGGGTGGGACTCAGACTCGGTGGAGCAATGGGAATGGGAATTTGTTTCTTCTCTTTTTGGAAGTCCAGGGTCTGTTTTTCTTTAGTTTTTCAAACGAAGATGTAAAGGTGGGGTCTTTGCGTTGAGTTCTTATGGTTGGTGGGTATGGTAAAGAGTCTAAAAAAGGAAGAATTGTTTTAGTAAGATGGGTTCTGTCGTTGAAGAGAAGATCAAACAAGGAGGTTTGGTTAATGTAGGTGCACAGTCCACTCTGCTTGAGGAAATGAAGCTATTGAAAGAAATGCAAGATCAATCTGGTTCGTCCTTTGTTGGTTTAGTTTTTTTCACAAATGTGTTCTTTCATCTTTTCCTTTCAGTTTTCATTCGATATCTCAAAGGTTCATGTTGCTAATAATTTGAAAGAACCATTGACGTTGCTTTCTTCAACATAGAAGCTTACAATGAGAGGAGTCATTAATACTGGGTATTAATGGCGATTCATTTAAGTCTACAAAAGCGTAATAGGTAATCTCTGTGAAAGCATGTGATGGATTTGTTTCCTGACTGATCTCAGGTACCCGTAAGGCTATAAATTCCGAGTTATGGCATGCCTGTGCTGGTCCACTTGTTTCCTTGCCTCAGGTGGGAAGTCTTGTGTATTACTTTCCTCAAGGACATAGCGAACAGGTTTGCATTTATTTCTCACACTTGATATTTGCCTTCTTATTCTCCCCCTTTTGACTTATCTCCCAGCCTTTCTTCTTTTTCTTGCATTTTTGCCTTGTTTATTTTGTAGCATTCTTTAGCACTAACATAATGAGACCTTAGACTGATGACTGCTAAACATTCAACTTTCACAACCTGCTTTACTTTCTCTTATGTTTGCGTATTTTTGGTGTTTTAATTCATTGCATGAAGATATTGCAGTGTATGAGTTGCATTTTGACATCTTTGACTGAAACTTGGCAGGAATTTGAGCCAATATATCACTTTGATAGCAGCCTAACCATTAGAGTGTGGTCTTATAATATCTGATAAAAAAACTGTACTAAAATCCCAAAAATACATTACAGCCTTTCAGTGAATTCTATTTTGTATTTAATGAAGAACCAAAGGACTAATGAGGGCTTTATTCTTTTGAGCAGGTAGCAGTGTCCACTAAAAGAATGGCGACTTCTCAAATTCCCAACTACCCAAATCTTCCATCTCAGTTAATGTGCCAAGTTCATAACGTTACATTACATGTGAGTCATTTTTATGCTCCTGCCATGTATATCCTTTCCAAAATAAACACTGATGTTTCTTCTTTGTAATCTTTGACAGGCAGACAGAGACACCGACGAAATATATGCCCAAATGAGTCTTCAACCAGTGAACTCTGTAAGCTTCTCTAGTTGAATAAATATACATCTCCAAACTGTTATGAATTTCCTATATATTCAAAAGTGATAAAAAGAAGAGAAAAATCCCTTTTTGACATTATAACAATGTGCAAGGTTCTCATTTATAAAATTTTGCTTTGATTAGGAAAAAGATGTGTTCCCTATACCAGACTTCGGATTGAAGCTGAGCAAGCATCCTAATGAATTTTTCTGCAAAACTTTGACTGCAAGTGATACAAGTACACACGGTGGTTTTTCAGTGCCACGTAGAGCAGCTGAGAAGCTCTTTCCTTCATTGGTAAGGTTCTAATTGGTTGATCAAAGCATTGCAAGTATGCATGATCATTCAGGGACATTACTATTCATATTACTGTTTTTTAGGATTATTCCATGCAACCTCCAACGCAAGAGCTTGTTGTGAGAGATTTGCATGATAACACCTGGACGTTTCGTCATATATACCGTGGTAAGTGTTCTTTTGTTTATTTACCTTCTGCTTCAATCATGGACTCTGTTTAAAAGGAAAACTGGCAAGATCGGTTTTTATTGCTAGTTCTCATTGTAAAGCAGAATTGTTATGTATAAAAATATATGTTAACGGTGGGAACATGACCTTGAGTATAATATATGTTGTTTTATACAGGGCAGCCGAAGCGACACCTTCTTACTACAGGGTGGAGTTTGTTTGTAGGATCAAAAAGACTTAGAGCTGGTGATTCCGTTCTCTTTATCAGGTATGCTATAGTCACATACTGGCATGTGTTTGGTGCAAGATATTTTTACCTGCCGAATTCATGATTATATCTTATTGTTGCAAGGGATGAGAAATCACAGTTATTGGTGGGTGTAAGGCGGGCTAATCGTCAACAAACCACATTGCCATCATCTGTTCTATCTGCTGATAGTATGCACATTGGTGTCCTTGCTGCCGCCGCTCATGCTGCTGCCAATAGAAGTCCATTCACAATTTTCTACAATCCAAGGTGTGCGAAAACATTCATATACCACCTCTTTCTCCTCTTGCGGTTCCTTTATCCATTTCGTGATAATGTTATCTCCTTTCTGCTTTTCGTAGAGCATGCCCTTCAGAATTTGTCATCCCTTTGCCTAGATACCGTAAATCTGTATATGGGTCTCAAGTCTCAGTCGGTATGAGGTTTGGAATGATGTTCGAAACGGAGGAGTCCGGGAAACGTAGGTAAGTTACTAAATTTTTCATCCCATCAACATTGCAGGGTCAAGGCAGTACTTATGATTGGCGAGTTTCATATTGTTTTTTGACATATGTAAGATGATATAATTGTTGTAAAGATTGTTCTGCTTGAGAAGAAAATTTCTGTTTTCTCTACTGTGATGTGTGTTTGAGGAGAATGACATATATCTTTTAATGTTTCTCAAATTTGTACAGATATATGGGTACAATAGTTGGTATTAGCGACTTGGATCCTCTAAGATGGCCTGGCTCAAAGTGGCGAAACCTTCAGGTTTGCCTTCTTCATCGAACTGACTATTGTTTGAGTAGTAGAGCTTTGGTTGCTGGTTGGTTTAAACATGGAACTTCTTGTTTTGTTCCTGGAACAGGTTGAATGGGATGAACCTGGATGTAATGATAAACAGAATAGGGTGAGCGCATGGGAAATCGAAACTCCTGAAAGCCTCTTTATTTTTCCTTCGTTAACTTCAAGTCTGAAGCGACCATTGTATCCTGGATTTTCAGGTAAGCTTCTGTGTGTGATTATTCAGTGGCGGGCAGCATTTTTAGATGCTTATGTTTGTGGCTGTTGTTTTCTATGCTCACAGGAGCAGAATCTGAATGGGGAAGCTTGATGAAAAGGCCCCTACTCCAGTTTCCTGAAAATGGAAATGGGAATCTTCCCTATTCAATGTCAAATTTATGTTCCGAACAATTGATGAAGATGATGTTGAAGCCTCAGCTTGTTAACCATCCTGGAATTTTTGCTTCCCCCTTACAACAAATCGCTGATGTAAAGATACCTCCACTAGAAGAAATGAAGAACTTGCAGTCTAAAAGCCACCCAAAACCCCAGGTTATCCAATCAGAAAATATGTTGATAGAGAACCAAAATCTTTCCCACCCAGTCCCTGACCATCCTGATCCCATAACTTCAAATATGTCCAAAATCAATGCTAATTGGAACCCACATCCTGCAAATATTCTAACACAAGCTGGGACTGGGAGCAGTAATGAAAAATTAAAGTTGGAATCAAAGCATTCAGCCGAGCAACTGACTTCGACATCGGAATGCAATGAGGAAAAATTGGTGGCAAGTACTGTAAACACAACTATGTCGAACCAACTTTCTTTCCCTACCCAGCCCCAGATCCCACTCCATGTGCAAAATAATCCCTGGTCGATTCAGTCACAATTGGATTCATCAGTCCTCCAAGCTCATCAAATGCTTGTATCCCAAGCTGATATTAGTACTTTAAACAGCTTTCTTCCTTTCTCAGACACCGATGAGTGGACGTCAAATCTTTCTTCTTGCCAACCTCTTTCTGGGGCGTACAAATCACCTGGTCCGATACCAATGGTTGGGTTACAGGACTCTTCAGCTGTCTTTCCAGTTGAAACTGATGATTCGTTAACTACGGTGGGTGAGGAAATATGGGATCCAAAGCTGAATAGTTGCAGAGTTTCATCCCAAGCAGACCAATTGGCTTCATTCACTCAGCAAGATCCATGCAGTCTTAATTCTGGTGGGGTAAGGGATTTGTCTGATGACAGCAACAATCAAAGTGGGATATATAGTAGCTGTCTTAACATTGATGTTAGCAATGGTTGCAGCACTGTGATTGATCCTTTTGTTTCCAGTGCCATTCTAGATGAGTTTTGCTCATTGAAAGATGCTGATTTTCAAAACCCTTCAGATTGTTTGGTCGGGAACTTTGGTTCTTGTCAGGATGTTCAGTCTCAGATTACCTCTGCTAGCCTTGCAGATTCTCAAGCTTTCTCTCGACAAGACTTGCCTGACAGCTCCGGTGGCAATATCGATTTTGATGACAGTGGTCTTCTGCAAAACAATTCCTGGAAGCAAACAGCTCCACGCGTTAGAACATATACAAAGGTATTATAATCTCAATTTAGATTCTTCTGGATATGAAAATTCTTGAGGCATCAAAGTAGAGTTATGCGCAGATTGCATAGTTATAACTCTAATTGGTTCCTTGCTGACAGGTTCAGAAGGCAGGATCTGTAGGAAGGTCGATTGATGTCACGAGTTTTAAGAATTATGATGAACTAATCTCTGCAATAGAATGCATGTTTGGACTCAAGGGTCTGCTGGATGATCCCAGAGGTTCAGGCTGGAAATTGGTGTATGTGGATTATGAGAATGATGTTCTTCTCGTTGGAGACGATCCTTGGGAGTAAGTTTATCTGCAACCTTTCTATATTCTTGGTTAGCAATATTGCGACGTTAGCATTCACCTTCTAATGGGTGTGGTTTGGTATCTCTGCAGGGAATTTGTCGGGTGTGTTCGTTGCATCCGAATTCTATCCCCTACAGAAGTACAACAGATGAGTGAAGAAGGAATGAAGCTTCTCAACAGTGCTGCCACAGTGCAAGGCATCAATGGCTCTAACTCAGATGGTTCCAATGCAAATGCTTAAAGAATCCACCAAGCTGAGTTATTATCGTGGTTCGGGATTTACCCAACAAAGCTCCATTGTTTATTTGGAGATTGAGAATGGCGGAGTTTGGCATTCAAGTAGTATCTCTGTAAGCCTTTGTAGAGATGGAAATGTGATGTACGGATATTAAATTACATTTTTCAGCAGGAAATGAACTTTCATCAAATAGTTGTACTAATCAGAACCTGAGCTATGGTGATGAGTGATGAGATATAATATTTATTTCCATTATATCCTTAAGATTGTAGGTAGCATATGGCATCAAAGACTTAAAACTGGAAGATTGAGATTCAAGCATACAGTTGGAATCATGAAATTCAAGCATTCAGATACAACTAAATATCATATAAATAGCATAAAAACAGCTTCAAAAATACAATATGAAAATTCCATTCCCCAATAGTTCTTTTCTTAATAATAACAAACATGAGCTAAAGTACTGAGATTTTACGGGGAAAAAGGATTTAGATTACAGAAGAGAGGCCATTGCAAGCCGGGAAAGGAAACAATTGCAGCTTTATTCCACTTTAGAATAAATGGATTTGCACAAATTGTGTGGATGAAGGTAGAAATCTGAACAAAAATTTCCAACATCCACCATTTTCCAGGAAATCTTGGGTCATCAGATTCTTACAGGCTTCTGTAGAACAGCAGATAGATAAACTTGAGGTTTTCCAGAGCCAGCAGCATCAGTTTTCTCTCCTACAACCCATTTCAGCTTCTTGTACCCAAATCTTTCTATCAAACGAGTTAGAGCTCTCTTCTTTTCATCATCAGAACAATAAAAATTATCTAACCAAAATAAGCCACCTGCCCTTAATATACGATCTAAATCAAACATCAAGAACTCCAATTTTTCTGGCTTACCTTCAACATCTAATCCACTTGTGGCATGAACCAAATCAAACACATTATCATAAAAAGGGAACCTATGGTCCAAGCTCAAAAATAAAGGGAAAAGGCCTCTTGCAGCAATGAATTCACTATGTGGTGCATCAACATTCAAGGTGTTAGTAATCACAGTCACATTCCTCTCAGCCATTCTAGCAGCAAAAGTCCCAGACCCACCTCCAATATCAAATCCAATTCTAATCCCACCACTCCCCAGAGCTAACACATCATCCATAACAAAATCATTCTTGCTTCTAGCCTTGACATATTTTTGAGTCTCATATCCGTTAGTCAAATTAAAGCAACCAACACAATCCCTACTCAATTTTTTACTATTCAAACAGTTGAAATTCTTGCAACCAAGACCACTCCAAGTAACGATCTTATCACTAACAGGTTTCCATAAAGAAACAGGTAAAGAAGTAAGACCTGGCTTAGGAACAGTCTTGGCAAAGCACCTCCTTCTCGGCAAAGGCTCACATCCCTTCAAGATTAGCTTTTGCGCAAGACTCCAATCATCAGGACAAGGTCCAGAAACCTTGTAACTCATGTATTGGGACAATAAATCAGCAGATTTCTCACAAGAATGTCCCACAGAAGCCACCATCTCAGTGATCCCAGTTCTGGAATCCTTCCCCAAAGGAAGCTGATGATGTTGCAAAAACAACTTGAGCTCAGCAGCAAGGTTGGGTCTTGAAAGATCAAGAGTGTCATAACCAAGGAGCTCTTTTTCCATTTGAGCAAGCTTCCTCTGAGAAGAATCGATCTCTTTTATAATCAAAGAGACATGTTGAGAGATCAGAGAGATGTTTCTGTGAGGATGGTGAAATAGGTTGTCTAAGTGTTGTTTTGGTGAAAACGTGAAGGCATATAAAGCAAAGAGATTGGTTGTAATAACTGAGAAAAGCATGAGAATGTTAACAGCTGAAGAACAAAGGGTTGCTCTCTTGAATCTAGCAGTTCCATCTCCAATTTTCAGTGAAACCGAACCCATATCTTGCCTTTGCTTTTCTTTTCCTACCTCTTTGCTTCTATGCTAGAGAGTGAAGCCTAAAGCAAGAGTTGGAAAATAAATAAAAATGGGTTTTTAAAATCTTTTTGCGACTTAGATTTGTGAACTGGAAACAAGTTGAGAATAAAAAAAAAAAAATCTCTTTTATTACCACCTGTGCAAGGAAATTATGCATTTAAGACTGAAACTCTGGGGAAAGCGAGTCTGTCGGTTGGCTTGGGTTTATTAGAAAGATCAAATCTATAAAGTAAGCTATATCAACGGCTCCTAATTAGTTAGTATAAGAAATTGATAATGTAGAGGTAATTTTTATCCGTACACGTGGCAGCATCAAGGCAAAGAAAACACACCACTAAAGCTACATAAAAATCAAATGGGCAATGGGCATCCTCGGTAGAGCTGGCAAACGTACCGATTTAGGTGGGTTTATTTAGGACTCAGAGTAGTTGGGGTTTGGGTTTTTTTTAAATTTGAAGCATGGATAGAGGTAGACGGGTTAGATAATTTTAAATTTTATAAGTTATAAATATTTAAATTTTAAATATAATAATTTATTTTACTTTTATATGCAACATAATTTAATTTGTTTTATAGAAAATATAAATTATATATATTTAATAAATTTATTTTATATAAAATAATTAAAGTGTTTATTATATGTAAAATTTATCATTTTATGGTATTATATGAATTAACGAAAATATCTTTTATTGTTCACTATTATATTATATCGACAATTGAATAATCTTTGATTTTTTTATTAAATTTATAAAGCTAACACTCATATTTTAAAATATTTATTTCAAATCTCAAATATATTATGTTAAACCCAAATTCAAATAATAAACTCATTATTGTCCAAACTCAAAATAAACTAATTATAGCCCAAAACTCAAGTCCAAAATAAAAAGAAATTAAATTCAATACCTAAACACAATTTAAAAAGTTAAAAGTCCAATTTAAAAAATAATTTATTAATTTTGTAATAATATTTTATGTAGTGGTAGTTATAATTATAAACGTGTATTTTAATGTATACTAAATTACATATAACTATTGGTGCTATATCTTTTATTATAATAATACTTAATATATCATTTTATTATATAATACTATATCACATACTATAATAGTAGAGTAGTACACAGTATATGAATCATTATCATATATTATTGTTTATTATACTGATTGAAATATGCTCTAAGTTTCTATACTTTTTCTACATTCGACTATATTGTATAATGTTATATCATATCATATAGTTTATAATATATTAATAGTTTATATATGCATCAATGATTAAAATTATAATATTATGTAATATTATATCTTTTATCATAATCTATAATATAATAATTATATATAATAGTACTACATTATATATTACTTATTATTAAATATTATAGTTCATTATTATAATAGTTGAAATATGCTCTAAGTCCCTATATTTTTCATACATTTAAAAGTTAATCCTTCTACTATTTTATATAATACTGTATCATATCATATTATTTCATATCATATATTAATAGTTTATATATACATCTATGATTAAACATTATAATATAATATAATATTATACCTTTTATTATAATCTATAGTATAATAATAGTTATATATATTAATATTTTTAGTAATAGTTAGGCCGATGGTTTCAAAAGTCAAGAGGGCCATTTTAAAAACTTTTCATTAGTATATATATTTATACATGTTTATAGTTAAATCAATAAATTAGCCTTCAATAATTTTAAAAAATATTATTATATATATTAAATTAAATTACTAATAAAAATAAAATTTATAATTTTGTTTATAATTTAATTGGATTGTCATGAAATTTAAGTCATAAACATGTAATTTTAAACTAATTTTATTTTAGCTTTCTTAACGTTTCACTCAAAATTTATTTATTTTTTCATTTAAACTTCAAGTTTCTTGCTCAATTCTTAGCAAAAATTCCAAATAAAAACTCTTTCCATTGAAGTTGAGGTTTGTAAATTTTTATTGTAAAATTTGTATTTTTTAATTGTAATTTTGTTGTTTTATTTGATTTCTAATTGTATTTTTATTTGTAGCATAATAAACTCATTATAAATAGGATTAGATTTCACAAATTTAAAGTAAAGATAAAGGAAGGAGACAACCATTCTCTTTAGCAAAATTGCAAGTGTATTTTTTTTAATAATGTTTTTAATTGTCAATTTTTATTTTCCATGACCCACTCAACTCAAGAAAATGACAAATAAGTTTAAATTTCATGACATATATTGTTTAATAATTTTAAAATTTTAAATAAAACTAAATAGAATATAAAACATTACGAGTTTGTATAAAAAAAAATTATGAATTGTTGGCTAAAAGCATTATTTCAAAGGGTATTTATTTGATGATTAATAATTTTAGCTTTATAAAGTAGTAGGTGTATATATTTAAATTATCCTACAAAACTTATAATGCTGTGGATGTGTATATATAGTAAGTTTGTATGTATACACACATACAAATATAAGGTTTTATATATTGCAAACTTGCGATGCAGTGGAGTTGCTATTATGTTTCTCATTGGAAGCAAAATAAGGCATATATATAAATTTAAACTAATATATATGGTTATAGGTTGTGTGAATTTATTGTTAATGGGAAAGAAAAAAAAGCTCTATTTTTTTTTTTGAAAAGAAAGATGTCGATACTATAAAAAATAGTATACCATCTAAATCTCCTAGGCTTGAGCATCAAAGTTGTACTCAATCTCTTCCTAAATCTCCGTCTGTTAACGTTAAAGAAGTTAACTATCCTCTTATAGAATAATATCTGGGGTTACGTCACCAGTGTGGAAATATCTAGTTAATCAATAAGATGAAGTTTAACGAGCTTATTTGAGAGTATGTACATATCAAATTCATCTCTCTAGCTATCTGTGGAAATATGCCTCGCATTTCGACCAAAACAACGAGTGATGTCGCAATGAGGGAAGACTCCTCATCCTGACGAGCAGCCAATTTCACGACGAGAAGAAGACTTTCATCATGGCGATGCGATCATTCTTCATCCCGACGACCAAATGCAATGTCACGATCTGGCGATGTATTCCTCAAGTTTATTCTCTCAGTTAAACTCTTTTTTAATTTCCTACTTAAACTTTGATTAATCTAGGGATATTATAGTCATAAAAGCTACGAATTTCAGCCTATTAATAGGCCATAGTTACTCTAGGTTTAGAATAACAAAAAAATTAAGATTGAGAGAATTTGTTCTTTGAGTTTGAAGGGATTTTTTCGGGGTTTCAGGTTTCTTTGTTTTGATTCACTCCATCTTTTGTACTCTTTTTTTATTTAGTAAAATGTCTTTTTGCTTGTGGTTTTTTATCCTCATTTGAGAAGTTTTTTCATGTAAAATTTGTGTTCAATCTTTTTAATTTTCTACTTTATTTACTTGTTCATTGCATACACGGGTTAATTCCCTATTGTTAGAGTATGCCCGAAGACCAATCATGAGATAATTGTAATCAAATACTCGTTTTACCTTGATTGTTAATATAAGGCAATGCTATTGTTATTTGAGTTCCTTTTTCTGTCTGTGTAAATAAACTGATTAATAATAAAGTCCTGAGAATAATATGATTATTCTTAAAAGGTCTTTAGTCAAGTATTATTGTGGGCTTGGACAATAATAATGCATTGAGACTAATGTGTAGTTGATTGATGATAAAGTGTTGTCATTGACATAAAAATGTCAAAATCAATACATGAGTATGTGTTAGAGAACAACATATTGGACTGACCCGCTGTGAGTATGTTTCTTGGATTATTATGTAATAGTCACAACATTACTCATAGTGATAACTATGTATATGATCCTCAGACTTGAGATCATCATTGTTCCAACATTGTAAGTCGTATTTTTTGATACAGTCAAACGTCTATTGAAACATTTTGTACTATAAAGATTGATGTTGGGTATGCCACAATCTATGTAGTGAGATATGATTGATCAAGACAGGGTTTGTCCCTTCTACATAATGGAAGCAATATCTTAGGCCACTTGATAGAGTGAAACTAGAAATGCATGGCCATACTCAAATAATTTGATATGAGATATCACACTTATTTGTTTATTGTAGTCTACTTGGAACATCAAGAAATATGATATTAGACTATACAAGTGTAACTATTCCATGACTTGTGTCCGATTTAAATATAAAGGATAAAAGAGTATAATACATGGAAAATTTATCACAGAAAGGTTATGTTGAATCATGACTTCTTGCAACTTTGGTAGCAATGATGCATTGCTAGATGCCACTCATTGCTTGTAATATTATAAATGTTCTAGAATTACTACTAACGTTAGAAATGCCTACGGGGTCACACTATAAGGATTTGATAGTCAGGGGTGTCGGAAAGTGCATTCCCGGGACTCTTTTCTTGTAAATTGGACTTAAAAATATTTACGAAGCTAGTTGTGTAGTTAATTAGGTATTGGTTAAGTGAATTTGTTTGAATTAAACGTAACTGGGTATAAGGACTAAATTATGTATAGGGTGAAAGTTGAATTATAGATTAAAAATAAATTAAAGGGCCAATTTAGTAATTATACCTATGTTATAATAATTAAAGTTAAAATATGGAATCTTAATAATTAAGTAAATGTATACATATTATAATAATAAATTAAAGTATAATAATAAAAGTTAGTATAATAAAAAAAAGTAAAGAAATAAAGAAAGATAAAGCCATACAAATTAGAAAGAAAAGAAAAAAAAGAAAAAGAAAGAAGAAAGGAGAAAGACACACGACCAAGGACTCCAAATTTTCAAAGTTTAATTAGTTAGTCAATTTAGTTCCTTTTCTTGTAATTTTTATGTTTTTGGAATTCCGGTACCTAGGGTTACTCGACCCATGTTGAAATTTTAGCAATTATTAAGTTTTTAAGTGTTGTCAATGTTGAATAATTTTAGTATTGGGGATTAAACTGATAGATTATTAAGTTAGAGATGGAAAATGATTAAATTGTAGAACAAATTGTAAAATTTAAGTATTAGGGACTAAATTGTGAAAAAAATGAAATTTAGGGATTTAAGTGAAAATAGGGAGTTAAATTTAGTTTAAAGTAGAATTTGTATGAAAATATAAAATTAAATGTGAAGAATAAAAATTAGTCTCGGTTTAGGGACTAAATTGGAATTTAGACAAATATTAAGTAAAAATTGAAATATTCAATATTCAATATGAAATTGAAATTTTATTGTATTGATGAATTTTAATTGTTTTAATTTCTTAACTAACGTCGTACCGGAATCCTCGACTAAAAAGGGGAAAGATAAAATCGACGTGGAATAGCTCGGAATTCACGTTTTGTATTTCTATAATCCAAACTTAGTTGTTAATTGTTATAATTCAATTTAATGTATATGGTAAGTGTTGATGTGAGTAATTGACAATTTGATAATTGATTGAAATGGATTGAATTGGTAGGTACATATTGAATGTATTGATTATTGAATTGAAATGAATATATGTGTTAATGTGAAAGTTGGATATTAATTATTATAGATTGAATTTAATTCATGTGTATATATGTGATTATATGAAAAATTAGTATTGGATATTGGTTATATTTGAAATGTGAAATTAAACCCTATTAACTTTATCGGGCTAAGTCAGATATAGATGGCATGTCATAGGATAGAAATAGTTCAGTGATTTCTTTAAGTCAATGAGGCACTGGGTGCCAATTTACTTTGGTTTAACTGATGAGACACTAGGTGTCAAATTTATATAGCGCTGGGCACATATTATTTCGGATTTATCCGATGAGGCACTAGGTGCCAAATTGGTGTGTTGGTTGGATCCGTGCATTCGTCTGAGCCCGAGTCATGTTAATAGGGGTAATTAAATAAAACGGTACTATGATTGATATTGGATGATATTGTATGTGAATTGAAGATGGGATAGTGATTTAAAACATGAAAATGAGATACATGAGTTATGTACTCATGAATTGGATATGGAATGGATAATGTTATTGTTTAAATGATATGTGGATCAAATTGTGAAAAGCTATTATATAGCAAGTGATGAGAATTGAGTATTGTATGAAATGATGTATTCATAACTTGAGTATTGAATGACTAATACCATTATACAAATAAATACGGTTTGATATGTAAATAACTATTTATATAGCAATTGTGTGAATTGGGACATTGTTTAACAAATGAAATATGATAGCATATGATAGTCATGATACTGGACATTAATATGTGCTTAAAATTCACTTGTGCATATTATATTATCTTGTCTTTAAATATTCGGATTATAGAAATACCACTGAGTTTTACTCAGCGTACAGTTTTGTTTTTTTTGTGTGCATATTAGGTACTTCAATTTTGATCGCTGATTCGGCATCCAACAACGATCCTGAACTCAAATGTGGTGATGTTTATCTTTTGTGTCAGCATGTACCTAGGATGTCTAAATGATAGTTATTTTGTGGATCGATTATAAATGTAATGTTGGTTAGGTATATACATATAAACATGTGTTTGTGATTATGGCATGGTAAATTGAATCAAATCTAGATATGTGCATGTGAATTTAAGTTAATGTTTTAGGTAGTTTTTAGTTAGGCCAAATTGATGAATTTTGACATGTTTATAATTTTAATTTGGTTGATGTTTTGATGATATAAATGTAGTACTAATGGGGGTACATTGGTTAGGCACCTAGGATGATTCTTTTGGCATGTTTTGAATGTGTTTGATTGTGTTTTGAACAGGTTAAACGAATGATTTTTGAGTTGTTTAATGTCCAAGCTTGTAGGAAATGGTAAATTTGTTGTTTAAGACACATTTTAGGTCCACTCAGCTAGACACACGGGTGTGTGACTTGGCCGTGTGAGACACACGACTAGCACACGAGAGTGTGAGGCCATTTCAAAAGGTACACGGCCTAGCACATGGGTGTGTGGTTGGGTTATGTGACCCAAGTCAGAGAGTTACACCAGCACAGACAAGGGCTGGGACACAGTTGTGTGTCCCTACTTCGAATACCCACACGGCCAGACACAAGGTGCGACTTGGCCGTGTGAGTCACATGGCCTGACCATACGGCCGTGTGAACCCTACAGTTAAATTTTTTTAACTTTTTCCAAAAATTTTCAAATGTTCCCGATTTAGTCTCAAATTGTTTCTAAAGTGTTTTAAACTCTCAAAGGCTTAATAAGGGACTCTGTGCATGTTAGTGATGAATCATTTTATTATTTTTGAAATGTTTGAAATGAATGATTAGATTATGATTACTTGGTAATGTCTCGAAACCCTATTTTGGCGACGGATACGGGTTAGGGGTGTTACACACACCCTATGGTTGAAGCGAATATAATCCAAACACAATTGGTCTTGTGTTTAGTTGTCACATGAATTAAATTAATGAATTAATTTAATTTGACAGTTAAATATTGAACACATTATATGTACAAACTTGTTGTACACAAATACAGAACATAGTTAAAATAAATACATGAATTTGATTCATATAAAAATATTAACTGAATATAGTTTACTAAATTATCAAAATAAATAATTATAATATTTTCAATCAAAGATTAAAACATGGAAGTTAATATACTTATGGAAAGGATATGATATTTTAATACTTTCCATATGTTTCTCTAAAGGGATAATTCCGTTTTTTATATGATATTAAATAAAAAGAATTGAATTTGTGATGTGTTACCAAGGAAAAAAATATTGAAAAGGGTTTAGCAGCCAATTTTGTTAATTCTCTTTGAGAGGTTCAAAGAGAGTTTGTTGTTCGTTCTTTGACTGAATGGACTACGTTGAGACCAAGACAGTTTTGTTACAGCTTAGGATCGACATTGCGCAAGGGGATCAAATAGAAAAAGGTATATCTTCAACCCTGTTTTAACCCAATTCCTTCATCGTACTTGGGTACATGGTTGATGATCGCCATTTTTTTTACTGCGTAACGGGACGTACAAGCGTTTTGATCTGCCACAATTCGTTGTGGTAAATTAAGGTCTTTCCATAACTTAACGAGCTTGTTTTATAGCATTTTTATGTGTTTTTTTATTTCGTTTTCACCTTTTTATTGCTTTGTGTTTAAATTATGTAAAATAAGTGTTTTTACGCAATTTTGTGTTATGTTATGTCTTAAAGGGCCACTATGGGCCTAACGATGATCTAACAACTCTATTTAGTTTGAAGGAGGGTTTAGAAGGCAAAGGACGACTGCAGCGTTGTGACATTGAGAAGTGGTGTCGGAACACCAGATTTCAAAGCCGAAGTACCTAAAAATTGAAGGTAGTTCGGCGACACCGATCCTGTGGTGTTGCGACACCGAGTGACAAACATGAATTTTAATTAAGGGTATTTTAATCCACACAATGTACCTTAGTTAGATTCTTTTTGGGCTGTTTACTAACCCTAATTATGTCTGAGCATAAACACTATAAATAGGCATGTTAAGTCTCATTTGGGGAGGCTTGGCCAAGTAAGCCGTTTTAGTATTTTTAATTTTTTAGTTTAGTTTTATTTTCTTTTCAGTTTAGTCCTTTTCATACTTTTGATAATGTTTTAACTTGTATTCAATTTTGATCCAAGGCTTTAATATATCATTTTTTTTCATTATTTAGTTGTTGATTCCAATTGCGATCGAGGTGATCTTCGAAACTATTAAAGGAGATTTCACTTCCGAGCTTTAATCGGTATTGAAAACCAATTTCTTTCTATACTCCTTACTTCTATTTAATTTGCTATTTTTCATGTTAAATATGAGTTTGGGAATGTTTGTATTTCAATCTATGAGTAGCTAATTTCCTTAGGGAGTTTAAGAACAGATGTGTGAATAATTAACAAATGAATGAGGGTTGAAATCAAGGTTAGTTGATTTAAATTATGTGCAATTAAACCTTAAGGAGTGGCGCCCTTAGAAAGTAATTTAGGATGAACGAGATCAAGAGATAAGTTTACTGAGTACCTTATAATTTATCCCGGTCAAGAAACTGAGGCCAAGAGGCAAGCGTGTATAGGTCAATTAGTTAATTAGTTAGAATCCGAGAGGTAATAACTAGTTAATTAATAGCTAACTCGATAAAACCCAAGTTTTAAAGTTAATTAGGATCACTGAAGTGTGTTAAGCTCCTGTTTGTTTTATTCGATTGTTAAATTGGTTGATTTTTCGTTTAAATAAATTCTAGGTTAATTAGATTAATTGATGTTTATTTGTAATATAATTCTAAATCAGTACTATTTAGACTTATTAGTGTAGAAAATTAATTTCAGTTTAATTCAACATCCCTTGGGTACGATCCTAAAAATAATTCCTGGAGTGTTTCGTTGTAACATTCTTCTATATTACAATTTAACTCGTATACTTGCGGACGTCGCTGTTTAATTAACTATCTATTTTGCAGCAGTATTTCCAGTCTAGGCATTCACACATCTAGCAGCAATCACATTCCAATAGTGGTGTCAGAGCTACTTGTACAATATGAATTCAGGATTAAAGTGATTGGTTGATGCGATTATATCAGATACATGTTATATGATTTGATTTACTCGATTTGTTTTATGTATATATAATGCGTGTAATCTGCTTAATAAACTATGTATGACTAATCTGTTAAACCTATGTGGTAATATGTTCCTTTCAATCACTGATAAATGTTAATAAATGATTTTGATGCCTATTGGGTCTTATATATTATTTGTTAAGTATTAATGAATCTGTCTTGGGGTAGTGTGGTTTTTATTATTCGAAGTTAATAATAAACTTGCTGGTAGCATTTGAAAAAGGAACAAAAAATTATTCCAGTAAGAAGCTTCATAGATCGAAATACTAAAAATATTCTGTTTTTGATAAAAATTGTCAAATAATGATTTTTTTCTACTGAGATCTAAGTGTAGTTTCTTATATTTTACCAGGGTCTACCACTACCCGGGCCACGATACCCTAGTAGGGGGTTTCCTCCCTTAACCCCTATGTGTAGGTGATATTAATTGTAGGGAAATTTTTGTTATTCACATAAAAAAAACGATTGAATAAATACATATCATATGTTGTATGCTATGATTGATTTGCACGGTGATTGGAAATGCACAGTTATAGCCCGATAACCCATTTGATTTATAATTTACACAGGTTGTAATATTATAAATACAACCTGAATGTCTTGCCTTTCTATTTTTCTCTTGTATTGCTCTTCTCGTTCTACTCCCTCATATGCAAAACGAGTTTCTATAATTGTAAATTGTACGAGTTGCTACGGGCTAGAGGAGATGAAGGTTGAGCTGCCTAAAGTGTAAAAGAAGCTTGGGAAACAACTTGCACCCTTAGGATTCCTTTCGGTTCTCCCATTGGCTTAGGAAGAACCACCTTAGTTTTATGGGCTATAACTATTGCGTTTATTTAATGCTATATATTATTCATGTACTTGATACAATGGATGATATGTTAGCATGCATATTATAGGAAATTGATAAGATCAATTAAATGACTAATTGGACTAGTGTTGACCATTAATGGTGAGATGAATTTTTTTTAAATACCCTTAATAAAATATTAAGTTAAGATTGCCTTCGAATATTTACCCTCGTTAAAGCCACGATCGATACAACGTGGGTTCTTCTAAAGTGAAGTGCTTGTATCTATCTTGGCCAAACGCCAAGAATAAGCAAGTGATATTTGTCAATTATAATATTGGTTAATGTAACACCCTTAATTCGTATCCATGCCGGAACAGGGTTACGGAGCGTTACTAGAGTTTTTCAGAACATTTATAGATAATTTAAGTCAAATTCTATTCATTTAACGAGATTATTCATAACGTCCCTTAAATGGACCATCAAGGCCCAAAACAAGTATTATAATCGAATCGGGACAAAATGGGAACTTAGAGAATTTTTCGCAAAATTTTTAAAAGTTTCCAAGATACAGGGCTCACACGCCCATGTGGTCTAAGGGACATTCTCGTGTGACCCTAGGATATGCCCGTGTTGCAGGCCGTGTTTAACCCCATGGAACTCTCTGACTTGTGCCACACGGCCGGCCACACGCCTGTGTGTTAGGTCGTGTAACACACACGGCGGAGACACACGCCCGTGCCTCTGCTCGTGTGCTCAATTTTGAGCATTCTGTTTCTGAAATTTAAGGTGCAAGGGACACACGGCCAGACCACACGCCCATGTGCTAAGCCATGTGTCATACATGGTCAAGACACATGCCCGTGTGTTTACCCGTGTGGACAAAATAAAACCATTTCTAGCTTTATTTCTCACCCAAAATCTTACCATAAACCTACACCAAAACTTGCATTCATAAACCAACCAATCCAAGCATTTTAATCAAGTTAATTCTACCATTTAACATGGTATATCGTTACATGCTTTCATGCTTTTAATCTTACCTTATTAAGCATAATTGTTTAACTTTTCTCAATCAATCAATAATAAACACTTATGTTATCACCATGAGATAATCTTAATATGTATATATATATTAATACATAATCATCACTAGCCATTCCAATGGCTAGATTACAATAACCATTTACATTTACATGGCAATATGACCAATTAACCTATACATGCCATTATAACCACAATTGTTTTACCATATGTACCGAAATGAGCTAATGGATAGTGTGAGTGATCTCTGTCGAGCTTCCAATCCAACGAGCTTCTTTTTTACTATAAAAAAAGGAAATAAAACTAAGTAAGCATATAATGCTTAGTAAGTTCGTATAACATGGTACTTAACTTACCATTCATTGTATTGCAAGATAAACATGTAACGCACATTCAATCAATTTGATCTCAAGCCCTACACATATCTTCATTGCCCTTGTTAGTCATATATTCCATAATAACATCAAGAAGCATATATAGGCTCAACCCAATTAGATTTCCGAATATATATACTTTCCATATCACGTATCCCTATAACACGTATAAATCATATCTTTATATTAAAAGTATATTTTCATAACAATTCATCTCGAGTTTAGATTATTCCATGTCAGAACTTTACTCCTCTAATTTGAAATATCAATGTCACGTACACTCAAGGTGTACAAATCTATAATCAAGGATGAACATACTCATCAAATAAATTCTATGTACAAATATCATCATCTCATGTCTCCATATATCAATTATCATGTATTACCATTTCATATTTTTCAGGCAGATATGTGTAATCGTTTCTTATTCATATCTTCTCATGTTTGGATTGTTACTCGGTGAATTTATTCGGAATATCGATGGATACACAAGTAGTGCACTCGAGGTGTACAAATCAAGATCTGTCAATTCATGTCCAACGGTACTCATAAGGTACTATATCGGAGAGTACACTCTCGAGCCACACATGTATACAACAGGATTACCAGTCTAGGCTAAATCCTGTCTCCAATATATATTTACTTAATAGAGCTTAGTCGGGATTACCAGTCCAGGCTAAATCCTTTTTATGATATATGCTCTAAAGAGCTTGATCTGGATTACCCGTCCGGGCCGAATCCAATCCATAACATATGCTCGAGAGGACTTATATCTGGATTACCAGTCCAAGCTAAATCCTTTTTGTAATGAGGTCAATAGGATTACTCGTCTGAGCTAAATCCCGTCAGCAACAAATGCAGGACCTCATTCAATAAAGGAAATCACACTTATCCATCGATTTTCATTTATTCAAACGGGTTTAATATTTTTCAGGCATTAAAAGACTTGTAATTATTTCGTACATCTATAACATTCATATAATTCAAATAAACACATTTCACATTTATTTCAAGTATAAAAGTAACATTTTTATCATTTATCATTTATCGAGCTTTGTCAGATATGTTTTCAATGTCATATGTATATATGATATTTATACAATTCACAAACACAACATTAAATTCAAGCATATAAATGTACACAATTTAGTTACATGAACTTACTTTGACAAATGTTCGTATACGTAAAATCTACTAATCCGACATTTTTCTATTTTCCTCGTTCTAACTCCAAATTTGGTCTATCTGGATCTATACGAGTAAATTTAACATCAATTTAATACAATTTAAACTCAATTCAGTCCAACTCACATCTTAGGTAAAATTACCATTTTGCCCCTAAACTTTTAATTAATGGTGATTTTGTCCCTAGGCTCGGAAAATGAAATTTATGCAATTTACTCCATATTCCAAGCCTAACCAAAAATTCAATATAAAATTTACAGCACATGTATTCTATAAAATTCAGAATTTTTCTTCAATTTTTAGAACTTTACATTTTAGTCCCTAAATCACGTTTTCATTAAAAACCACTCTGTAAAAGTTGTTTATCTATTAACAACCTTTCATATTCTACCGTAAATTTCAAATTTTCAGCATATTCATCCATGGCATAATTTCTATACTTTGATAACTTTTCAAATTGATCCCCCAAATAGATAGATTAAGCTATCTCGGTTTCAAAAATATAAAAATTACTAAACACAGGGCTTGAATACTTACCTAATTTGGCCAAGAAAGCTTGATTTCTCTTTCCTAGGGTTTCCCTGTAATATCTGAGGAAGAAGATGAGTAAAATGATTTTTATTTCTATTTAATTATTTATCATCTTTTAATTTTATCACTTTCCAATTTAGTCATTAGCCTTTTTCTAATTTTCCATGGATGAATCATCCAAAAATATCTACTAACTTTCCATTAGTGGTTTAATTCCATATAAGGACCTCAAGTTTTGAATTCCATAGCTATTTGATCCTTATAGCTACTAGAATTCGGCTTTTGCATTTTATGCGATTTGGTAATTTTCACAATTAAGCACATAATCGATAAAATTTCTTTACGAAATTTTCACACAACATTATTATCATATTATAGACCATCAAATAATATTAAAATAAATTTTATTTTTAGAATTGGATTTGTGGTCCCGAAATCACTGTTCCAATTTCTCTAAAAATGGGCTGTTACAGTTAATAACTTAACTAGGTTATTCTAATAGGATTAGAAACTTAGAGGAAAGAAATTTGAATAATCATAAGATGATTGGCATACGAGTTATCCGCCAAATGATGAGTTACATATGATATAATTAGCAAGTGTTGCTTACCTAAATACCGTAATCTTGAAGTAAAGTTAAAGCTAACTTAAGAGGAGGAGAAATATGACTCCTTACTCACTAGAAAAACTTTAGAGAAATGATTTTCCAAAATTAGTGAGGGTTATTAATTTTGATAAAATAGTGGGAGCTGTAACACCCCTTACACGTATTCGACACTGAAATAGGGTACGAGGCATTACCGGACGTAAACACAAGCAAACATACAAAAACCAAATGTAAATTTCCATCCAAATTTATAACTTTTCACATACATCCATTTCGTCTCTAAAATGAGTCTACGAGGCCCAAAACATACATTGTAAGTGGTTCGAGACTAAATCGATAACTTTGAAAACTTTTGGAAAACTTAGCAAATTTCTCATGGAAACAGGGCCACACGCCTGAGTAGGCCGAGGCACACGTCCATGTAGTAAGGAAGACACCCGTGTTCCTAGCCCATGTAACTCCCTGTTTATAACGTCATGAAAAAATTGAGGTCACACGGCCAAGGCACACGCCCGTGTCTCGAGGTCGTGTCCTTCACACGGCTGAGACACATGCCCGTGTCTCTGCCTATGTGCTCGATACTGAGCATTCTTTTTTACAACAATTTTGGTGCAGGGGACACACTGCCGGATCACACGCTCATGGGGTTGACCGTATGTCACATATAGCCTAGACACACCTCCTTTTGTCTATCCGTGTGGACAATAATAAGGCTATTTACCAAGCCGTTTGCCACCCTTATTCACAGGCACAAAACAATACATACTTAGACAACCAAAGCATCCACATTCATGGTTAAAACATATCAACTTTATATCTTTGTCTAACATATTCACTACATTTATTAGGCCTTAAATCAAACATACAAATTTGACATTCATTAGGCTTCATTTAACTACTTTTTAATTACCGAATTATACTCAAATTCCTCATCTTATCAATAGGTCACATTTCCAAAAATTACACAATCATGCCATAAATCACATTTCCAAACATTTCACATTCACCAAGCATACCATGATCATATCATCATAGACATTTACGCATATATGAATATACTTAGGCTTACAACCATGTTAGCCAGTATAAGCCAACTTAGATGGCCAAATAGAAAAACAAGCCTTTGACGATTACAAGCCATTACATTGGTGAAAATCATATAACGCATATAACAAAGTAGTTAAGTCTCTATACATGCCACAACTCAAAATACTTGAATTCATTAATACCCAAAATGATAGCTTGATAGTGTGATAAAATCTTCGATGATTTCCAACCCGAGCTAGCTTGACGGCACTATAAAACATGGGAAAGGAAAGGGGTAAGCTATATAGCTTAGTAAGTCCGTATGAAAATAACAAGCAACTCTTACCAATCATTTACCAAGTTTAATAATATAAGCAAAAGGTAATATAAATTGCTATAATCCTCACAATTATAAATTAACCAATCACATAGTTTACCCTATCAATTTGCAAACATAGTTTAACATGTTTTGACATTAGCCTAACAACTGTAATCTCTCCGTTAACACAGATATCCTTAATCATCCAATCATTTCAAACCTTATAATAAACATGCGCATTACTCATTAGTACTTATCTTTCAAGCATATATTTTAACGTCTTTCAATGTTTAAAACTTATTTCTCCTTATACTTCTATAATCATTTTAATAGGCATTTATGCCAATCTTTTCTTTTTTCTCATATCCGATAAGTCACATATTGTGTGAATAAAACATACTATGTCATAACTTAATTTTGGTCCGAAAACCAATTACACAATTGCCAACCGAATTTACCATGAGCTCATAATATCATGAAATCAATGCTTATAAACTTATGTACATACCTGTACAAATTTGTAACATAGTCACATACTTTGTCATACTCTTTGAATTACCCGTTAAACACTTGGAATACTATCGAATACACGGAAGGTCTTGTACGTAAGTGCCACATATGTAGCCAATGCTAACTCATATCTTATAACACATAGGGCTCACACATGAGCTAATCACGGGCCTGCTCACACAAGCTGTCAGTCAAGACGTAACTATACGAGCTGCTCACACAAGCTGTCAGGTTCTGCAACACATGCCGGACTACCTAACCACCGGTAGAACGTACATGACTAGCACTCGGATTTACATAGATCACATAACACATGGAATCCTAGTGACATGGCACTTGTATCCTAATCTATTCCTAAGGTTCAAACGGGATTTCTCACTGTACCGAATCTCTATCGGTCATTTCCATAGTACCGTACTCAATAATATTCACATTTCATTTCAATTATATAGAATTTATAACGAATATAACAATTAAGAATTAATACATATATAGTTTAATGCTTATTAAACATATGAACTTACCTTGGCATAAAAATGGCGAAAAAGACCTAATCGTCAAATACTCGTTTTTCCCCCGTTCTAGTTCCGAACCTCATTGTTATTAATATATAATATCACATTTAAATTATTTAATAATTATACTATTCAAATCATCAAAAAATCACATTATGGAAAAAATTGTATTTTTGCCCCTAAAGTTTCATATTTTTACATTTTAGTCTCTAGGCTCGTAAAATGAAATGTATTCAATTTCTTCAATATCCATGCCTAGCTGAACCTTATACATGCTTATAGCAGCCCACATTTTCCTTTTATTCACACATTTACACATATTTTCGTAACTTTTACAAACAAGTCCTTTTTGACATTTTTACCGAAAATCACTTAGCAAAAGTCATTTATCTAACATCTAACATGCATTTTCTACCATTAAACATCAAAATACATAAATATCCATCATGGGTAAAAATTTAAACTTTGATGATATCTAAAATTAGTGGTAAAAATAGATAGATTAGGTTACGAGGATCTTAAAAACATAAAAATCGTTAAAAACAGGGCTAGAACAGACTTACAATCGAGCTTGGAAGCTTGAAGAACCCTAGCCATGGTTTCTTCATGGTAATTTTGGCCATAGCTTGAAGATGGAAAAAAAATTGGCTTTTAATTCATTTAATAACCAAATTACTAAAATGCCCTTCACTTAAAACTTTCAAATTTTATCTCGCCATGTCCATTTTTGTCCATACTAAATTATAATGGTCTAATTACCACATAAGGACCTCCAATTTAAATTTTCATAACAATTAGACACCTCTAGCATGTAGAACTAAACTTTTGCACTTTTTACAATTTAGTCTTTTAAACCAAATTGGATGCCCAATCGTCAATATTTTTGAACGAAATTTTCACAAAATAATTTTATAAAATTGTAAACCATAAAAATATAATAAAAATAATTTTTTTTGCGTCGGATATGTGGTCCCGAAACCATTGTTCTGACTAGACCCAGAATCGGGCTGTTACAAGAGCATTATTTAATGAAGTCCTTTAAATGATTATAATAAACTTGATAAATTTATTTATGAGCAAGTTTTATTATTGTAGATTTATTATGACGAACAGCTCAAACTCCTTATCATTGCGATCTGTCCTTGAGAAGGACAGGTTAAATGGTTTGAACTTCCTTGATATGCCGTTGAAGAATTAGTTCCTAATGAACCAAAAACTAATGCCTTTAGAGCTGACAAGAAAGCTTATCAGAAGCATCTTGATGACATGATAGACATAGGATGTCTAATGCTTGCCACTATGACTCCTAAGCTTCAAAAGCAGCATGAGGATATGGTTGCCTATGATATGATCCAACACTTTAAAGAATTATATGAGGGGAAAGCATGTCAAGAGAGGTATGAGACCTCTAAAGCTCTGTTCCAATGCAAAATGGTGGAGGGAACTCCTATGGGAACTTACATTCTCAAGATGATAAGCTATATTGAAAGCTTTGAAAAACTTAGATTCCCTTTAGGTGAGTAATTGGCCGCTGATTTTATCCTGCAATCGTTGTAGGATAGTTTAGCTAATATATCCTCAATTTCAACATGAATGAAATCATTAAGACTTTGCCACAGTTACTCAACATATTGAGAACTTCTGAAAGTAACATGAAAAAGGCTATACTTAAGCCTATTCTGATGGTCTGCAGGGACAAAGGCAAAAGAAAGCCTAAGGATAAAGGAAAGCCTAAGGACAATGTCAAGGCCAAACCCAAAAAAAGAAAGATTGCATTGAAACCTATAGAAGGAATTGTTAAGGAAGGAAAATATTTCCATTGTAGTGCGTCTGCTTCAGGTATTTATGTTATTGGTATTAATTTATCAAAGCTACTTCTTGGGTATTAGATACTGGTTGTGGTTCTCATATTTGTACCTTCGTACAAGGACTACAAAGGAGTAGGAATCTGGTTAAAGGAGTGATCTGTCGTAATTCGGTGTAGCAGATTAAACTAGTTTTCACACTTGAGGAGCTTGAATACAAGATTTTCATTATGTTTTAAATTTTTTTGAAAGGTAAATTCATTAATTCATTCAATGAATGGAACCATAAAATTCAGAGAAAAAAATAGTAAACACTCGTTGTAGATGGTGAATGACAAGCTCCGTCAACACAACAAAGGCTTTAGCCTCAGTATCAATAGAACATTATGACACATTGACAATTGGCTTTATCGCAACTCAAGCATGACTTATTTGGAGTGATTGTAAGAACTTAATACGATAAGGAAATCATCCCCGAATGGTCTAAAGCGACGAGTAAAAATTGAAAAAAGAATAAAGCATTCACCAAAAACTTCTAAAACTGAAGACTTATTAAACAATGGAAAAATAAACAAAAAACATATAAAAATTAAGAAAACATAGGTCCATATCAATACATGAAATAATTTATTATTCTAAAATATTCTCAAAATAGAAACAGATTAAGAAGTTGACTAAGGGCCACCCACTTTGTAAGAAAAACTACTTGTGGCTGGTGGAGTTTTAACGAACGACAGGCACCGTCATCTGTCCATCACAACTTATGAAGAAAAAAAAGATACCCAAAAAATAGATCTATAAGCTGAAAAGAGAAAAGACATGTGTATTGGATGAGAAGAAGGAAGAAAGAAAAGGTTGATGGCAGAGGAAAGAGACGGGCAATAGCCAGCCTGAAGGCTGGCACGACCATTGAGCAAAACAAAAGATAAGAAGCAAAAGGCTTGGAGAAAAAAAGAGAATTTTTTTTATCCTTAGTTAAGTATTATTGTAGGCTTGGACAATAATAATGCATTAAGACTAATGTGTAGTTGGTTAATGACAAAGTGTTGTCATTAACATAGGGATGTCAAAATCAATACATGAGTATGTGGTTAGGGAACAACATATTGGATTGACTCGCTATGAGTATGTTTCTTGGATTATGATGTAATAGTCATAACATTACTCAGAGTGATAACTATGTATATGATTCTCAAACTTGAGATCATCATTGTCCCCACATCGTGAGTCATATATTTTGATATAGTCAAATATGTACCATAGCAGGTTGTATTATAAAGATTGATGTTGGGTATGTCACAATCTATATAGTGAGATATGATTGATCAATATAGGGTTTGTCCCTTCTACATAATGTGTAATATCCTGATTTTGGGCCTAGTCAGAATAGTGGTTTCGTGACCACAAAATCCGAGATAGAAATAATTATTTTATGATTATTTTGAGGTCTATGATATGATTGCATGATTGTGTGAAAATTTCGTGAAGAAATTTTATGCATAAAGTGCTTAAATTGAAATTAGGGACTAAATTGAATAATTTGTAAAACTTGCATTCTAGAAGTTTCTAGTATGAAATTGTTTTGAAATATTAATTAAGAGGTCTTAAATAGCAATTTTACCAATTTCTAAGTCTATGGACAAAAATTGGACATGGATGGAATTTTTGGAAAGTTTAGTAGTAAGGGCATTTTGGTCATTTAGGGGCAAAATGAATTAAAATACAAAATTAAAAGCCAATTTTTCTCATCTTCAACCCATGGCCGAATATAGCAAGGAGAAACCATGGCTAGGGTTTTTCAAGCCTCCAAGCTCGATTAGCAAGGAAAACTGAAATTCGTACTAAAATGGGGAAAATACCAAGTTGTGGACGAAATGGTAAAAGTAGCCATTTTTGCATACAAGGAGATGGTTGAGACACATGATTGGAAAAAAGGTCCCGTTGAACCTTAAGAATAGATTAGGATACAAGTGACATGTCACTAGGATGGTTGAGCATCCGAACTCGTTGAGTTGAGTCCGAGTTCACTTATGGATGCGAATGTCTGAACTCGTTGAGTTGAGTCCGAGTTCAAGAGATGTAACTAGGCATCCGAGCTCATTGAGTTGTGTCCGAGTTCACTTATGGATGCGAATGCCTGAGCTCGTTGAGTTGAGTCCGAGTTCACTTATGGGCGGGTTACATGGTAGCTTGGCTACATATGTAGCACTTATGTGCAAACTTTCCATGTATCCGAATTATATTCCGATGTGTTCAACGGGTAAAATTCTACTCAAGCGGAAGAATACGCGAGATGAAAGGGACGTATTGGTAAGTGTTGTGAAATGAATACTTTGAACAGGTATGTACTTAACCCTCGCGTTGAAAACTCGATATAACAACAATATGGTAAGATGATAAATGAAAATGTGATATGAATGTCTCGGTGATGATTATGCAAATGATGTTTTATGTTTGCTTATATAGTTTTGTTACTTGCTATTTGCATGTGAACTTACTAAGCATTTATGCTTACTCCCTCCTTTTCATTCCTTGTAGTGTTGACAAGCCAGCTCGGAAATCGGGAACGGTCGGAGGCACCCTCACACTATCCGTATACCATCTTGGCATAATGGCATGTATATTTTGAGTATGGCATGTATAGCATTATAATCATTTTGTGTATATGGTCTTATGATATGGTTATTGAGTGGTATGGAAATGCTTGGTAATGATTAGCCATTGGAATGGCTAATCATGATCATATTTGGTGTTATGTATGCTAAATTGCTAGTTAATCCATGGAAACCATGAAATAGGTAAAATTTACCATAAAATAGATTCAGACAGCAACAGTGATGTGAGTTTGAAAAATCATTAAAAATAGTAGAGATACAATTAGATGATGAATAAAATATGGAATTGAAGAATTATGAGTCTAGTTTTATTATAAACAAACGGCATAGTCATTGAAACTCTGTACAAGGAGATATCTGATTCGTAATACACAGAGGTCAGAGCAGTCGAACCCTGAAATAGGGGAGACTTTAACTAATAAACTGTACTAATTTGCTAGACCAAAAATTCTAGAAAAAAATTAGTAAATAGATATATGAGTCTAGTTTTAGGGAAAATTTACGGCGAGTTTTGGAACTCGAGATATGAATTTTTAAGCGACTGTGATGCAGATTGCTAGCTTGACTGAAAATTTTAAAAATAAATTGTTTGAGCTGTTTAAGTAATGAATTAAGTCTGTTAACACCTCGTGTTTGACTCCGGCGATGGTCTCGGGTACGGGGCATTACATAATGGGAGCAATATCTTAGGTCACTTGATAGAGTGAGACTAGAATTGCATGACTATGCTTAAAAATTTAATATGAGATATCACACTTATTTGTTTATTGTAGTCTACTTGGAATATCAAGAAATATGAGATTAGACTATACAAGTGTGACTATTCCATGACTTGTGTTTAATTTAGATATAAAAAATAAAAGAATATAATACATGAAAAATTTATCACAGAAAGGTTATGTCGAATCATGACTTCTTGTAACTTGGGTAGAAATGATGCATTGCTAGATGCCCCTCATTGGTTGTAATATTAGAAATGTTCTAGTATTAGTACTAACGTTACAAGAGCCTACAAGGTCACACCCTATGGTTGAAGCGAGTAGAATCCAAATACAGTTGGTATTGTATTTAGCTATTACATGAATTAAATTAATTATTGAACTAATTTAATTTGATAGTTAAATATTGAACGCATTATATGTACAAACTTGTTGTACACAAATAGAGAACATAGTACGTACAAACTTGTTGTATACAAATAGAGAACATAGTTAAAATAATTGTTTGAATTTGATTCATATAAAAATATTAACTGAATATAGTTACCCAAAATTATTAAAATAAATAATTATAATAATAATTTCGGTCAAAGATTAAAACATGAAAGTTAATATTCTTCTGGAAAGGATATGATGTTTTCATACTTTCCTTATGTTTCTCTAAAGGGATAAATTCCATTTTTATGTGATATTAAATAAAAGGAATTGAATCCTTAATTTTGTGATGTGCCACCAAGAAAAAAATATTGAAAAAGATCTAGCAGCCAATTTCGTCAATTCTCTCTAAGAGGTTCAAGGAGAGTTTGTTGTTTGTTCTTTGATTGGTGGAATACGTAGAGGCCGAGATGATTTTGTTGTGGCTTAGGATCGATATCGCGTAAGGGAATCAGATAGAAAAAGGTATATCTTCAACCCTATTTCAACCTGATTTGTTCCTCGTACTTGGATTCATGGTTGATGATTGTCGAAATTTTTTTTGCTATGCCATGACACTTACAAATTGGTATCAGAGCTTAGTTTAATTTTTGCATTCAACCCTTTCAGAGATGGAAACGACAATGTTCGCTACTAAGAAGTTTGACGGAATTGCAAATTTTATTTTGTGATAAGTGCGGATAATGACAATACTAGTTAAGAACAGTCTGAAAAAAGTCATTACAGGGAAGAAGTCCATGGAGTATACTAGAATCCTTATATATGACAAAATCTCTGGCCAACATGTTAGTTCTAAAACAACATCTCTACACGTTCAACATGGTCGAAGGTGAGTTCATTAGAACTCACATTAGTGAATTTTTTACCCTTCTAAATGAGCTGAAGAATCTCCAAGTAGATATCAACTATGGGGATATTGTTATTATGTTTTTTTCCCCTCTTTTTATAAGACTTTCAGGGAAACTTTGATTTATGGGAGAGATAATCTCTCATTCGAGGATGTGAAAGGAAATATACTAAGCAAAGATAAACTTGATAATGAGTTAGACCCAAATAAGAAGTTAGATGGGCAAGCTTCGGTCCTTATTGCAAGGGGCAGACAATAATCCAAAAAGTCAGATCAAAACACGTTTAGAGAAAGATCAAAATCCAAAAACTGAGATAAACAATATGGCTATTGCAAGAAGATGGGGCTACATTAAGGTAGAATGCTACAAATTTCAGAATAAGAATAAAAAGGGATGCTAAAAAAGACAAGAACTGTAAGTAGAAAGCCGAAGTTATTGATGCTAGTGTAGCTAAGGATAGAGGTGATGATTTCTTATAGGCGTCGATGGGTAAAAACTCCAAGCTTAATTCCAAATGTATCCTAGATTCAGGGTGCTCCTATCACGTGTGTCCCAATAGAGACTGGTTCTCTATGTATAGTTCAGTTGAAGGTGGAGTTGTGCTGATAGGGAATAATTTTCCATGCAAGATAACCAGAATAGGAACAGTACAAATTAGAATGCACGACATAATTATTTGGACACTGTTAGATGTTAAGTATGTACCTAACTTAAAGAAAAATATCATATCATTGAGAATTTTAGACTTGAATAGTTGTAGGATTATTATCGAGTCAAACGACTTAAAGGTTTCTTGTAGAGCTCTCGTTGTGATGAGAGGATAGAAAAATGTTAGTTTAAACGTTCTACAAGGGTCAATGATAATTTGTGTGGCTGTAATTACTGAAGAAGGGCCAAAATCGTCGTCAAGTTGCGACGAGGACCACCACGACGTCGTGATGACGCGAAATGATTTTTTTCTCCATAGATTTTGATTCAACCAAAATTTGGCACATTCGACTTGGTCATATGAGCGTGAAAGGTATGACAATATTGTGTAAAAGAGGTCTTCTTAAAGACATTGGAGTTCGAAAGTTAAAGACATTGGAGTTCGAAAGTTAAGTTTTTGTGAGCATTGCACTTACGAGAAGTAGGCACGAGTAAGTTTCAATTTAGCAATACATAGAACAAACGGGACTCTCGACTATATCCATTTTGATTTATAGGGTCCGAATCCTGACATCTCAAAAGGAGCTAATAAATGTTTTCTAACTTTTATTAATGGCCACTCCATAAGGTTTTAGTTTATTTTTTTGAAATAAAAGAACAAAGTCTTCAAAATCTTCAAACAGTAGAAAACATTGTTAGAAAAATAGACCGAAAGTTCATGAAGTAGTTGAGAATGGATAGTGGTCTTGAGTTCTATTCGTCAGAGTTGAACAATTACTGTAAACGAGAAGGGATAAAGAGACATTGCATCATTGTTGGTACTCCACAATAGAATGGATTTGCTGAAATAATGAACAAAACCTTGCTTGAAAAGGTCTGATGTATGCTTTCTAATGCAAGTTTAGAGAAGGAGTTTTGGGTTGAAACTATCAACTTGGTAAACCATTTAGTGAACCAGTCTCCTTATCGAGCATTAAACGGTAAAGTTTCAGAGGAGATATGGTCAGATAATCCTCCCAATTATTCTAACCTTAGAATTTTCTGTTGTCCTATGTTTTTTTTTGTTAGCCAAGAAAAGCTCGATCCAAAGGCCATAAGTGTATTTTTCTGGGATACATTGTCAATACGAAAAGTTTCAAATTGTGGTATCTGAAAACCAATAAAACTATTGTTAGCAGAGATGTTAGATTTGATGAATCTGCCATGTTTCGATAAAAAAGGGGTCACTCACGTTTAAAGACACAACAAATCAGAGTGTCTCAAGTAATATGGAGACAAAAGAAGAAAAAACAAGTTATTTTGCGATAAGAGGAAACACGACATCGCAACATCGTGATGAATAGGGTCATCGTATCAACGACCAAACACACGACGTCAAGACGACGCGAAGAAATTCTAGTTCTTGCGAAGCTGAAGCTATTTCAGATTAGTTTGGGACTTCATCCGAACCTTAGGTACCCTCACCATCTAAATTAACTAATTATAAGTTGGCTCGTGATAGAAAAAGGCAAGAAATTTGACCACCACAGAAATACAATAAAGGAAACCTGGTGGCATATGCTCTAAATGTTGCAAAAAGTGTTCATTCAACTGGCCCTTCATGCTATTCCAAGGTAGTTCATGCCCCCGATTCTAGAAAATGGCTCATGGCTATGGAAGAAAAGATGGAATCACTTCAAAAGAATGAGACTTGGTGGCTAGTTAAACCACCAACTGGTAAGTAAATTGTTGGTTGCAAATGGGTGTTTAAGAAGCAATAAGGTTCGGTTCGGGTTTAAATGACACTAGGTAAAAGGCAAGACTGGTCGCAAAGGGCTACAATCAAGTGGAGGGAGTTGATTTTCATGATGTTTTCTCCCCCTTATGAAACATACATCCATTTGGGTGCTTTTGGCTCTTGTTGCATCAAACAATCTTGAGTTAGAGCACTTAGATGCAAATACTACTTTTCTTCATGATGACCTTGAGAAAGACATATGTAATATCTTATTATTCAGCGGTGTCGAAAATAGTGATTTTCGGACCACAATTCCAATATGCGAGATCAAGTTTTATTATTTAATTAATGTTTTTAGAGTTACACTAGGGTTGTATTAAATTTTGGTGAAACTTTTTTAATGTTTGCTTGGTTGATTTAAGAAAAATGATTAATTTGTAAGAGATGAAAAACTAGCCACAAATGAATTTTAACAATTAATTAGTTAAATTAAAGAAATGGGGAAGACCTATGATATAATTAGACTTTGTATGCTTTAGTGGACGATTAATAAGGCTTTTTATTAAATTTTTACATGTTATTAGCAAAATGTAATAATAAAAGTAAAAATAAGACAGAAAGTTATCATCATTTTTATTTTCTTCCTTAGTCAATCGAAACTCCAAGAAAGAACTCTCCAAGCATTCAGTCTTCTCTTTGGAGCTTGCAATGTATGATTTTTGATTTATTCTTAGTAATTTTTATTTTTTTGAGATCGTTGTAACAATGTCGAGCTAACCCATACCTCAGGTTTTGAAACTGTTAAAGATTTTGAATTGTGCCATGGATGAGTTCTTATTATTTTTTATGTTAAGTGATGTAATTGAAGTGTTAGTTGTTTATTAAGATTAGTTATTAAGTAATTTTGTTAATTTTCGAGTAAATGATTAATTTGATAAAATAATAAAATTGATGTGAAATTCTTGTGAATTTTGAATAGTTGTGGACTGTACTAATTTAGGAATATATTCGGCTACCATGAGTATTTGGAAAATTTTGATAAATTTAGAGATTTTAAGTTTAAGGACTAAATTGTAAAAAATGTAAAAGTTTAGGAAAAATGTGTAATTAATGAAAAGTTAGGGGTCATATGCATTGAATTGATGTGAAATGTATGTAAAATTAATGGATTGTATATAATTATTATATAGATCAAGACTTGAATAAAAAAGACAATAATCGAGGAAAAGGGAAAATTGTGGAGTAGTCCCTACTTTGTAATCAGAAGGAATCGTAAGTAAGTTCCTAATAACTTGTTTTGTAAATGTAAGTTAATTGCAATTACACTATTGTTTTCTACCTAGTTTCTAGTATATATTTGAAATTCTATTAGTTATTTATCTTTGTTGGAGTATTGCAAATTAGTACATATGAAGTCAGGAAATTGATAATACTATTTCTTGAGGTTGCATATTAAAGATATGAAAGTAATGAATTTATGGTATGTGTATGGAAATGATGAAGTGCCTCTAAATTATGGAAATGTATTTAAGTAATGAATTTAAGTGTAATGCCCGGTCAAACATAGTAATCGCATAGGATACGATTGGCATGCCAATAGGGTTAGTATGCACGCTTGTACTGGATTTGTACTTTGGTGTCTCTGTTTGCACTTCGGTGCCTCTATTATGCATATATGATGCATCTGGTGTGGTGTAGTTACCCAAATATCTGAGTTGAGTTACTTAGTTCATCGGGCTAAATATTAATGGAATTTACGGTTTACTTATAAGTTTAAACGTTGATGCATATACAAGATATTAGAAAATGTTAAATGCTCAATGAACTATTTGTTTATATGGTAGTATATTGATTATTGATGAAATGTTGTTTATGGAATTGATAAGTTATTTGATAAGATAATTATCAAGGTATATTTTGATATATGAATAAGAACTAATGTGGTTTGTGAATGTGTTTGGTTATCAGGAATTGTAAATTATCTATTTATATTTTGATGTTAATTAAGGTAAGTTAGTTTGATGTTTTTAACTATGAACTTACTAAGCTTCATTAGCTTACTTGTTTCTTTATGTTCTTTTGTAGTTACCAAATTTGTGGACTGATTGGACGGATCAATTAGACACTCACACTATCCAACCATTTTGGTACCTTTTGTATTTCGTTTTGGGATGTGGCATGTATATAGGTTTTTTGTTTTAATTATGTAAATGATATACTAAAATGATGTTTCTAGTGAAATTCTTAGTTTGAATGTTTATGTTTGAAATGTTTTTGGTTGGGTTGATTACTAATGGACAAGAGTTAGATGTTAACCCTTTGTGAATGGTGAATTTTGAGTATGTTTATACTTTGGCCAATTTGGTTGATGGAATGAGCATGAATAAATAAGTAATGCTATGTGATTTCTTAGTTTGATTTGTGGAATGAATGGTCTTTGATTGTAGTGCTTTTGAATGGCATATTAGTTTGGTATAGGATGAATGAATTTTTGGCTTATAATTGGTGATGTGAATGTGTTTTTGAACCAAAGAAATGATCTAGGTATGTCATGTCTTGTTGTATAAGGAATGGTGTATGAAATTGCTTGATTTAGGGGTTAAAAATGATGCACACGGCCTGGGACACGAGTTGTCACACGGCCTAGGACATGGGTTGTCATACGGCCGTGTACCACACACGGTCACCTCATACGGCCATGTGTATTTATTGTTTTTAGGTACAATATCCACATGACCGTGTGACCCAACTTCGAATACACACAAGGTCTGGTACATGGCTATGTAACCCTATTTCGAATACTCACACTGGCGAACACGCAAGCTAGGACACAACCGTGTGTCTTGATTTTGAATGTTCACATGGTTTGGGCTATGTCACATGGCCGTGTGTCCCTTGTTTTGCAAATTTTCACAATTTTTTGTTTTGTTTCAATTTGACCCTAGATTGTTTCTATATTATTTTTAGGGCTCCGTAAGCTCAATTTAAAGCCCATAAGTGTATTTATACCATGAATTGGTTTTGTTTGTTATATGTTTATAAATTATTTGTTTAACTGTTCTGCAATGAAGCGAAATGTCTTGTTTTACTTGGTAACACTCCGTAACCCTAATTTGGTAACGGAGACGGGTTAGGGGAGTTACAACATATACATGTATCAACCAGAAGGCTTTTGAATTGAAGGTAAGGAAGATCATGTTTGCCTTCTACGAAAATATTTATATGGTTTAAATTAGTCACTTCGACAATTGTATAGAAAGTTCGACTCCTTCATGTTGAGTATTGGCTTCGTATGAACTAAGTATGATAGTTATGTGTATTTACAATGTTTAGATGATGATTCATTCATATATTTTCTGCTTTATATTGATGACAATGGTCTGTATTTACAATGTTTAGATGATGATTCGTCTCAATCAAGCTTAAGAAAGCTCTTAAGTTGACTTGAGTACAACTAAGGACTAAATGGAAGAATTTTCAATAAGTAAGGAAAATTTTAAAAATAGGGTTACACAGTCGTGTGCCTATGTCGTGTTACAAATAGTGACCATGTGGAAATGAAGTTACAGGATCATGTATCCAGGCCGTGTAACTAACTGAAGTCGTGTGAACCAAAATGCAAAATTTCATCAATTGTCACACTGTCATGTGGCTGGGCTGTGTAATAGACTAGACCGTGTAAAAATTAAAGAACCAAATTTGCAATACTAACATGGGCATGTGGCCAGCCCATGTGACAATTGAAAATTGTGTGATACAAAAAACCTCTTAATTACCAATGAGCCCACGACCGTGTGTTAGCCCGTGTATGCATAATTTAACCTTTTTGTGCAAACTATAAAAACCAATTTATCAAATAGGCTTTGCATATACAACTAACAGTCTTTAGACCTGTCCAAAATGTGTAATATCGTAGCCAAAACATATCACAAATCATATACTTAGAATCTAATCAATATGCCTCAATAGTACCATCACACAACATCAATCAAATCCAAATATAAAATCCATCTCATGCCATTTTAGATTATAACCACACACACACACACACACACACACACACACACACATACACACACACACACACACACACACACACACACACACACACACACACACACACACACACAGATATATATATGGCTTATATGTACATAACACCAAAATTATAACTATCTATATTTGACCATATTACCACAACTAACAATGTATAAGTTTGGCACCAAAACCATTCCATGTATACCTTATTTACCATCAAAATATCACCTATTTAAACATCTGATGTCACATTCAAACATACCATTACCTTATATGGTTACAACACATTTCCATGCTAAACCTAGGTATAGTTTAATTAGGTTTAATATTGATTAATTAGGATTTAATTAAGAAAGTTGAAATATTTACAAAAGAAAAA
The DNA here is from genome assembly GCF_007990345.1 of Gossypium hirsutum. NCBI lineage: Eukaryota > Viridiplantae > Streptophyta > Magnoliopsida > Malvales > Malvaceae > Gossypium > Gossypium hirsutum. The sequence continues at coordinate 22,823,650 of NC_053424.1, forward strand.
CCCTAGGTATATATATTAACTTAAAGCTAAATTAAGGTGATATTTTTATTTTCTTCTTTTCTACTCATCTTCTCCACAGTAACAAAGTTAAAGCTAGGGTTTGTAATGCCTGAAATTTTAAAGCTTAAATCGAAAAGTGAAACTTAGCCCAGTTTTAGTAATTTTTATGTTTTTGAGCTTATATTAGATAAATCTAGCTAACCTGAGGATTAATTTGTGAAACTGTTAAGCTGTTTGAGTTGTACCATTGTTGAGTTTCAGTCATTCTTGAAACTTTATGGAAGATTATTGATTATGGTTCTTAGATAGGACTATTTTGTACAGTAGTTTTTGATGATTTTAAGGTTTAAGGATTAAATTGTTTAAGTGACAAAATTACAAGGACTAGATAAGAAATAATTGAAAATATGGGTTGTATTGAGGCCATTGAATATTCGGTTGAGCTTGGATTGAGAAAAATTTTAATTTCCATGTTTTGGGGCTTAGGTACTAAATTGAATGAAAGTGAAAAGTTGAGGATAATTTTGTAAAATTCCAAAAAGGGACTTAATTGCATAAAATGGCTTAATTTTTATATTGATTTAGTTAATTGAATGGAATTATTATTTTAGATCAGGAACATGTTGATAATGGCGAAAAAGAAAAGGTTGCGAAGTAACCCCTGTACTTGAGTCGTTATTGCAAATTAGTCCTATAAGTTCGTATTGTTATTTCTATATTATATCTAATATTTCATGCTTATTATGGTTATATTTAATGTTATACTTAATTATGGATTGATTGGAGATTACAAGATAAATGAATATAAATATTAACTATCACGCCTTGAGCCAGTGATATAGACCGTAGCGATGGTTGAGATCTCGCATGTGTTGCAAAATCTCTACAGCTTGTGTGAGCAGCATCGTGACCCGGTGATTATTTAGTAGGTACTATGTTCTGGTGATACAAATGGTAATGATGGTTTCAGATCATGCATCTGTTGCGGATTCTCTGCAGCTTGTGTGAGCAGCATCATGAGTCGATCAAAACTCTGAAATTAACTTGAATGAGTGATACCCTCTGATTACCTGAGATTAGATCTTATTAATGCAATGACTGGGAATGTGATGTGAATTAATGTACTGTGTAATTCTCACTTGTTGTGAGTTGTGTTTGACAGGAACTTCGTTATTTAATCTTATAATTTGATTCATTAAGTTAATATGGTAAGGTTTTTAATTTAATTTAGTGAACTTACTAAGCCTCAAGTAAGCTTATTTGTGCCTTGTCCTTTTTTTTAGATTACTTATTTTTTTGTGATCGGGAGATCGGATCGACTTGCAGAATCACACTATCCCGATGACTCTTTGCTAGATTTTGTAAACATTTTTGTTATATGGCATGTAATAGGGAAAATGATTTTGTTGTAATGTTTTCTAGCTATGTGTGGTGTTTTGGCATGTTTGATGCTGAAGAATGGTAACCTTATATGGTATGCTTGTTAAACTCAAAGTTGAGCTTGAGTGTTTATCCAAGGAATGGTAAGTATCATGTTTAAGCATGGTATGATGAGATTGATATAAATTTGTTGGTATTGTAACAGTCCGATTTAGGGCCTAGTCAAAATAGTGGTTTCGAGACCATGAATCCAGAGTTGGAGAAATTATTTTGAAATTATTTTATATGTTATGGCATGATTATTCGAGTGCATGAAAATTTTGGTGGATTAATTTTAGCGATTTCATGCTTAATTATGAAAAAGGACTAAATCGCATAAAGTGTAAAAGTCTTATTTTGATAGCTAAGGGTGTTAAATAACTAGAGAACCAAAATTGGGGGTCTTTAAAGGAAAAATAGACCCTTAAAATAGAGGTGGCCGACCATAGGGACAAAAAGGGGTGAGAAAGTCAAAGTTAGATGGCCTAAATTGATTAAAACAAAACCTAAGAAAAAGGTTAGTGAGAAAATGTGATAAAAATCGATTTTCAAACCTAGGGGTAAAATGGTCATTTTGTGAAAGTCAAGGGGCAAAATGGTCAATTTTCCCAATTATGAATTTTCGAGTGTCTAGATTAATATGCTGATGAAATGAATGAATTTTTATCATTTTAGATCAAGAATTACAAAATCCGGCCTAGACCGGGGTAAGTTGTATGTAAATAATACAACTACATTGTTATTATATGTGTTTGAATTGATATAACATAAATTGCTTGTTTGTGGATATGATTATGCATGATGAATATTGAGATAGTAGAACTCCTGTTTGAACCTTAAGAAATAAATTGGATATTCATGCCAAGACATTCAAGTTATTTGTGTGCTAGTGCAAGACATGTCTGGGACATGCATCGACCACATTATGAGAGCCAGTGTAAGACCATGCTTGGGACATGGCATCTGTATTGAGACGGGAGCTAGTGTCAGACATGCTGAGACATGCATCGACCTCGAGTAGTAAGCCAGTGTGAGACATGTCTGGGACATGCATCGGCTACGAGATGTGTCAGTGTAAAACCATGTCTGGGACATGGAATCGGCACGGATATGTGAGAACTAGTGTAAGACCATGTCTGCGACATGGCGTCGGCCTCGATTTCGATAGTCAGTGTAAGACCATGTCTGGGACATGGCATTGATTTGATGGATGAGCCAGTGTAAGACCATGTCTTGGACATGGCATCAGCATTATACCTTATGTTTGAGGCTTAGTGAATATCCGATAGCATTCCAAATGGTTCAACGGTGAGAGTTACAGTTTAAGTTAAACGAGAAAACTGTAACTATGTTGTGAGTGGTATAGGTACCTATTTGAAATGTATGAGATGTGAGCTCAATATATGCTATGTGAATTGTATTGGATAGTGATGAGTAAGTTGTACTTATGCCTACTTTTGTATTATGAGCTTGATGTTGAATGGTAAATTTGCTGTTATATTTATTTGCATGCAACTTATTAAGCTTTATGCTTACTCCCTCTCCTTTCTATTTTCTTATAGTGCCGCCTAATTAGCTCGAGGATCATCGAACGTCGGAGGCATCGATCACACAGGCATGGGACACGGGCGTGTACCTAGATTCTTAGGCTGTGTGTGACACACGGGGTATCAACACTAGGGGTGAGCAAAATTGGATTCGACTCAAAAAAATTGAAAAAAAATCGAATTTCGAGTTAAACGAATCGAGTTATTTGAGTCAACTCAAATTTTTTTGAATTTCGAGTTCGAATCAAGTTGAGTTTTCGAATTTGAATAACTCGAATAATTTTGAATAATTCAAATATCAAACTATAATAGTTTACATTTTTACCCCAAACTCCCGAACTTTTTTATTTTTCCCTCAAAACTTTTACTCCTTCCCACTTTCCCCCCAAAACTTTTACTCCCATCCTATCCTAACCCCCATCTACCCAAAATCCATTTCCCACAAAAATTTTACTCTCCCATTTACTTTTCCTGAAAATTTTACTCCCAAAAAACTTCAAAACTTTTTATTTTCCCCCTAAATTTTTACTCCCTCCCACTTTCCCCTAAAATTTTTACTTCCTTCCCATCCCACCCCCATCTACCCCAAACCCATCCCCCCTATCTTTTTAATATCTTCCCTCTAAAATTTTACTCCCCCTATTTACTTTGCCTCAAACTTTTACTCTCTAAAACTTTTTATTTTCCCTCAAACTTTTACTTCTCACTCTTTACTCTAAAATAAAAAGTCAAAATTATCCAAAAAAATCCTTAAACATAAATAGCAATAATTTTATTTATATCTACTATTTATATTATTAAATTAAATTTCACAATTTATATTATTTATATTATTGAATTGTTTAGTCATATTGAATATTTATATTAAAATTGAATTATTAATGATGCCATAAAATATCTGTGTTAAAATTTTATATTGGTATCAATTTCACATTTTATCTTTAAAATAACTTTTATTAAAAAATCACATTTTTACATTTAATATTTTTTGAATTCCAAAATATATAGCGATAAGAATTTGAAGATAATTGAAACAACTAAGCAAGCAAATGAGCTAACCCGTATATAAAAGATTAACAAATAAATTATGAGGTGATGAAAGTTAATAAAAAAATTGATTACGGTGGACAAATTTTATTACCATGGGTGACAATGGTTACAAGGACCCAAAATTATTTTTTAAATTTTAACTCGAACTAATATATTCGATTCAATTCGATTTGAATTTCATCTCACTCGACTCGATTCAAGAAAATTTCAAATCAAATTAGGATGATAAAATATAATTCGTCAACTCGATTAACTTAAATTTTTTTCATTCAATTTGATTTGATTCGATCGAATGCTCACCCCTAATCAGCACGGTCATGTTAGTATGACCACACGGGCGTGTGGCCTATTTCAAGATTTATTTTTCTAAGGTTAGTTAAAGGACCTGGGTTGGTCCCGAATGGTTTCCAATGGATGTTTGGAGACTCGTAGGCCTATATTAAGAAGTTTAGACAAAGTTGGAATTTTTTTTAATTTGACCGAGTCTTAATGACATCGAAATGATTATTTGCATGTGATTAAGTGTGGTAACGCCTCGTATCCTGTCCCAGCTTAGGGCTCCGGTATGGAGTGTTACATTTAGTGGTATCAGAGCTATGGTTTAGTTGGTTCTAGTACTAACCTAGCATGAGTACGAGTCTAGCTATACATGCCATAATTGTATATTGGTAGTGTGACAACTCTTGACGAGATAAATTGTGTTTTTATTTATATAGTAAATGGATCCTGACGTAGCTACGGCGGATGATGTGGAGAGTAATATGCTAGCTCCTGCTAAAGGGATTGCGCCAGTAGATAATGGGCCCGTGACAATGAGTCAGGGTGAAGGAGCTAGAGAAGCTTACCTGCACATGATAGACGCGTGGTATTCGGAGTTCATTCCTGCGAATCCGAATACCCCACCTCTCCCAATTCCTCAACTCGTTCATATAGCCGTTCAAGGAGTAGAGATGGCTAGGAGGGAGGAACCTTTAGTAGACAGAATCCATAAACAAGGGGCGGATGAATTCTGGGCTAATATTGATGACGAACTAAAGAGAGTAGAGTTCTGGTTGGAAAATACCATTAGGGTGTTTGATAAGTTATCGTGTACACTTGAGGAGTGCGTGAAGTCTCCAGTGTCTCTCTTGGGAGACTCGGCCTACCAATAGTGGAATACTCTTGTGTCCGTTGTACCGAGAGAGAGGATAACTTGGGAATTCTTCCAAGAAGAGTTCCGGAAGAAGTACATTAGCCAGAGATTTATAGACCAGAAGAGGAAGGAATTTTTAGAGCTGAAGCAAGGCCATATGGCAGTGATGGAATATGAACATGAGTTTGTAAGACTCAGCAAGTCCGCCCTAGAGTGTATATCTACCGAGGCCATAATGTGTAAGAGGTTCGAGGATGGCCTGAATGAAGATATCTGAGTATTTGTCGGCTTCCTAGAGCTAAGGGAGTTCGTAGTACTGGTTGAGAGAGCTTGCAGAGCAGAATGGTTGGTTAAAGAGAAAAGAAGAGCAGCTATTGAGTTGCGTGATTTGAAGAAGAGACAAATTGGAAAGTTACATTAGTCCTCATCTAAGAGATCGAGGGAATTCACTACCCGATCGAATGCTTTAGGGGGTTCTCGAGTAAAAATAAGAACAAGCAGTACATGGTGTCTAAAGCCCAAACCACTTCCATCACAAGTATTGGTAGTGCTTGGCCAAATAGGCCAGAGTGTTCACAGTGTGGTAGGTGCCATTTCAATGAGTGCCAAGGGACTGGAAGAGGCAGTTTCAAATGTAGGTCATTAAACCACTTCATCCGAGACTGTCCTGAATTAGATGAGAAAGAGAAAAAGCATGAGGTGGGGGTGAGAAAATGCTCCTTCGAGGGGTAGACCACAAAAGAATCCCGACAGTGGGGCTAGCAGTAGAGGTGCGCCTAGAGATGCTATTGTGAGGTCTGAGGGCAGAACACCTACAAAGACTTATGCTATACATGCCCGTGAAGAGGTAGAGTCTCCCGATGTGATTACGGGTACTTTTTCTATCCATCATATATCTGTTGTTGCTTTAATTAACCCAGGGTCTACCCACTCTTATATTTGTATGGAATTGATACCCCGTATGAACATGCTAGTTGAGTCCACTGAATTTGTGGTAAAAGTGTCCAACCCTTTAGGTAGACATGTGTTAGTTGACCGAATGTGTAGAAATTGTCCTTTGACAATTAGAGGTCATTGCTTTCCGGCTAACTTGATGTTATTGTCGTTTAATGAATCTGATGTTATCCTTGGGATGGATTGGTTGACTTCTCATAGTGTTATAGTGGACTGTGGGAGAAAATTTATTGAGTTGAAGTGCGAAAGCGGGGATATTTTTCGGGTTGAATCAGGTAGAATAGATAGCTTGCCTGTGGTGATATCGTCCATATCGGCAGTAAGAGTATTTAAGAAAAGGATATGTAACTTACCTTTCTTTGCTATTGAACACTCAAGTATCCAAATTGAAGATCGAGTCGGTACCAATGGTTTGTGAGTTCACAGATGTACTTCTGGAGGAATTACCAAGACTGCCCCTAGTGAGAGAAGTTGAATTTGGAATTGAGTTAGTCCCTGGTATGGCACCCATCTCGATTGCTCCGTATAGGATGGCTCCGATAGAATTAAAGGAGTTGAAAGTATAGCTACAAGAACTAACTGATGAGGATTTTGTGAGACCGAGCTATTCTCCGTGGGGTGCTCCGGTACTCTTTGTGAAAAAGAAAGACGGATCGATGAGGTTATGTATAGATTACAGATAACTCAACAAAGTGACAGTGAAGAACAAGTATCCCTTGCCAAGGATTGATGATTTGTTTGACCAATTGAAAGGAGCCACTGTGTTTTCCAAGAAAGACTTGGGGTCCAATTACTACCAGCTCAGAGTAAAGGTGCAAGATGTACCGAAAACTGCGTTTAGGACAATGTATGGGCATTACGAGTTCCTTGTCATGCCCTTCAGTTTAACCAATGCCCCTGCGGTATTTATGGATTTGATGAATCGTATTTTTCGACCGTATTTGGATAAGTTCGTGGTGGTCTTTATCGATGATATATTGATTTATTCTCGAGATGTGAGTGTACACGCGGAACATTTAAGAACAGCTTTGCATACTTTGAGAGAGAAGTAGTTGTATGGTAAGTTCAACAAAAGTGAGTTTTGGCTCTGAGAGGTAAGATTCTTAGGACACATTGTGTTGGGTGAAGGGATCAGTGTTGACCTGAGTAACATCTCGGCTATCGTTGAGTGGAAACCGCCGAGGAATGTGACAGAGGTTCAAAGCTTTCTGGGTTTGGCTGGATACTATAGAAGTTTTGTGAATGGATTCTCTATGATAGCCACTCCGATGACAAGGTTGTTACAAAAGGATGTCCAGTTCGAATGGTCAGAGAAGTGCCAACAGAGTTTTGAGAAATTAAAGGCTTTGTTGACCAAAGCTCCAGTTTTAGTGCAACCGGAACCGGGAAAAGAATTAGTGGTGTAAAGTGACGCCTCCTTAAACGAATTGGGATGTGTGCTCGTACAAGAAGGCAAGGTAATAGCCTATGCCTCGAGATAACTAAATTCGTATGAGAAAAATTACCCGACCCACAATTTGGAGCCAGCGACTCTAGTGTTCGCATTAAAGATTTAGAGGCACCATTTGTATGGCGAGAAATGTCGGGTGTTCACTGACCATAAAAGCTTAAGGTATTTGATGACTCAAAAAGAGTTGAACTTACGGCAACGGTGACGGTTAGAGCTGATAAAAAATTACGAGTTAATAATAGACTACCACCGAGGAAGGGCAAATGTAGTCACCGACGTTCTGAGTAGAAAGTCATTATTCGCCTTGAGGGCTATGAACACTCAGTTGTCTGTGACTGATGATGGTTCAATTCTGGCGGAGATAAAAGGTAGATCGACATTCATTCAAGGGATTTTTGAAGCTCAGAAAGATGATAAGGACTTGCAAGCTAAGATGGCTCTGTGTGAGATGGGAAATGAATCAGAATTTCGTATTGGCACTGATAGTTATATGATGTACCGAGACATATTTTGTGTACCCAAGGATAATGAGCTTATTCAGAGGATTTTACGAGAGGCACATAATGGTTGCTTGTCTATCCGTCCAGGTAGCGTAAAAATGTATAACGACTTGAAGAAAATGTACTAGTGGTCGAGGATGAAAAGAGACATTTTTGAGTTTATTTTTGAGTGTCTAGTTTGTCAACAAGTGAAAGCCAAACACTAAGTACCTTCGGGTTTGCTTCAACCCGTAATGGTTCCCGAATGGAAATGGGACCATGTTACCATGGATTTTGTATCAGGGTTGCTGTTGACACCGAGGAAAAATGATTCTATTTGGGTTGTTGTTGATAGGCTTAACAAGACGACACATTTTATACCAGTTCATACTGACTATTCCCTTGAAAAATTGGCCGATCTATATGTTTCTGAGATCATGAAACTTCATAGAGTGCCCTTGTCGATTATTTCAGATAAGGACCTAAGTTTTACCTCGAGGTTTTAGAAGAAGTTGCAAGAAGCTTTGGGGACAAATTTGAATTTTAGCACAGCTTTCCACCTGCAAACCGACGATCAGTCAGAAAGAGTAGTTCAGATATTGGATTACATGTTGCGGTGTTGTGTTCTCGAGTTTCAAGGCAGTTGGGAAAGGTATTTACCGCTGGTCGAATTCACCTATAACAACATTTTTCAATCAAGTCTGAAAATGGCGCCTTATGAGGCCTTGTATAGACGCAAGTGTCGAACGCCCTTATATTGGACAGAACTTAGAGAGAGTCAGATTCACTGGGTCGATTTAGTCAAAGAGACTGAAGAGAAGGTTAAAGTGATTCATGATAGCTTAAGAGCCGCTTTGGATAATTAGAAATCCTACGTGGATTTGAAACGAAAGGGAATTGATTTTCAAGTTGGTGATAAGGTGTTTTTGAAAGTATCTTCGTGGAGGAAAGTCCTCAAATTCGGTAGAAAGGGCAAGCTGAGTCCTCGTTTCATAGGACCTTATGAGATTACCGAAAGAGTTGGGCCTGTTGCCTACCGATTGGCTTTACCCTCAGAGTTAGAAAAGATTCACGACATATTTCATGTGTCCATGTTACGTCGATATAGATCGGATTTTTTGCATGTGATTAAGCTTACTGAGGTTGAGATTTAGCCGGATATGACTTATGGCGAAGAACCGGTTAAGATTTTGGCTCGAGAGATTAAACAATTGAGGAATAAGAGTATAGCACTTGTTAAAGTATTATGGCATAGACATGGGGTCGAAGAAGCCACATGGGAACCCGAGGAGACCATGAGAGACCAATACCCGAACCTATTCACCGGTAAGATTTTCGGGGACGAAAATCTCTAAGGAAAGAGAATTGTAACAGCCCGATTTTGGGCCTAATCGGTATAGTAGTTTCGAGATCACAAATCTAGAGTCGGAGAAATTATTTTGGAATTTTTTTGTGTTGTGGCATGATTATTCGAGTGCATGAAAATTTTGGTGGATTAATTTTAGTGGTTTCATGCTTAATTGTGAAAAAGGACTAAATCGCATAAAGTGCAAAGGTCCTATTTTGATAGCTAAGGGTGTCAAATAGCTAGAGAACCAAAATTAGGGGTCTTTAAATAGAAAATAGATCCTTAAAATAGAGGTGGCAAGCCATAGGGAGAAAAAGGGGTGAGAAAGTCAAAGTTAGGTGGTTAAAATTGATTAAAATAAAACCTAAGAAAAAGACTATCATCTTTTTTTTTTTTTGCTCCTTCTTCTCCACCGACTTTCCCCCAAGAAAATGACCATGGAAGCTTGAAAAATTTCAGCAACTTAAAGCCTTTGCAAGTAAGTGATTTTGACGGCTTTTCTTGAATATTTTTGTACTTTTGAGATCCTTGTAGCATGAGCTTTCTAACAAGGGGACTATTTTGCAAATGATGATATTTTCATGGATGAGTAAATTGCATGAATGAGATAATGCCTTGTGTGGCTAATTAGACTTTTTATTGTGTTATGGATTTGTCATGTTAGATGTTATTAGGTTAATGTAAGTAAGGGTGGCAAAAAGGCTTGGTAAATAACCTTATTTTGTCGGGCGTGTGTGACACACGGTCAACCCCATGGGCGTGTTATCCGGCCATGTGTCCCCTGCATGTAAATTTTGCAAGTCAGTATGCATGGTAGTAAACACATAGGTAGAGACACGGCCGTGTGTCTCAACCGTGTGGAGGACACGGCCTCTGGCCACGGGCGTGTGCATTGGACATGTGCCCTTTATTGGATGCTGACGTCAGAAGAAAAATGTCAAGGTTTTTAGACACAGGCTAGGATACGGGCGTGTCATGGCCGTGTAAGGGACACAGGCCATAGACACGAGCATGTGTTGGGCCGTGTGAAAACCCCTGTAGGTTTGAATTTAGAATTTCATTAACACGGGTATGGGACACAGGCGTGTCCTTAGATGCTTAGGCCATATGTGTCACACGGGCCATCAGTAGGGCCATGTTATAATTACCACATGGGTGTATTGCTCTTCCACACGGGCGTGTGCCCTGTTTCAAGAGTTATTTTTCTAAAGATAGTTAAAGTACTTGGGTTGGTCCCGAATGGTTTCCAATGGATTTTTGGGGCCTCGTAGGCCCATATTAAAGAGTTTGGACAAATTTTGAAAAAGTTTTTAATTTGACCAAGACTTAATGACATCGAAATAATTGTTTGTATGTGATTAAGTGTGGTAACGCCTCGTATCCTACCCCGGCATAAGGCTCGGGTATGGAGTGTTACATGTATGTTTTGTGACAGCCCTAAAATGACCCTAGTCGGAAAGCGGTTCCGGGCTAAGTCCCGAAGAGCATTCATGCTAGTGATGTACTCGGGCTAAGTCCCGAAGAGCATTCGTGCTAGTGATGTATCCGGACTAAGTCCCGAAGAGCATTCATGCTAGTGATGTATCCGGGCTAAGTTCCGAAGAGCATTCGTGCTAGTAATATATCCGTGCTAAACCTCGAAGAGCATTCGTGCTGGTGTTATATCCGGGCTAGGTCCCGAAGAGCAATCATGCTGGTGACGTGTATTCGGGCCTTCGTGCCTAGTAGGCTTCGTGCCGGTAATTTGAGCAAAGTTTAAGTATTCATTACTATACGAATTCAAAATTAAATGAGATGATATGTTTAAAAGTGTTCATACATGATGTTTATAGACTTGGTTAAGTCATTTCAATGTGTAATAACGAATGAATAAGAGCACTATGTGTGTGAATGATTAGAGGCACTGTGTGTGTGCGAATTCCTTTAATCGAGCACTATGAGTGCGAGATCGGTCAGTGGGCACTAAGTGTGTGAAGTGGAATTCATGTAAGACCTCGTCTGGGACGAAGGCATTGATTTGAGATAGTGTGTAAGACCATGTCTGGGACATGGCATCGGCTCGATGTGTGAGCATATGTAAGACCATATATAGGATATGGCATTGTAAGAGCTATATGTGCTTAATGAGTATCCGTAATGATTTCGAATGATTCAACGGGTATCGTTAACAGTGATTAAATGTGCTAAATGAATTCAATGTTCAGGTATGTGGAAGTTGATTTTATGTTGGAAATAGGTTAAGTTGAATAGTGAGATATGATGGAGTTATAAAGGATATTTATTGGGATGTTTGAGTATATGTGTACTTTCGGTCAGGTTACAGCTTATACATGAATGAAAATGTGGGTTACAAATATGTGGGTTGATGATGTGAATTATACATGTTAATATGTACTTAATATGTGTTTGAAATGCAATTGTGAATTAAGTTAAGTGATTATTGCTTATGAAATCAAGAAAATGAGATATATGCGCATACTTGTAGAAATGTTTATGTATTTGTTTTAAGATAAGAAAATGATTTTATAGATCGATGCGAAATCAATAATGAATTACAATTGCTATCGATGAGCTAATGTCTTTGTGGATATAATTCAATAAGAGGACGTTATCCTAAACTATGCATCGGTAGAAATTTTCGGGGACGAAAATTTCTTAACTGGGGGAGAGTTGTGACAGCCCTAAAATGACCCTAGTCGGAAAGCGGTTTCGGGACCGCTAAACCGAGTCACCAAATTATTTGAATATGATATTTATTGTCTAAAATATGTGAATATGAATGTGTGAAAGTTTTGAGCTTCGATTTAGTCGATTGCATGTGAATTTAATTAATAGGACTTATGTGTGGCACTTTTAAAAGGTGATAGGTTAATCTATAAGGACCTATTAGTGCATGTTATGAAAATAATGGGCTTGCATGTCAAATTTCCACCTATGACAAGTAGTGGCCGGCCATGCTATGGGTTAAAGCCTATTATAAACATTTTTGTGTTAGTGATTTATGTTAGAAATAATAAAATAAAAGGTTAGTAATAAAGTAATAAAAAGGGAGGGGTGATGAAAACAAAGTTGTCTCATCCTTACTCCCCCTATTGCCGTGACTTGAGGAAGGAAGAAGAAGAGGATTTTCTTGCTTCATGATGGGTTGGTTGATGTTTAGGAAGAGGTATGTTAATGCTCTTTCATTGAAAGTCTTTGTATATTTGGAGTGGTCATCAAGTATAGAAGCTAACTCATGGCAAATGTTTTTGTAAATTTATGAAGATGACATTCGGTCATGGATGTTTGTATTTCTTTGATGTTGTTTTTGATGCTTAGGTGTATTGAGGGTTGATTATAGATGAGTTGAGCTTGGTAAAATTGAATATTTGTGGCTTAATTGCTTAATGACAATTGGCTATGTTGAAATGCCAAATTAGTGCTAAATTGTAAGTATTTAATTGAGTGTTCGAATATGAATTTAAGAAGAATGATACATTCGACTATGCTTTGATGTGCTTGGATTATTGTTCATTGAGTAAGTGATTGAGGAATGATTAGAAGAATTTGAATGCTAAACTAGTTGATTTGTTTATAATGTCCGATTATGATCAATTATAGAGATGTGAATAAAAATTTGTTTGGTGATATATATATATGTATTCGGCAATGGGATAAAATGTGTATCAAGGGAAGTTTCATGGTGATTATGCTTGTGATGTTGGGTTAATATTCGACATTGAGTAATGTTGGGGTAAGGTGATTAATCGGCAATGAAATTAGCTAAATTAAATAAGCATGAAATCGAGTCATGGTATGTTTTATCGAATATGATACATATTGAAATCTATTGTTTTAGATATAGATTAAATGATATGTGATTGCCCAATGTGATAGTTAAGTGAATAATATTGGTTAAGTACTTAAGCAAATCTATTGTTTTACTTAAGCTTAAGAGCAAAGAGGATCAAAGTCGGATGGGGGAAAAGAGAAAGTAAACAAATAGCCGTGGATATCTAGTCGTCGACCACTTCCGAGGTAAGTTTTAAGTGATTAAACGTTGAGTAAATTCAATCATAATAGGACATAATGAGTTGATTTAATAAGATATGATGTGGCCATGATATGTCTTAAACTCAAATGGTAAGTTCATATGTGTTTGGACTTGGAAAGTTAAGAGCAAATTGTAATAATTTGCTTTGGACAGCAGCAGTAACGTGATTTTAGAAAATCACTATAAATTGTTGGTGTGGAATTATAGGCTGAATAAAATATGTAATCAAGGCTTAATTAGTCTAGTTTCTTATAAAAGAGACCTTGTGAGCAAACAAATTTCCTATAAAGAGATGTTTAAAGTTGTGTGAGACGGTGTCAGAATGACTCCGAAATCCCCTGTTCTGTTTTTAGAAATCATTATAAATTGTAAAAAAATGGTTATAAGATAAAATTTATATGCTTAGACTCCTTAATGAGTCTAGTTTCAAATGAAATCAAATACAACACATTTTGAATTCTGTAAAATGAGAAATTTGATTCGTAGTGAAGAGTGGTCAGATTAGTCAAACAGTGAAACAGGGGAAACTTTAAGAAAAATCTGGTATTGATTGGCCAAACCTAAAATTCTGAAAATTTTATGGATGGAAGATATACGAGTCTATATTCAGGGAAAATTAACGGCAAGTGATTTGGAGTTTTGTAGCTCCAGTTATAAATAATTTAGTGACTACTGCTCAGGAAAACAGCTCGTAGTGAATATGTGATTTTGTTGTAAACATGGATAAAACTTGTTTTAGTTACTCATAAGCTATTGATTAAACCCATACGTGAATTCTAAATCGTGATATTGTAAAACGATACATGAGTGTTAGATGGATCTTTGATATTAAAATTTGTGAAATTGTAAGTTTATGAGTATTCGAATATGAAATGATAGTATGGCGTGAAATTGAATTATTCATTGGGAAATGATTAATGTAGATTCGGCCAAGACAAAGTGTATACATGATAGTATATGTTATATGTGAAGTATATTTGGATAATTGTGATGTGAATGTATATATATGTGATAAGGCCGAATGGCCGATGTGATGAATGTGAAAGTGTATATATATGTGATAAGGCCTAATGGCCGATGTGATGAATGTGAAAGTGTATATATATGTGATAAGGCCTAATGGCCGATGTGATGAATGTGAAAGTGTATATATGTGATCAGGCCTAATAGCCGATGTGATGAATGTGAAAGTGTATATATGTGATGAGGCCTAATGGCCGATGTGATGAATGTGAAAGTGTATATATGTGACAGGGCCGAGTGGCCAACGTGATGGATGTGAAAGTGTATAAATGTGATAAGTCCCGAAGGGCAATTGTGTCAGTACTATATCCGGGTTAAAACCCCGCAGGCTTTATGCGAGAGTATTATCCTGATTAATGTCCGTAGGCTTCGTGCTCGTACTATATCCGAGCTTTAAAGACCCGACGGCTAAATGCTAGGATTCAAGTAAGACTTTGATATTGAGTATCTGCATTAAGTTACCATCAAATAAGTATTATGTATTCAAGATGTTCAGGTACGTATTACTTACTCATCGGTAGAGTGATTTCGAGGTGAATTATCAGTATCAAAGAGGTAGGTAAATGTGATTAATATTATAACTCCAAATGTGAGAATGTGCTTTGGAAATATTTGACCATCTAGGTCATTATTATTCGAAAGTATATATGTGGCAGCCAAGTGTTGCGTTTAATGATATTATAGATCGAGATGAAGCTCTAGATTAACTTCATCGAACAGTTGAAATGAATGACCAATAATAGTGATTGAGAACACTTTGTCTTGCTTAAAACTTACTAAGCATTAAATGCTTACTCCGTTCTTTGAATCTCTGTTTTATAGATTTTGGTTCGTCAGCTATCGGACTCGGGATTATTGAAGTCGAAGTCGCCCACACTATCAAAGCCCTTTTGGTACACTTTTGGTTGAACTCTGAAAATGGCATGTATAGGACTACCCTTTTGTAGTGGGTCATGGACCCTTTGGATTTGTATAATTTTGGATAGCCATGTGAAAATGGCTTATATATGTTTGAGCATAATGTTATAATCATTTAGTATGGATATGGTTATTGAGAGGTGTGGATATGCTTAACAAGGATTGGCCATGGGAATGGTCAATCACTATCATAATTTGTGCTATTTATGCTAAAAGGGCTAGTTGAATCATGGAAACTATGAAATAGGTAAAGTCTACCTTAAAGGCAGATGCTGACAGCAGCAGTGATGTAGATTTGGAAAATCACTAAAAATAGTAGGAATAGAATTAAATAGTGAATAAATTATTTAAATGAACCTTGATGAATCCACTTTCATATGGAAGAAACGAAACGGTCATATGAGTGGTATGTTAAGAGATAATTAGGTTTTCGTGAGACAGGGCCAGAACGGTTTCTGGATTCCCTGTTCTGAATTTGGAAATTCATTATAAATTAACCAGAGATAATTAGGAGTCATGCCATATATGTATAGATTCCTCTCTGAGTCTAGTTTCTATAGAAACAAACGGCATCAGTATTGAAGCCCTGTACAGGGAGATATCCGAATTGTAATGCATGAAGGTTAGTGTAGTCGCATCCTGTAACAGGGGAGACTTTAACTAATAAACTGTACTAATTGGCCCAACCAAAAATTCTAGAAAAAAATATGTAGATGGAAATAGGAGTCTAGTTTCAGGGAAAAATCACGAAACTGATTTTCGAGTTGTGAAACTCAAGATATGATTTTTAAGGTGACAGCGACACAGTTAGCCAGCTGTCTGGAAAAATTTAAAATGGACTGCGATAGTAAGCGAATTTAGTCTGTGAACCCCTCGTGTCCGACTCCGGCAACGGTCTCGGGTACGGGGTGTTACATGTTTTGACTTGTGGTTGATATGAAATGATAA
Source organism: Gossypium hirsutum (assembly GCF_007990345.1). Classification (NCBI taxonomy): domain Eukaryota; kingdom Viridiplantae; phylum Streptophyta; class Magnoliopsida; order Malvales; family Malvaceae; genus Gossypium; species Gossypium hirsutum. The sequence continues at coordinate 22,839,951 of NC_053424.1, forward strand.
TGTTTGGGTATGAACATTATTTTGTATTTGCATATATGACACTTAGGCTTGGTTTTAGTTGGTTGAAATTGATATATTTTGGTTGTATTTAGGTGTGGTTATAGTCTTGTGATCATGTGTTATGAATTATTTTAGGTACTTATATAATTGGAAGAAAACTGAGCATGATTTTGGTCACTTTTGGTACACACAGCCTGGGACACAAGTTGTCACATGGCGTGAGTCACACACAAATGGCCCATACAGAGGGTGTGCCCCTAGTGTGTTACGTGCAGGGTTCACACAGATGGGCACATGTCCTGAGACACGATCATGTGACCAAGTTAGAGAGTTGCATAGCCCATGCATATGGGCGTGTGAGTGCACACACAGGCGTGTAGGATAACCACATGACCATGTTTGGAGCCACACGTTTGGGCTCTGTCGCATGGCCATGTGACCTCTATAGGTGAATTTTGTTAGTTTTTCTTGAATTATTCTGTTTTGTTCCAATTTGGTGCCTGATTTCTCGAAAGCTTTTTTTAAGGCCATGTAGGCTTTATTTTAGGCTTGTAAATGCATGATTTATTCCATTCCAAATTTCTTATGTTTTTATTAAATTAATTTGAAAATTAATGGCTATTGGTTATAAAATGTTCTATGTTGTACGATAATACTCTGTAACCCTATTCTGGTAAGGAAACAGGATGTAAGTGTTACATTTAGTGGTATTAGAGTTACAACTTAGCCGATTCTCAGATTAAACGTAGCGTGTTTAAAGTTTAGAATTACATTCCATATAAACCTAAGATAGTGTGATATCGATTGATTCGATCTAACCTCTATTTTCTTGTAGATTTTTGAAGATGTTGTCTAACATAGTATGTGATGAGACTAATGAAGTAAACAACAATATTCCAACTACTAATTCTAATACGTGTCATAGTATACCGTTTCCCTAGATGTCTGAAAATGAAGTTAAAAAAAATATGTTCTTCGGTTTAATGGGACAGTGGTTTTCTGAATTCATTAGAAATAATTCAATGGCTTAGCAACTTCCATCCCCTGCTATACGTCCTGTTACACACTATGTTGTACATCTTATTGTACCTCATGTAGTACCTCCACTCCTTTCGATGGCCGAACTGAGTCATCGAGTTGCTGTTGATAAAGTTAAAAAATATGGGGTTAAAAAATTTCAAGGTAAAATTGAGGATGATCCATTTAGAGCTTAATACTGGTTAGAAAACATTCAATATGTTTTTGATGAGATGGACTGTTCTCTTGAAGATTATTTTGGATGTGCAATATCACTGCTGAAAGATAAAGCTTATAATTGGTGGTCGACGTTGACAGCGGTTGTATCAAGGGATAATATCAAATGGGAATTCTTTAAAATAGAAATTTAAAAAAAGTACATCAGCAAAAGGTTTCTAGATTGGAAAAAGATAGAATTCCTAGAATTAAAATAGGGAAATAAATCAGAGGTCAAATATGAGAGAGAGTTTGTACACCTCAGTAAGTATGGTTGGAAAATTGTGCCAACAGAGGAAGAAATGTGCATCCGTTTTGAAAACAGGTTATATGATGAAATTAAGATGATGACCAGTGGTACAGAAATATGACAGTTTGTGGTTTTTTCTGATTGGCATAAAAGATGGAAGAAATCTATAATCATAAGAGGTTGAGGGAAAAGAAGGCTCGGGGATTTAGTAAAAGAAATTTTCCTAGATCATTTTCTACACCACCTCCGAAGAAAGCAAGAGAAAACGATAATTGTGTTACTGCATCATCTAGGTCTCTGAGTAAGAACAAACCCTGACAGCCGGATCCAAAATTTCAGAGTCAACCTGCAGATAGCATAGTTAGTGTTCCAAAACCAGTGTGTGAATACTGTGGTAGATTCCATACTAGTGAGTGTAGACTTAAAGAAGGCGCCTATGTCAGATGTGGGGCAATTGATCATTTTGTATGAAACTGTCCAAAAATACCGGAAGAAAAAAATAATCGAAGTGTAACACTCCCGACTACACCGCAGAAGAGCAAACGTCCTGGTTAGAGTAGCAATGTGGGTGTGAACTGTGGTGGTACTAGAGACATAATTGCTAGATTTGAAATCAGAGCACCTGTACAAACTTTTTTCATTCAAGCCAAAGAGGAGTTTGTCGCGCTTGATGTCGTTACTAGTATATTTTATCTCTTTGATGTTACTATATGTGCTTTGATTGACCTTGGGTCGACCCATTCGTATATCTATAGTGCATTAGCAATTGATAAAAGTTTGTCTGTCTAGTCAACTGAGTTTGATGTTCAAGTTACAAATCCACTAGGTCAGAGTGTAATAGTTGATTTAATATGCGTAAGTGTCCATTGAAAGTTCAGGGCTATGAGTTTTCTGCCGATCTGATGTTACTACCTTTCCATGAATTTGATATAACTCTGGGAATGGACTGGCTATTGTTACATGATGCTATGGTCAACTACAAATAGAAAGAAATTGATTTGAGATGCCGTCAAGTTAATTGATTACGGTTGTGTCTGGTAGGTTAAATAGTGTTACCAGAGTTGTTTCAGCTATTTATGGACGGAAGATGATTCGTAAGGGCTGTGAGGCATTTCTGGCTTACATATCAGATACTCGAGATTCTGTGTCAAAGTTGGATTAGGTACCAGTTGTTAATAAATTTATAGATGTATTTCCTGAGGAGTTAGTGGAATTGCCACCTTTACATGAAGTTAAATTTCTTATGGCTTGATACCCAGGACTTCATCGGTATCAATTCCATCATATAGAATGGCACCAACTGAGTTGAAAGAGCTTAAAACAAAGTTGCAAGAATTACTAGATAGAGGTTTCATCCGACCGAGTGTAACTCTTTGAGGTGCACTAGTTTTGTTCGTGAAAAAAATTGGTTCGTTGAGACTGTGTATAGATTACAGACAACTAAACCAAGTGATGATAAAGAACAAATATGCTTTACCTCGTATTGATGAGTTTTTTGATCAGTTGAAAGATGCAACCCTGTTTTTAAGATAGATCTCAAATTAGGATATTACTAGATACGAGTAAAAGACTATGATGTAACGAAGACTGCATTTCAAACCCAATACAGTCACTATCAATTTTGGTGATGCCTTTCGGATTAACTAATTCTCTTGCTACTTTTATGGATCTGATGAACTGAGTTTTTCAGCCTCAGTTGAATAGATTTATGATTGTATTTATTGATGATATATTGATTTACTTTAAAATAGAATCCGAGCACACTCAACATTTGAGAACTGTACATGAAAAATTTAGTAATTGTGAGTTCTGGCTTCGAGAGGTTAGATTTCTTGGACACGTGGTTTCTGTAAATGGGATAAATGTTGATTCAAGTAAGATCTCTGCCATTGTTAACTAGAAGGCCAAAAATGTTTCAAAGGTATGAATTTTTTTGGGATTAGCAGGTTATTATTGTCGCTTTGCTAGGAACTTCTCTTTAATAGCCTCACCAACGACTAAGTTGCTATAGAAAAATGTGCGATTTTTTTGGTCAAATCAATGCTAGTAGAGTTTTGATCAGCTAAAGAGAATGCTAACAGAAGCTTCAGTACTAACGTAGCCTAAAATTGAAGAAGAATTTGTTGTATATAGTGATGCGTCACTTAGTAGACTAGGTTGTGTATTAATACAAGCTGAGAAAGTAATAGCTTATGCTTTTCGGCAGTTAAAACCATATGAGAGGAACTACCCGACTAACGACTTAGAGCTAGTGGGTACTGTTTTTACTTTGAAGATATAACGTCACTATCTCTACGGTGAATAATGTTACATATTTACCTATCATAAAAGTCTAAAGTATTTGATGACTCAGAATGAGCTGAATTTGTGACAACGATGGTGGCTAGAGCTATTAAAAAATTATAACCTTGTGATTGACTATTATCCTAGGAAAGCTAATACTGTTGCAGATGCTTTAAGCCGAAAATCATTATTTGCCTTAAGAGCATTGAATGTTCATTTGTCGCTGAAGAGTGATGGTTTTCTTATAGTGGAATTGAAGGCTAGACCATTATTTCTGCAGCGAATTCAAAAATTACAAAATGATGACCCAAAATTGTTAACTAAACGAGGGTAAATCCAAAATGATCTAAATATCGGATTTACCATGGAAGTTGATGGTATAATGGATTTCCGTAATAGGTTATGCATTCCAAATAACTTAGAGCTAAAGTGAGACATTTTATTAGAGGCTCATAGTAGTACATACTCTATTCATTCGGGTAGTACTAAGATGTTCAATGATCTGAAGAGAATGTGTTGGTGGCCAAGAATGAAACATGATATTTCTTAATTTGTAACTAAATGTCTGGTTTGCCAAGAGGTGAAAGCTGAACATCAAGTACTATTAGGATTCTTATATTCTGTCACTATCCCTGAGTGGAAGTGGGAGTGAGTTACGATAGCCTTTATTTCAGGATTACCATTGATATCGAGGAAAATGATTCGATTTGGGTTATTGTCGATAAATTGACTAAATCAGCTCCATTTTTCCCACTCCGTATTGATTATTCGCCTGAGAAATTAGCAAAGTTATATATATCAAAGATTGTCAGATTACACGGAGTGCCGTTATCTATTATTTTTTATAGAGATCCAAGATTCACCTTGAGAATTTGGGGTAAGCTTTACGAATTTATTGGTACTAAACTTAATTTTGGTACAACGTATCATCCGTAGACAAATGACCAAACAAAACTGGTAATATATATTCTGGAAGATATGTTACAATGATGTATACTTGAGTTTGAAGGTAGTTGGGAAAGGTATTTATTGTTAGCAGAATTTGTGTATAATAAAAACTATCAATCCAACATCAAAATAACACCGTTCGAGGCTTTGTACGGAAGAAAATGTAGAACACTACTCTACTGGTCAGAGTTAAGTGAATCTAAGCTGATTAGTACTGATTTAATTTGGGAGATTGAAGATAAGATACGAATAATTTGTGACTGTTTGAAGGTAGCATCGGATTGTCAGAAATCGTATGCTGATTTAAAAATGAGAGATATATAATTTGTTGTTAGCAATCAAGTGTTCTTAAAAGTTTCACTATGAAAGAAAGTACTTCGATTTGGTAGAAAGGGAAATTTGAGTCCGAGGTTTATCGGGCTGTATGAGATCACAGAGAGGATTGGCCTTGTAGTGTACATATTAGCGTTACCTCTGAAACTTGATGTTTTTCATGTTTCAATGCTAAGATGGTATAGGTCAGATCCTTTACATGTGATTACTCCCTGTGAGGTTGTGATATAGCCAGGCTTATTGTATTCTAGAGAGTCGATAAGAGTCTTGGCACGTGAAATAAAAGAACTCTAGAACAAGAGAGTACCGTTAGTTAAAGTTTTATTGAATCATCTCAGGGTTGAGGAAGTTACATGGGAATCTGAAGACTCAATAAGATCAAAATATCCAAATTTATTTACTGGTAAGAAATTTTGGGGACGAAATACCCTAAGGGGGAGAGTTGTAACAACTAGATTTTTAGTGGTGTCAAAAATAATTATTTCGAGATCATAAATTCGATGTAATAATTCGTAAATATTATTTATTTAATATTTACGAGGTCTTTAAGGTCGTATTAAGTTTTAGTCAGAAAATTTTATTATTTAGATAGTTTATTAAGTAAAAAGGACTGAATTGTAAAAGCTGCAAAAATTGAGTTATTTAATTAAAGGGGCTAAATGAATAATTTAACCAATGTGAGTTAAGTTAGTGGATTTAAATGATGATATGCATATGTGGATAGTTTAATTAGGCTTAATATTAATTAATTAAGATTTAATTAAGAAAGTTGAAATATTTACAAAAAAACCTAGGTCTTTATATTAACTTAAAGCTAAATTAAGGTGATATTTTTATTTTCTTCATTTCTATTCATCTTCTCCACGGCAAAAAAGCTAAAGCTAGGGTTTTTCATGCTTGAAATTTTAAAGTTTAAATCAATAAGTGAAACTTAGCTCGTTTTCAGTAATTTTTATGTTTTTGAGCTTGTATCATAAGGATTAATTTGTGAGAATGTTAAATGTTTTGAGTTGTACCGTTGTTGAGTTTGAGTCATTCTTGAAATTTTATGAAAGATTATTGATTATGATTGTTAGATATGACTATTTTGTAAAGTAGTTTTTGATGATTTTAATGTTTAAGGATTAAATTGTTAAAATGATAAAATTAAAAGAACTAGATAAGAAATAATTGCAAATATGGGTTGTATTGACGTCATTTAATATTAGGCTAAACTTGGATTTAAAAAAATGGTTAATTTGCATGTTTTAGGGCTTAGGTACTAAATTGAATAAAAGTGAAAAGTTGAGGATAATTTTGTAAAATGCCAAAAGGGATTTAATTGCATAAAATAATTTAATTTTTCTATTGATTTAGTTAATTTAATGGAACTATTATTTTAGATCAAGAACGTGTTGAAAATTGTGGAAAAAAAAGGTTGTAAAGTAACCCTGTACTTGAGTCATTACTGCAAATTAGTCCTGTAAGTTCGTACCATTATTTCTATATTATATCTATATATTTCATGTTTATTATGATTATGTTTAATGTTATACTTAACTATGGATTGGTTGGAGATTACAAGATAAATGAATATGAATATTAACTATCATGCCTTGAGCCAGTAATACAAATTGCAGTGATGGTCGAGATCTCGCATGTGTTGCGGAATCTCTACAACTTGTGTGAGCAGTATCGTTAGCCAGTGATTATTTAGCAGGTACTATGTTCTGGTGATACAGACGGTAACGATGGCGTGAGATCCTACATCTGTTGCTGATTCTCTACAACTTGTGTAAGCAACATCCTAAGCCGGTCAAAACTCTGAAATTAACTCGAATGAGTGATACCCTCTGATTACCTGAGATTAGATCTTATTAATGCGATGACCGAGAATGTGTTGTGAATTAATGTATTGGGTAATTCTTACCTACTATGAGCTGTGTTGGATAGGAACTTCGTTATTTAATATTATAATTTGATTTATTACGTTAATATGGTAAGACTTTTTGTTTAATTTAGCAAACTTACTAAGCTTCAAGTAAGCTTATTTGTGCCTTTTCTTTTGTTTGTAGATTACATATTTTTTGGTGGTCAGGAGATCGGATCGACTCGTAGAATCACATTATCCCAAGGACTCTTTGGTAGATTTTGTAAACATTTTGGTTATATGGCATGTAATAGGGTAAATGATTATGTTGTAATGTTTTCTAACTATGAGTGGTGTTTTGGCATGTCTCTTGTTATGGAATGGTAACCTTATATGGTATGCTTATTAAACTCAAAGTTAAGCTTGATTTGTCCAAGGAATGGTAAGTATCATGTTTAAGTATGGTATAATGAGATTGATATAGATTTGTTGGTATGTATGTTTTGAGTTGTGGGTGATATGAAATGATACTGTTTGGGTATGAGCATTATTTTGTATCTTCATATATGACACTTGGGTTTGGTCTTAGTTAGTTGAAATTGGTATATTTTTTTTGTATTTAGGTGTGGTTATAGCTTTCTGATTATGTGTTATGAATTGGTTTGGGTACCTATGTAATTGGATGAAAAGTGAGCATGATTTTGGCCACTTTTGGGTACACACAGGCTGTCACACGGCCGTGTGTCACACACAGGCAAGTGGTCCTAATGTGTTAGGTGCAGGGTTCAGATAGGCGGGCACACGGCCTAAGACAGGGTCGTATGACCCAAGCTAGAGAGTTATACGGCCCATGCACACGGGCATATAAGAGCACACATGGGCACGTAGGTTAACCACATAGCCATGTTTGGAGCCACACAGTCTAGACTCAGTCATATGGCCATGTGACCCCTGTAGGTGATTTTTTTTAGTTTTTCCTGAAATGTTCTGTTTTATTCTGATTTGGTGCCTGATTGCTCGAAAGTAATTTTTAATGCCACATAGGCTCTACCGTAAATGCATGATTTATTCCATTTCAAATTTCTTATGTATTTATTAAATTAATTTGAAAATTATTTGTTATTGGTTATAAAATTTTCTATTTTTACGATAATACTCCGTAACTTTATCCTGAAAATGAAAACGAGATATGGGTGTTACAATTTAGATGTGCCGAAACAAATTTTAGAACCAGGTACGGAAGCTATGAATTTTTAGTTATGCCGTTTGGTTTAACAAATGCACCTGCTGTATTTATGAATCTATTGAACTAAATATTTCGGCCGTATTTAGATAAGTGTGTTGTTGTTTTCATTGATGATATATTGATTTATTCTAGAGATGAGGTTGAGAATGCCCAACATTTGAGCATTGTATTGTATACTTTGCGTGAAAAACATTTATTTGTGAAATTTATTAAACGCAAGTTCTGGCTTTGACAAGTCAGATTTTTAGGCCATGAGGCATCGATAGACAACATAAGAGTAGATCCGAGCAAGATATCACCTATTTTGGACAGGAAGCATTTGGAAAATGTTACTGAAATCAAAAGTTTTATTGGTTTGGTCAGGTACTACAGACGTTTTGTTAAAGGTTTCTCGATAATTTTTTTACCTTTGATAGAAAGATGTAAAGTTTTTCTGGTAAGACAAATGTCAATAGAGTTTTGATCAGTTGAAAGCAATGTTAACTGAAGCCCTTGTGTTAATTTAGCTAGAGTCCAACAAAGAATTTGTGATTTATAGCGATGCTTCGCCTAACAGTTTGGGTTGTGTTTAATGCAAAAAGGTAAAGTTGTAGCTTATACTTCCCAACAGTTAAAATCACATGAGAAAAATTACCAGACACATGATTTGGAGCTTGCAGCTATTGTGTTTGTCTTAAAAAATTTGGTAACATTACCTATATGGAGAAAAATGCCACGTTTTCACCAACATAAAAGCTTGAAATATTTGATGTCCCAAAAAGAACTGAATTTGTGACAGCGTAGATGGTTGGAACTGTTAAAAGACTATGATTTGATTACCGACTATCATCTGGGAAAAACTAATATCGTAGCGGATGCTTTAAGTCGAAATTGATTTGTTGCTTTGAAAGCTATGATTACTCGTCTGATGCTTGTTTATGATAGTTTTATTTTGGCTAAATTAAAAGTCAAACTGATGTTTCTGTAACAGGTTCATAAAGCTCAGAAAAATGATCTTGAATTGGTTGCTAAACGAGAATGGATTGGAAAATTTCCAAATTCAGAATTTCACATTGGTACAGATGATAGTTTGTACTTTTGAAATAAATTATATGGTATAGATGATAGTTTGTACTTTTGAAACAAATTATGTATTTCGAAGAATTCTAAAGTTAAATAAGAGATTTTGCAAGAAGCTCATAGCAGCAATTACTTGATTCACCCTGTAGTAAGAAAATGTACATTGATTTGAAACAGATGTACTGGTGGCTAGGTATGAAACATGAGATCTCTGAATTCATATCGAAATGTTTGATTTGTCAGCAAATTAAAGCCGAGCATCAGGTACCATGGATTTTGTGTCAGGGTTACCGTTATCTCTAAGAAAGAAAGAAGCAATTTGAGTTATTGTTTGACTAAATTTGTACATTTTATTCCTTTGTGTACTGATTTTTCACTTGAGAAATTGGCAGAGCTATATGTTTCCAAGATCGTTAGACTACATGGGGTACCGTTGTTGATTATTTCTAATCGTGATCCATGATTCACCTCTAGATTCTAGAGTAAATTATACGAAGCTTTAGATTCTAAATTAAATTTTAGTACACCATTTCATCCACAGACAAACGACCAGTATAAACAAGTGATTCAGATACTTGAAGATATGCTTCATTGTTGTATTCTTGAATTCGAACGTAGCTGGGAAAATTTTCCTCCATTTGTTGAGTTTGCTTATAATAACAGTTACCACTCGACTATTAAAATGGCCCAGTATGTAGCTTTGTATGGTCAAAAATGTAGAACTCTATTATACTGGATTGAGGTGAGTGAAAAAAAGCTTTTGCGTACCGATTTGATTCGTGAAAATAAAGAAAAAGTGAAGGTGATACGAGATTACTTAAAAGCTGCTTCCGACCGTCAGAAATCATACTCCGATTTGAAAAGAAAAAACATTGAGTTTTAGGTTGGCGACAAAGTGTTTTTTAAAGTATCGCACTGGAAAAGGAAAGCTTAGTACACATTTCATTGTTCCATATGAAATTATTGAGAGAATTGGGCCAGTAGCTTATCGTTTAGCTTTATCATCAGAATTGGAGAAAATTCATTATGTTTTCCATGTTTCAATGTTGAGACAGTACATACTTGACCCTTCACATGTGATTTCACCAGTGGATGTGGAGTTATAGCCTGACATGTCGTATGGTGAAGAACTGGTTAGAATTTTGGCTTGGGAAATCAAAGAGTTGAAAAATAAACGTATAGCTTTAGTTAAGGTTCTTTGGCAATGTCACGGAGTCGAGGAAGCTACGAAAGTGCAATGCCCGAACCTATTCTCTGGTAAGATTTTCGAGGATAATAATTCCTTTAAAGGGGAAAGTTGTAACAACTGGTTTTCAGTGGTGTCGGAAACAGTGGGTTCGAGACCACAATTTTGACAATTGAGTCAGCAAATATTATTTATTTAATATTTACAAGTATTTATTAGATTCATATTAAAATTTGGTCAAGAAATATTAATGTTTAAATAGTCAATTAAGTAAAATGAACTAAATCGTAAAAGTTATGAAAGTTAGTTTCAATTAGCTAAATATGTTAAATGGTTATAGGAAAGTGAATTGGTGGACTAAATGGTAAATATACCATACTATTAGATAGTGGATGGTCGTGGTTTGGTTTTGATGAAATTTAATTATTTTTAAAGGTTAATTTGTAAATAGGTAAATTGGTAATTAAAATAAAAGATGACAAAATTATTATCATCTTTTTCTTCCTTTTCTTTTTGTTTAAAACCGAAAAAGCCATAGCCAAACCTAAGAAGCATTTGACCAAGTTACATTTGTGTGCATGTAAGTATTTTGTAAACCATTTTTCATGATTTTTATGTTTTTGAAGTCGTTTTAGCTTAATCTAGCTAAGCCAGGAGTTAATTTGTGAAACTGTTAAAAGCTCAGGGACTTAACATGAATGATTTATATATGTTTGTGATTTTAGTTGATAGATTCATGAGTGTGATAATTAAAAATAAGTATTTTGTTAAGTTATTTTTAGTAATTTTAATGTTTAGGGATTAAATTATTTAAATGGTAAAACTTTATGAAATTTTTGTAAAAACTTGAAAAATATAGGCTGTAGAGGGCCCCTAGGAAATTCAGCTAGCATGAATGGTGTTTAATGTGGTTAAATTGCAAGTTACAGGTTTAGGGACTAAATTGCATAACGGGTAAAATGTTGGGGTAATTTTGTAAATTTATAATAAAAGAGACTATAAGTATAAGATTGATTATTTAAGCTATTTGAATTGTTTAATCGAATGAAAATTATTATTTATATCAAGAAACGAATAAGTCAGACTCAAATCACGGAAAAGCCAAAGTAGCAGAATAGTTGTTGGGTTCGTGTTCGTAATTGTTTTTGTATAAGTAAGTTTGTATATTGATTAAGTTGGTTAATTATTATTTTGGTTGAATTTTTTATTAACATTATGCTTTTTATAGCTTTGGTTGATTGTTAAATGTTAACTAGTGACTTAGATTAAATTATAATGTTAATCAAATTAATGATTATGTTTGAATTATGAGTTTCACAGATGTATATTTGACAAGATATAATGGAATAAAGATAAAGGATTTGAGTATGTGATGTGTCCCGTTTGATCCCAGTGAATACTTAGGATACAAATGACATGTCATTAAGTGTTATACAATTTCGAGTGCTGGTCTTGGATGTTCTACCGATGGCTGAGGTCCTACATTTGTTGCGGATTCTCCACAGCTCGTGTGAGCAGCATTGTGTAGCTTTACATCTTGACCCACAGCTTGTGTGAGCATGCTTATTTCACAGTTTGTGTGAGCATTACAGTCACAGTTACAGATACAGGCACACTTTGTGTGAGCATGGTTCTAGTGTATCCGACGTTGTTTCATTTGGTTCAACAGGTAATAAAAGCTTGATTGAATAATTTTAATTACAGGATATGTTACATAACCTTAATGAGTGAAATGGAAAGTGTTGTATAAATACTTGAAATATATGAATGTTACATATTGGAGGTGTGATGAATGTGATGTACACGAAAATGTTCCAATGTACATGAAAATGTTCCAAACATATGTCTCATGAAATGGATAGATTTTATGTTTCATTATTGAACTCACTAACTTGTGAGATTGGTGTTGTAATTAGGAAATGAATAATCTCATGAGCATGCCAATAGAACTATGCATGAATTATATAAATTCAACCTATTTGGTAAGTTTACGTTTAAGATCTATACGAGCTTACTAAGCATGAGTTGTTTTTCTTTTCTTGTAGATCATCAGAAAGCTCGAGCGGTTGGAACCTAATCAGATCACATACACACTATCTGTCCATCATTTTGGTAGATGTTTTGGTTATTTTGGTGATGGTTATAAATGGCATGTACTAGGGGCTTTTATGCTATTTTGCTATTATGATGTGGTTTGAACTCACTTCTAACTTACTTGTATATATATGACATTGGTTTTTGGCTTGTAAATGTCTAGGTATATGTGTTTTTGGTCACTTTGTTTATGTCTCTTGAAAGTAAATAGGATATGGTGGAATGGAATGTGAATGGTATGGTTAAATAGCTATGTTTGATATAAGTGTAAGGTATGAACTCTAGAATTGAAATTGGATTAAATTGGTGTATGATTTGTGGTGCCAAATGATGGAATATTGGTTAGGAACTTAGGTCAAATGATTTGGAATATTTTAGGCTTAATTATATGTGTTTGAAAGCATGTTTATGGCTGATTTGGTTTTGGCTTGGTACCTAAGGAAATTGGTGTTGTTTTGCCTTGTTTTGGAAGCAATTTTAAAAGCACATTGGCTGGCACACGGCACACATGGTCACATTACACGGCCATGTGTGATTTTGATTTTTAGGTGTAGGTTTGTCCACACTATCACAGAGAGTTACACGGCTTGGCGATATGGTCGTGTTACCTCATTTTGAATACTCACACGGTTTAGGACATTGCCTGGGACACGGCCGTGTGACCTTATTTCGATTTCTACACTGGCGGGCACACAAGTTGCGACACAGCCGTGTGACCCATGCTTCGAATGGTACACAGTTTGGCGACACGACCATGTTCTAAGCCACACGGTCTGGGCTTTGTCACAAAGCTTGGCCACATAGTCGTGTAACCCCTGCTTCCAAAATTTTCAAAATTTTCCATATTTTTCTAATTTGATTCAAATTTGTCCCTGATTGTTCCCAAACTATTTTAAGGCCCCGTAAGCTCTATTTAAGGTTCGTAAATGTAATTATACTATGAATGATATGCCATTTGAATTTTTTGTATTTAAATTAAAATTTGAAAGGTTTTATGTTGTCATTTGTTTCGTTATGTATCATAATACTCTAAAACCTTAATCCAACAATGGAGACAAGTTAAGGGTGTTACATGGGGCGTATTCATTATTAATGAATTTAAAAGTTGGAAAATGTAACAGTCTCGTCTAGACCCTAGTCGGAATAGTGGTTTTGGGACCACAAATTTGAGTCAAAAAAATATTTAAATATTATTTTCTATGCTTAAAATATGTGAATTGACATGTGTGAAAGTTTTGTATGAAAATTCGATCATTTGTGTGCTTAATTTGATAAAAGGACCTAATCGCGTAAAATGTAAAAGTTGCCTGTTGTTTGTTAAAGTGGCTATTTGACATGTCCCTTTAAATGTGAGGTTCTTATGTTCTAAATGGACCATTGAATTAATGTATGGACATAGTTGGACGTGGAATTCTAATGAAAATAGCAAGGCTAAAATGGAAAAATGAATATAAATGTTATATTAATAAAATAAAAACATAAATTTGGTGTTATATTCACCACTATTGCTAAAAATCAAAGAAATAAGAAAGAAAAAGATTGAGTTAGGGTTTGGCACTTGTGATTGTGGATTAAGGTATGTGTTTTGTTCGATTTTTGATAATTTCTACGTTTTAGTGATCGTTGCTTTGTATACTATCAAGCCCATGTCTTAATTTTTGATTTTTTTTGATGATTTTGAGTTATGCCATTGATGAAACTATGAGCTTTATGAAGTTTGATAATAGCAAATTAAAGATATGTGTTAGATTACTAAGTTTTGTCGTTGAATTTTTGATGAATTTGAGTAATTTAGGCTAAATTGTGAAATTTGTAAATTGAGGGACTAAAATGTAAAATAAATGAAATATGTGGACTTGTATGAGTGTTATGAATATTCGGCTAAGCATAAGTATATGCAAATTTTGTGTATTTTGTGATTTTTTGTGATTAGGGACTAAATTATCAAAATATAAAAATGTGAGGGCTAATTTATAAAATGCCCTAAATATGTGTTTTTGGATTGATTTGAATGATTTGGTAAATAAAAGAGTTAAATTTGAATTTATATAGACCAAGAACTAAAGAAAACGGAATTAGATCGGGGAAAGTCGAAAGTTGTTGACTAGCCAGTTCCGTCTATCCGAATCCATACAAGGTAAAGTCAATATACAAATAAATATGTTTGAGAGGGGTTATTTATGCTTATATGCTATTAAACAATGATGAATCGCTATGTGCATTGATTATGAGATATCCGAGAAAGTATCAACAAGTTCTGACATCTGAAAAGCCCCGTACAAACCTTAGGTGTAACACCCCTTACCCGTATCCGATGCCGGGACAGGGTTGAGGAGTTTCTGAACTTAAACATACACCATTTCATAAAACCAGGCCATAAAATTTCATTTAAATTAAAAACATTCAATCACATGCATAATGTCCCTTACACGAGCTACCGAGGCTCTAAACATGCATTAAAGGCGGTTTGGGACTAAATCGAAAACTTTGGAAAATTTTGGAAAAACTTAGAAAAATTTTCATGAAATAGGGTCACACGCCTGTGTGGACACAAGGACACGCCCGTGTCCTCAGGCTGTGTAACTCTCTGTTTATGACGCCAACAAAACAAATTGAACCACACGGCCAGGCCACACGCCCGTGTGCTAGGCCGTGTCCTCCACACGGCCGAGACACATGGCATTGTCTCTACCCGTGTGGCTAACACTTAGGCTATTTTTCAAGCCTTTTTGTTGCCTTAATCTTTTACAAACTTAACCACTTTAAAGACACATATCATAGCATCATTTTAATGATTTAGCATGCCTCACTAAGGCACATTTTTAGCAACCAACCATAACATATTACCCAATAATTAATCTCTACTTATTCAACAAACGTCCATGTTCAATCATTATCAACTTAATGCCAATTTACGCGTTTATTCCATAGCCATGACCACCCGGAATGGTCCGAAGGCATTCTCATGCACATATGTTATACTATTCATTCATAGTAAACAATTATAATCACATCGTAAGGCATTAACAAATAGTAAGGATAATTAGGCTTATAAGCAAAAACATTATAAGCCATATCCTATGGCTATATACAATGAATCATTATAAGCCAATGCATTTGGCTACTCATAACAACATCTATCATAAAACTAAGTTCCTATACATGCCACTCACTTGGAATCGCTAGCATAAATATATTAATATTCCAACGATGATGTCTCGATAGTGTGATGTTGCCTCAGACGATGTCCAACTCTGAGCCGACCTGAAAATGCTAAGGAAATGGAAAGGAGGGAGTAAGCTGTACATTTAGTAAGCTCGCATGAAAAATAATAAGCAATGTGATAACATGCTATTTTTAAAATTCTTTCTATTTATTCAAAGTCCAATCAATAAGTACAATTTATTCTTTAAAGTTACCTCTGTTTCGTTGTCTGGCAGTTCCAACTTCTCTTCACTTTAGATTAATTATCTCATAGTATGTGACTCGGATGATGCTCCTATCTATTTCCCTTGAAAATAGACTCATTAAGGATTTTAAGCATGTAATTTATAACCCATGATTATTTTCATACAATTTTTAATGATTTTCCAAATTTAAGATAGGGGAGTCTGAGATCACTCTGACCCTGTTTCACAAAAATTCAAATATCTCATCATATGAGATTCCTTTTCTTACATTGTTTCCTTTATCTGAAACTAGACTCGATAAACTTTAATTTCATATTTTACTCAGCCTTTAACTCAATTTCCACTATTTTTGATAGATTTTCAAAGTTGGACCGCTGGTATTGTACTAATCTGTCTTAGTGCAACAAGATGATAACCATCACAAATTTGTCATAGAAATTATTCTCATAAATATCACTTATTCATTTGCACTCTTATCACAAGTCCATTTCATTTTACATGGAAAACACATACTCATGGGTTTCGAGTACGTATCTGTGCTATGCAAACACATACTCATGGGTTTCGAGTACGTATCTGTGCTATCTCTTAGCACAACCACTCATCTAAACATGAAAATCATCTACATCATACTAGTATCATCTAAGCATAGATGAGTTTATCATTTCAAGTATTTCCATTCCATTTCTCATATTAATTCCCGTTGAATTCCTCGGAATCTCGATGGATATCACATTTATCGTCAAGTCATGCAAGTGATCATTTCAAGTATGCACTCCCGCGAACATCACTCATTACGACGGGATTACCAGTCCAGGCTAAATCCCCCGTATCATAACTCACAGAGTGTTGTCAGGATTACCAGTCCAGGTTAAATCCCTTACAATGACATACACTCTCATAAGTTCGGATCTGAATTACTAGTCTAGGCTAAATTCAGTCCTTAATTAGATTACCTATCCAGTTAAATCCTTAATGCACCTATATTCTTTGGGAGGCTCGATCACTTGAGGAACACCCGTCCGAGCTAGATCTTTTCTACATTGAGATCAACGGATTACCCGTCCGGGCTAAATCCTTTTCTACAACACATGCAGGATCTCATGTCATGTAAATAATGATTTATCCATCGGACATCCCTTTTTGTTCAACCGGGATTTTCTCTTTTCATCAAGTATATCAATATGCATAGATGATCATGCAATGTACATTCAATTCAACACATTTTCATGTTTATTTGGGCATTAGTCCATACAACCAAAAATAACATATCATCTACTTTTCATACAAACTTATTCATTTCATTTAAAATGTCAATTTCCATCAAATGCCCATTAACATCAAATTCAATACAATCATAGCAAGGTATATTTCATGTATAACAATAATAACATGAATAATATGCTTATTAAATCACACGAACTTACCTCGAATACAGACACAGAAAAATTACCATTTTAGTCCAAAACTAGTATTTTCCCGATTTAAGCCCGAATCTCAATTTCCTTGATCTATCATTTCAAATATAGCCTATTTAGGACTTAAATTATTCAAATTGACCCAAAATCATATTTTTTTAAAGTTGCATTTTTGCCCCTAAACTTTATCAAAATTACACTTTTGCCCTTAGGCCCATAAAGTAATTTTTATTTAAATTTCCCATTCTATAGGCATAGCCGAACCATTTTCATAACTATATCAAACTAAAATTCTCACCATAACACCCTTTTATACCATTTTACAACTTTTACAAAACAGTCCTTTTGAACGTTTTCATTGAAAATTGCTTAGTAAAAGTCGTTTAGTTAACACCCAACACTCATTTTCTACCATTAGACATCAAAATACAAGCATTTCACTCATGGGTAAATTTTTCAACATAAACCGTAGCTCAAAATAATGGTAGAAATGAGTAGATCATATTACCGGGACTTTAAAAATGTAAAGAACATTAAAAACGGGGCTCGAGATCACTTAAAAATGAGATTGGAAGCTTGAACCAAACCCTAGCCATGGTGTCCATGCTAGTTTCGGCTGGATGGAGAAGATGATAGCCAATTTTGGCTTATTTTCCCTTTTTAATTCTTTTAATTATTAGATTACCAAAATACCCCTAACTTAAAAATATTTTATTACACCCATTTCATGTATATTTTTGTCCAACAATTAACCAATGGTATAATTACCATTTAACGACCTCCAATTTAAAAACTCATAACAATTGGACACTTCTAACTTGTGGAACTCAATTTTTGCACTTTTTACAATTTAGTCCTTTTAACTAAATTGAGTGGCCAAACGTCAAAATTTTTGAACAAAATTTTTAGAAAATCATTCCGTGAAATCATAGACCATAAAAATACAATAAAAATAAATTTTCTTACGTAGGATTTGTGGTCCCGAAACCACTATTTCGACTAGGCCCTAATTCAGGATGTTACATTAGGAATAGTTAGGATACATATGTCATGACATAGGATTTCTGATATGTATTATTGTGTAAGACCACGTCTGGGATGTTGGCATCGATTTGGTATTTACGTGTAAGACCACGTTTGGGACATTGGCATCGTATTTGATTTCGTGTAAGACCTTATATGGGACAGTGGCATTGATATTTGATTACATATAAGACCACGTCTGGGACATCAGAATTGTATGAGTTTTTTGAGCTATCCGCGTATCCTTATGATTCCGAACAATTCAACGGGTATTCCGTGAAAAGAATGAATATATAAATTATGTATCCGATTCAGGTACTTTGAAATGTACACTATATTTGAGAATAAAAGGTAAGTACATGTGAAATTGTTGATATGTGATATAAGTATGAGAAAATATACTATATGTGCAAATGAAATGAAAATATGAGAAATGTATATGAATTATGTGATTTGTGATAGTATTTGGCTATGAAACATATGTATTTTATGTTGTTTATATGCTTTAAATGATAAGTTTATTTGTATATGGCTTACTAAGCTTTTGAAAGCTTACTTTGTGTGTTTCTCAATTGTTTTATAGATATCGTAGCTACCGGGAGCTCGGGGATCTTCGAGGATCATCACCACACTATCCAACTCTATTTTGGTACATTTTGAAAGTGTAAATATGGGAGTATGGCTTGTATAGGCTAGAAGTAGTTGAATATGTATTGTGAAGTGTATATATCTAGCCATGTGATTTGGCTTGGTTTTAGTTGTGTATATAAATGAGTTTTTGGTATGAATTATGTGATGTAATATTATCTATGTGAAGTGTTTTGGATAGTCAAGAGAGTTGGTCAATTTGGTAAGTTTTTGGAATGTGCTTAGTATGGAATTTGGTAATGTTTTGGCATGATTTGACTATATGATTAGAGATTATGAAATCATATGTTTTGGTATGACTTTGACTTATGGGATGACATGTTTTGGTATATATTACAAGCATTAATTTGTTGTCAAAGATATGGCATGAATGATGAATGTTTTGTGATTGAAATTGGTTGTGAAATAGATGAACATTTGGTATGCAATTGATGCTTATTTGTTTCTTTTAGGGAGGACCCTTAATCGGTGACATTTTGGCCTTGTAAATGGCCTATTTTTGCCCACACGGGCAGGGACACGGGCGTGTGTCTTAGCCGTGTTGCTCGAGGGCCATTTCAAAAAAAGCTTGGGCAGACCACACTGTCGCACACACAGGCGTGTACTAGGCCGTGTGGCCAAGTCAATTTTGACCACGAGCTAGACCCACGGGTGTGTGACTGGTCGTGTGATCCAAGTTAGTAGCCTCCCTAATTTTCACACAGCCTGGTACGCAGGCGTGTCTTGTGGCTGTGTGGACAAGTCAGTATGTATGCCTTGTTTTGACACGGCCTAGACACACAGGCATGTATAAAGCCGTGTAAGGCACACGGCCTGTTCACACGGGCATGTAACCTGTACAACTTTGAAAAATGTTTAAGTTTTGAAAAATTTTGTATGAGCTCAGTTTAGTCCCAACCCTTTTCTAATGCATGTTTAAGGTCTGATGACCTATATAAGGGACTCTATGGTAATGTTTGATTATGATGATGTTTATGAATTATTCATAAAATGTTCCGATTCGTCAAGTAACGCCTTTAACCTTAGTTCGGCTATAGATACGGGTTAGAGGTGTTATAGAAAAAAGTTAATTTTGGAAAGAGTTGTGCATTTCTTAATCACATTAAGAATGATTCTTGTTCACCACATAATAATACCATGAAATCTTGTGTGGATTTGATGAAGAAATCTGGGCATATTGGCAAAGTAATGCATCAATAAAGTTTACAACAAGGTTTGCATAATAGATTTTGAGTTAAGACTTCTATAGATTGTATGTAATGACTTGCATTTCAAGCTTGTGCTTTTAGAGGTTATGATGAGACACTTGATTGTAAGAAGATTCGTAGAGATATTGGAAACTCAAAATTTTGCATCATTGTTAATGAAGCTCGTGATGAATCGAAAAGAGAACAAATGACTCTTGTTTTGAGATTTGTTGATAGAGATGGCTTTATTAGGGAGCATTTCTTCGACCTTACTTATGTTAAAGATACATCATCATTAACTCTTAAGAATGAAATATGTGTTATTCTCTCTCGTAATAGTCTTGATGTTCAGAATATTTGTGGTTAAGGTTACAATGGGACTAGTAATATGCGCGGGGAATGGAAAGGATTGCAAGCATTATTTCTCAATGATTTTCCTTCAGTTTATTATGTGCATTGTTTAGCTCATTGCCTACAATTGGCTTTTATTACTACATCTAGAAAGGTACATTATGTTCATGAGTTTTTTAATAATTTAAGTTTCATTATCAATTTTGTTGATGCCTCTTGCAAATGTTATGAAAAAATACATGCTGCCAAAGAAGCTAAAATTGCAAGCATGTTAGTTATTAATGAGCTTAGGACTGGAAAAAAGTGCAAATCAAATTTTAAAACAAGCTAGAGATACTCATTGAGGTTCTCATTTTTATTCTATATGCAGTCTTATAACAATTTTTTATGCAACTTATTCTGTGCTTAAAAATATTAAAGTTGAATGATCTACTTATTCTCAATGAGGGGATGCTAGTATTGCATACAAGTTAATTCAATCATTTGAGTTCATTTTTATTTTGCATTTGATGAAAGAGACCATGGGCATTATTGATATACTACGCCAAGCTTTGCAACAAAAATCTCAAAGCATTTTAAATGCCATGAATTTGGTTTCAAGTACAAAGATGTTCATTCAGAATTTAAGAGAAAATGGTGGACTAGTTTGCTTATAGATGTGTTGTCATTTTTGTGAAAAACGTGATTTGAGTGTTCCTAATTTTGAATGAACAATATTTTGAAAGTAGACGTTAACAACACCAACAAAGTTAGATAAGAAAAGAACACCATTATCATTTTGACATATTCAATGAAGTAATTGGTTTTGAGTTGCAAAAGTTGAATAACAATGGCTTAGGCTTATTTTGCAATCCTCAGTATGGAAGGTCTTTAATCACTTGTATATTTTTTTTTTGAAGATTTAATTATACTTAAACTTAGATTTAGTCACATTTTTTGTATTTTACTGTAACACCATTAAAAATTGATCACATGATACTAGCAGTCAATCACATTATAATAAGTAACAACTCTTCTCATGATACGTAATAAACATAAATTAAAATTAAAAAATTAAAAAATATAAATTAATAAAAAAGTAAAAAAAAAAACATTTTCCCGTTAAGAATAAATCTAGAGAATGGTTGTTTATATTTAGATATGTTTTTTTAGTAATTTTATTTTAACGGTGTATCCTTCACTTTATTTTTGTCTAACAAATTAATTAATATATTATAGATTTTGTATTTTTATACCATGCACAATTTTTCTTTCGAATGATGGTATTTGCTGACCTTAATAAATATTATTCTTTTTTATAATATTTACATTATTTTCATAAAAAATAAAAATATTTATACATATAAAGTAAGAACATTTCACAGAAAGATTGAATAAAAACGGTGCGCTTTAGGTCCTTTTGAGTTATTTGGCGCTGAATGGCCTTTCGGAGAGACGAAAAGCCACTCCAAGTATCCTGAATCTCCCAGAAACCAATCCCATTAAAAAGAAAAAATCCTTTTTGAGTTATTTTCTTTTGCAACAATGGGAGCATCATCTTCGACGGAGCAGCCGGTATCGGCGGAGCAACGGGAGTTGGAAAACATCGCCGCTTCAACGGGAGCTCTTCCTTTGCTTCAAAAATCCTTCTCAAACCTCTCTGACCCTCAAACCAACGCAATCTCCATCCAAGCACTTCAGGTAATCTTAATTTATTCAACAATCTTCGTTAATTTCATCCATTCACTTCATTTCATAATAGATAATACCCTTTCTTTCTTTTTTCTTTTTCTTTTTCTTTTTCTTTTTCTTTTTACATTGGTTCCAGCAATGTTTTCATTTATGTTACGAAGACCCAGTTTGCGAATCACAGCAAAAGCCAGAGTCTTTCCCTAGGTTGTTGGATCACTTGGGATCATCGATTGTAGACTTATTTTTCTTGTCTGAAAAAGGTGGCATAAATTGGTTAGGGTTTCTAGGTGGTTACATGAAGTGCTGTGGGAGAATGTCTACATCAATGTCTCTTAATATATTGTTGAGAATATTTGCTATGGCAGTGAAAAAGTTGGGGCTTTCTTCGAATTTGGAGTTCGAACCGGATGCTGCTGATTGCAAGATCAATGGGTCTTTAGTACCCTCTGATCTGCTTCTTCTTCTTTGGATGTGTTGGGCTATGTTGTGGAATGTTAGGACCTTGAAATCTTCTGAAAGGAAAGGGAATCTATTATTGCCTGCTATTAATCATTTGGTGTTGTCTGCTGTTGTTGCATGTGCTGAAGTTGATAGCAGCTTTGATTTATGGAATTGTGATATAGTAGGCTTGGATGTTCAACTTCCCGTTGGAAAGTTTCTTAATTGGGCAATAACCACGGCGCCAACACTTTCAGACTGCCTTACACAATATGTTAATAGAAGACTTCAAATCTCGGTTCTTGCGGAGGTGCTGTATTTCAATTCATTGTAAGACCTGAACAAAATTGTTCGGTTGTTCAGTGTCTGCTTGTGTATGTGTTTACCTGACATCTAATATGTATTTTCTTTTGCATATTTGATGTGCCATTATTATGAGAATATCCATTGATTCAATTGTGAGAATCACTAGTTAGGTATTTTTGCTTGATGAATTGCAGGATGAAGCAGGATCTTCAGAATCTATTTCAGGAGATATGTCTCCAAACGCATCTCAAGCTTTACTTTTAACACGTGGAAGGGCATGGGCGATTTCCCTTGCACCTAGAAGCACCATTACTGAAGAAATTTTGAAGTTATGCTTTTCTGCTGATATTGTTGGAACTGATGAAAATCTTCTTTATCGGTTTGTCATTTCCCCTTTGATGTTATGATCCATTAAGTGTCAATGCTCCTAGTAGTCTTTTCAAGATAAGAGTGCATCTTTTCTCCGGGTTTCCTTTAACCTGTGTTTGTAACTTAATAATTTTACGTATTTATTCGGTTGTTTGTGACTTTGTAGGTCCTCTACTCATGGAAAAGGCTTGAACAGATTCTGGTCGAATGTCGAAGGTTATCATGGTCCATTACTTGTTCTCATATCTGCTAATTCAGAAGATGCCTATCAGGATAATAACAAAGCCAGGAAATGGATCATAGGAGCACTTACACAGCAGGGTTTCGAAAATAAGGATACATTCTATGGAAGCTCGGGGAACCTATATGCTATAAGTCCGATCTTCCATGTATTTTCACCTTCAGGTATGTAATCAAACAAGAGGAAATATGCCAATGGTCAGATTTTGTCCGTCTTTTATTCCTTGGAGGGTGGAGGGGCCTGTGGAAGGGGGCAAGGGACATGCATAGAGGATGTTAGGATCCATTCCTTGCCTGGCCTATGTAATCAAGTTTCTGTTGGGCCATTTTCTTTTTCGGTGGATGACTTGGTGAATATAATTAATCATAAAATTTTAACAGGGAAAGAGAAGAACTATGTATACAGTCATTTGTACCCTACAGGAAGAGTTTATGAATCTCATCCAAAGCCAGTGGGAATTGCATTTGGAGGAACCACTACAAATGAGAGGATATTTATAGATGAGGATTTTGCAAAACTAACCGTTCGCCACCATGCAATGGACAAAACTTACCAACCTGGTTCCCTTATCCCAAACCAGGTGCATAGGATACAACTTTAATATCCAGTTCTCTTAATAAATGCAGAATCCTATGAACCTGTTATTTGATGCTACAGTGTGTAGTTTATACTACCAATTAGTCTTTTGTCTCTTCTAATCTGAACCCTCATGAGAATTTTAACTATCATGACCTGCTATATTTTTTCAACATGGAAAGGAACTGATATGAGGTTTTTCCTCGAGTGTCTGAAAGGTCGGTACTGAACTTTGAAATGATTTGGTGCAGGGATTCCTCCCAGTAGAAGCTTCGATAGCAGAAGTCGAAGTATGGGGACTTGGTGGTAAGACTGCAAAGGAAGTCCAGGATTCGTACAAGAAAAGAGAAGAACTTTTTACTGAGCAAAGAAGAAAGGTAACCAAAACCCTCTAAAAATTTAAGTCAATTTCAAACCGCCTGAAGTGTAAATGTTGAGTTGCAAGGCTTAAGCATGGGAGCTGCGTGTGTACAGGTTGACTTGAAAACATTTGCAACATGGGATGATTCGCCTGAGAAGATGATGATTGATATGATGGGTGATCCCAACAGAGTTCAGCGAGAAGATCGCTGAGCCATTCACTCCAACGTTAACCATCATTTAATACTATAGTTTTCTTGCTTTGGTAATAATAATAGGTTTGGCCATTAGTCATGTGGATCATCTGTAACTATTTCGAAGAGATACGTCAATGAGAAAACAATTTCTTCGTTCTGTTGCACATTGGTTGTATAAATTTTTAGTCTCTGAATTTTTAGTCTTTTCACGTTTAGTCTCAAAATTTGTTCGCTTTTTTTTTTTTTACTGAAATAATAATGTGATGCACTGATGCTTGAAATTGTGTTATTTCATCACATGAAATTTTTATGTAAAACAAACTAAATTTTCATGATGTGGTATTCTCATTTCACTGTGAAATTAAGAAAAGTTATGAGATTAATACGGATAAAAATATTAGATCAAATTGAAGAAAGTTATTAAATTTTGGAACTAATAAAGTTTTTTTAACCGCTTGGGGAAATTGGGGCCTCTTTCTATCGCTTTACTCGCCTATTCTGTGTATGCAACATACTGCGGGGGTTTGTCGCTGTTCCCTTCTTCGACAGTCGTCTTCCAAGATTCAAATAAAAAACGTAGTCTCCAACAACATTCACATTAATATACCGCTATTATAACAGAACATTTAAGGTATTCATATGTAGCCTATGGGGCAGCTCAATTGCTTTTTATCGCAGCAACTTGAAAATAAAATATGATTTTGGAACATTTTTAGGTGTATAATATTTATAAATTTAAGTGCATAACATCTTTTAAATAGTTTTAAGGAATATATATATTGTATATAAAATTATAAAAGCAGTACGTAATGAATTGAAGATGCGTTTGCATGTATGTTATATATAGGGGACTAACATTATCAAATTTGGATCAAAGCAAGGAAGAACAAGAAAACCACCAAAAAGAAACGCCGTCCCAGAAAATATATCCCCAAGTGATGGTAAGTAATTCATCAAATGGTGGACGGAAGACGCAAAAAATAAAAGGAAAAATCAAGGAAGGTGAAAGCTATAATTGAACTACTTGAAAAAACAAGGCATACTAGTATGTTTTCAACTGCCTATCTCTATCCATTTTCATTCTCTTTGCATTAGGGGCGTCGGGAATACTATTGCCCCTGTTCTGGGAGGATGTATCATGTTGGTACGTACAATTGGCGCCATTCCTGCATCCCCTGGAATTGTTAAAGTAAACACAAGGCTTCATTATCCTCAGCTTCGAATCTCTTGACCTCGGGTTATTTATTACTTCTTGGCTGGGTCTTAACTGTTGATTGTATCGGTTATTGAACTTCTGGCCTCCTACTTGACTTTCTCCTCCATGCTGTTGAATCAAGTTCTTGTAATAGTTTACATCCTTCTTTTGGGGAAGTTCCATTGCAAGTGAATGTGAAATTGGACATACACCAGGAACCAAACCATGTATATTTGAGGCTCCAATTCCAACCCCATTTAAATTGCCGTAAAACGCTCCACCATTTTCTGTTCTACTGATGTAAGCTGCAGATGGAGGCATGTCAAACGATGGTACCAAATTGGTTGATGTTATAGGTAAGCTTTGTGCACCTGAAGCCACTTCATGCTCTGTAACTAATTTCTCAATCAATTTGGGGTTGCTGAGAATTTGGACGAGCAAGTCAGGATCAATCATGTTTCCATTTTCATTGCTTTGATTTATTGCTGTAAAGGCAGCAGCTGTTGGTTTCTCATTGGTAGGAACACTTGAAATAATTGGTATACTGCAATTCAAATGAGGTAAAATATCCAACAACTGAGGCTGGAAACTAGTGGAGGCACCGAACGGTGCTAAGACATTCGATTGTGTTCCGATTGCCGCATCCTCGTCTTCAATGGGAGTGATGGGTATTTGAGGAGTTTGCTTATCATCATAGTGACAGTATGCCATGTCAGCTGAGACAGAAGGACTGCATAATAAGAAGGAAAGTTAGGGACAGGGCAAATTAAAACTCTAAGGGAAGCAGTTCTTACAAAATCCACCCCCCTCAAATTAAAAGAAAAAGGGAAGTATCAAACTTAGTAGGAATTGCAGATGGGCGTGGATAAACAGCTTCAAGTACTCTCAGTTCTCTTTGGTTTTGAACATCTGCCTCTTTACTTTCCTCTCCGGCAACCACTTGCCAATTCAAGTCCAATACAAACTGTGGAAATACAAAATCAGCGTTGATGAAAATGCTAAGAGCAATAATCATAAATCAAACCAAAATGGAAATGGCCAAAAAACTAAGTCTTTAGAGCTGTTACTCTGAGAGGACATCTCCATTTAGTGACAAGGATTTCTGTCAAGTTAATCTGCATTTGATCTGTAGAACAAGATCCTTCAAAGCCAGGAGGCAGAAAGTCATCCACAGTTGCCCCATTTAAATGTGATATAGAAGACGTTTTTGCTTGGAGGTGATCTTGAGTTCCCAACCCAACTTGTAAAGGTGATTCCTCTGATAGAAAGAGCCTTATCTGTTAATAGAAGCATTTATATTTTCAGTTAGTACTGAAATCTCACATCAGACAAGAGTAACATCTCATTTCAGCTTGGCTCTACTTTGAATTGAAAATCTAAGGACTGAAGGCAGATGTCCCTTCATATTGTAAGGAACCGTACACATACAAATGAGATGTCACAATTGGAACTTCTCCAAAAGAAATTATATATTCTTTCAAATTATTGACGACTTGGGAAAAAGGGGATATACTGAAGACACTTTAGAGACACAATTATCCTACATGAAAAAGGAAAGACAACAAATAACAAGCTTCTCTGATAACTAAAAGCAAAAATTTGAAGTCAAGACTTCAGAACTTAACAAACATTATTAACTTAACATGCATTGATCGAGATTTCAATTTCGTACCCTAGTTATGTGTTATTTTGTTCTCTGTAGATCAGTAAATGAACATTAAATGAAAGGAATTGACGAGCCGGGGAAGTTTATTGCAGCTATATATTTATTGTCGTTGAAATTTCTGAATGACCTAAAAATCAAAGTCTTTTACTACTGTTCTTTCATATTCTATGTCTAACTTGCATAACATATTTCCAAACTCCATTGATTTTTATTCCCATAAAACCAGTTAAGTAAAACCTAAACTAGCCATAAATACTACCGAAAGAGAATGAAAGAACTCCATCATTCATACTCTAAAAGGCTTCATACAACAATGCCCTCACCAAAAATGAAAAAGCACATTCGTAGTTATGCTTTGCAAGAAGACTAATAATGAACTAGTAATCACCAAATAGATTCAAATAAAATTCAAACACAGTTAACAGGTTTAAGAAAATAAAGGTCCATTTAACTTCAAAATTTTCCACCCTCATTTCCATTTCTCTATTTCAGCTAAAACGGAGCTCAAATTTTAGGAATTGCGAAACTAAAAGAGCAATCCTTACCTGACAAAGGTTAATATCCGGTGCCCAAGTAACCTTTTTTGATTTGTGCAGTCCTCGCATATTGACAGATAGCAAAAATAAAATAAATATTATAAATTAAAGATTAAAAAATCTCAAAAATCCGCCTTTTCCATCATCGATTCTGATAAAATTGATAAAAGAGTCCAATTCCCAGAATCACCGATTTTAGAATTCGATTTCGATCGATAAAAAAAAAGGTTAAAACCTTAAGAGCAAGACACCACTGTCCCAAAAACAAAGGAGTCTCTCAGCCTTTGCATCAACTTACACGTTTCGAAAACCCTAATTTACATGAAAAACAAAGAAGTAATGGATTGAAAAAAGAGAGAGAGACCTAAATATGTGTCTTTGGAAACAGAGAGATCCAAGGCAACCCTAGATCCTCTGGGTTTGCTTTGCTGCCTTGCCGTTTTCCTATCTAATTTTGTTTTTCCCCTAAATTTGTTTGTGTACTAGTTTCGTTTTAGGAGGCTTTCGGTTCTGTACTTGTAGATTCTGTTGAGTGAAAGCTGCCACACGCGTTAGTTTGACGCGTGCAGGGGGGGGGAGGTTGTGGAGTTGTATTGGACGCGCTGTGGGGATAGAAGTAGAGGAGGTTCTTGGCATAGTTTTGGTTTTCTGAAAATTTGAGTTTAACGATGAAAGGACTTAACACTTCATTATTTCCTCCATTCTAATTGTACGCAAAACTGAAAAATCAACACGTTACAACATCCTATTAATCGACGGTATCGTTTTTCTCTTTTAAAAAAATTATCTTTTTAATATGTTGATGTGTCAGAAGACACTCTATTATTCTTAATAAAATATTTTTTTTAACTTAAAAAATATTTTATTATTATATTATTATTTTTTATTATAAAAAGTGATTGATTTGATCCCTCAACCTCACACATTAGTTCTTGAGTTAAATAGAGACTTTTTTTTTTGAATATCCTCCCCTCCCTTATTTGAAAATTGCAATTAAGTCTCTTCACTTATATTTTAGAAGGTTAATACTAATTATTTTGGCATTTTATTTTTTTATATTACAATTTATTTTGTTTGTTATGGTTTAAAGAATAGCCAAATGTTCCTTCTTTTAAAAAAAATAGTTAGTTTTTAATAAAATAACAATAAAAAGTAAACTTATACAATTATAATAAAATAATTAAGTTTTTTTTTCTTCTATTTTTGCAATTTCAAAAAAAAAAGTACAACCAATTTTTTGCAACAATTTACTTCGATGGTGTTATTTTAGAAACAACCATTGGTTATATTTTTAAAACTCGTCAAAAAATCGGAATGATATTCGATAAGAATATGTTCGTCAGTGATATGAAATAGAAGGTCAGTGAAAAAATTTCCCGGCGTTATGGAAGGAGGATGATGAAACTATATGACAAATTTCCAATTTCGTCAAATCCTATCAAATTTACCGAGATGGAACTTCTGGACGATAAAGACGTTGAGACAATGGTCGTATTATATTACCCGCCAGGGAGGTTGAACCCTGAACCGATTCAGTTATTTGCTGAGTTAGCAGATGCAAAGCCCGTTGAAAATGTAACTCAGTTAAGTCAACAACTTGGAGTTGAAGACTCGTGTACCGAGGTTCCCAAGTTGTTTATGCACGATTTTGACATCGATCTCAACGTTGGATGTTTAGGTTAGTACAGTGGTGGATTGCAAATATATCCAGACGTTATTGAAATTGATGCACTTGGTGAAGATGGATCTGATAATAATGATTGTTCTGATCATGAATGTGAAGATTTTAGTGACCCCGATTTAGACGATGTCGCAGACGATATCCACGACGAAGGATAAAATAATGGAAATGATCATGCCCCTTCGGTCGAAAACTCGAGCCGTGGCATCGTCATACGCAATGATCCCGATGTCTATATGTCAATCGTTGATCCCGATACGGCACATGCTTCTGAGTTCCCTGAGTACTTAGGCATCATACCTACTCACTTGATGTTAGAAGATCCTGAATTGGAATAGTTGTTCGTGGGTCATAGATTCGCGAGCAAAGACGAGTGTGTCAATACCATCAAGCGCTATAGTTTGAAAGTGTTTACCTACTATAGGGTGGTTGACTCTAAATCGACGATTTATGTTGGTGAGTGTTGAAAGTTGATAAAAGGGTGCAAGTGGTTGGTATGAGCTAAATTTATCCAAAGGTCTCAACAATGAGAGATATGAAAATATGTTGGGCCTCATGCATGCACTTCTGCTCGTATGACGTAGGACCACCGCAAGCTTGATTCAAAAACCATCTGCAACTGCATATTAGCAATGGTTAAAGACAGCCTCACCATTGTTGTATCGTTGCTGATTACTGAAATGCAAGAACAGTTTCACTACTGAGTTTCATACTGGAAGGCATAGTTGGCTAAACAGATGGTCATGGATTAGTTGTACGAAAATTGGGATGTGTCATACAACAAGCTCCAAGGGTGGATTGCCGCAATGTGAGAGTACATTCCAAGGACTGTTGTTGAGTTGCAGACGTTTCCTTATCACGACCGAGGTAACCAACTATATCTGAAGAAAAGAACTTTTTACAGTATTTTTTGGACATTCAATCCATGCATTAGGGTCTTTCCCCACTATAAGCCACTTGTGCAGGTAGATGAGACCTAATTGTATGGGAAATATATGTAAATCCTCCTTATTGTAGTTGCACAAGATATGAATTAAAACATTCTACTGATAGCATTTTCCACTATTAAAGGAGAGGACTCAAAGTCATAAGAATTTTTCGTAGAGAACTTGCGGGGACATGTTGTCACTCAAGACAGCGTTTGCATCATTTCCGATAGATCAAAGGTCTAGTTGTTGTAATTAGGTGTTTGGGTGTTCCGTGGAGATTTGTCTACTGCATCAGACACATTGCAACGAACTTCCACAAGGAATTCAAAAATACGGATTGGCGAAAACAAGTTGTGAAGATAGGAAATTATTAATTTTTTTTCCATATGTTTAGAGTTTGCCAAATGACACGTAACATGTTGTAACGGTTTAAGGTATGAGTGGAGCCACATCAGTTTAAATGGAGATGGCCTAACCTCAAAGCTGATATGCATAGTCTGTAACACCCCAAACTTGGCCTAGTCGTTATGGCCGAATCTGGCAATGTCAAATGAGAGTGTTTTTGGAAACTGTACTGATACATAAAAATAAATCTGTCAAATTATTATCTTTTACTCTTATGCAGAAGTTATAAAATCCAATTAACTCTTGGTACCGTTTTACTTACTAAAACCTTAGTTAATTTTAAAAACCATGCTTTAGTGTTGCAGTTTATATTCCAAAATCACAGTTCAAAAATCCAAATTAAAACCAACAGTCCAAGTCCATATTTACAAAAAAAAAATCCCTAAAATAATAATAAAATAATATGGTAAAGCATTTAAAACATAAAACCCATGGTTAGGTGGTCGTGGTCACTATCGAGTCCTCCGCTGCACTGATCCATCTACTGCTGGGGATTACTTAAACAGATTAAACAAATAAAGGGTTAGTTTTCGCAACTCAGTGTGTACACCCCCACAGTTCAGCTTGCACATAGTCAGATAATTGAGTACAGACATCACTCGGGCCCAAACCCTTTACAGAATCGGTGTGGGCCTTAGCCCACTCAGAACAGAATCAGACTCATACTCAAGGCCTTAGCCCATCTCAGATATAGCATGCATAACATATCAGAAAAACAGAAACATGCCCACCAACTTTGCACACCAACTTCGTCCAACCTAACACACCATGTGGGGATAAAATCGACCCACCTATCCCTACAAACCAAATATGGGGATAAAATTGACCTATCTAACCCTACATACCATAAAGTATCGTAATACAACACATGTCATAAATATGCAGCTTAGCTACTAGATAACAGGCTCATGAAGCCTTTCAGATACTTCATTCACTTCATCAAACCCACCCCCAATGCAATGCATCATACAAGAATGGCATGCTATAATGCAGATTAACAGACATATACTCATATTCAGAACAGACAGATATATATGCTAAGTGTAACATGGTAGTACATAGATCGCAATATCAAATCACAGAAACAAGGGTCTAAGTAAGGCCTACCGACCCTACCACATGTCACAGTCGACTTGGACGACCCGTGCAACCTTGCAGAACATTTTTAAAAAATGAGCTCACACGCCCATGTGACCTATCCGTGTGGGCCTACACGCCCGTATAGCCCACACGACCTGGCCCAAATTCCCACACATCCGTGTGGGCCCACACGCTAGTGTCTTGCACACGGCCTCGCCAGCCGTCACACAGTTGTGTTCGTCGTGCCCGTGTCACCCGCACACAGCCTAGTTCATTGATCACACAGTTGTGTATCGCCACACAGCCTCTATATGGGCAATCCAGATGCCCGTGTGGCATCGACAGTTTACTTTTCGGGTTTCACTGAATCTCATTTTCTGTGCAATCGAAGTACACACTTGGTATCGTTTTGAAGCTATCACAACCACGAACACCCTAGAATCTATTATTGAACAGTACGCCACTTACTTAGTCACTTAAATCAATTTATAAGGATAGGCAAATCTCGAAAGTTAATGATGTCCTTACCTTTAATGAACAACGGCAGTTCCTCACTAATTTAGATCATCGTTTTAGCAATCCACAGAATCTTGATTTTCTCCTAAACAAAAAACAATATCTTAACAACCTAACATTCAAAAAACGAAACAAAACGCACCCCTATACTCACTGAATTCACGCCCAACGCACAGGGAAGTAATGATGATGGAAAATGACCAAAAACCAATAATAAAATGAAGTAAAAATCGGCAGCAAACAGGGGATTTTTGGCTGGGGGAAAAGAAAAAGAATGTGGATAGGGGAAATTTTGCAGAGGAGACTCAGCAGAGAGGGAGAGCAGAATATTTAGGTAACTCCCAAATCCCTTGTTTTGTTCCCACTAAACCACAACTGTTGCAACTACTCAGTATCCCAACCCCAACCAAATACTTCTACGACATTAGCAGCAAAAATAATGCCTCCGCTTAGACTCGAACTTAAGACCTCCCTCACACCAACACTCCACTTATCCACCAGACCAACAGGCCCATTCTTGCATATTTTAATAAACAAATACTTATAAGCCTATTAACTGAAGGTAAGGCTTTATCCAAAAAAAACCAAAATTTTTCCCAAGTTAAAGCTTGAACTTAGGACCTCACATACACACCCAGAACACTTAACCACTAAACTAGATATACAGTTGTGTTAAATAATTATAGAAACATATTTGTAAAATTTGGGGCGTTACAACTCTACCCCTCTAAAAGAAAATTTCGTCTTCGAAATTTTACCTGATAAGAAAATGTGAGGATATTGCTGACGCATCGAATCCTCCGGCTCCCAAGTGGCCTCCTCAGTGCTGTGATTCTGCCACAGCACCTTTACTAAGGGACTAGATTTTCTTCGTAGAACTTTAATGTCACGATCTATAATCTGAACCAGCTCCTCCTCAAATGTTAGATCTAGCCTAACCTCAATCTCCTCCACAGGCACAATGTACGTGGGATCAAAGCGATAATGTCTCAACATCGAGACGTGGAACACATCATGTATGCGATCTAACTCTGGAGGTGGCTCCAACTGATATGCGACTGGCCCCACTCGTTTTAAAATTCGGTATGGCCCAATAAACTGAGGGCTCAGCTTGCCCTTGCGACCGAACCTCAGAACATTCTTTCATAGCGAGACCCTAAGGAAAACCATGTCTTCCACAGAGTACTTAATGTCCTTCCTTTTCAAATTAGCATAGGACTTCTGTCTATCAGAAGCCGCTTTCAGTCGATCTCGAATCAAGCAGATTTTATCCTTAGTTTCTGATACCAACTCCGGACCCAGAACACGTCGTT
The DNA here is from genome assembly GCF_007990345.1 of Gossypium hirsutum. Taxonomy (NCBI): domain Eukaryota; kingdom Viridiplantae; phylum Streptophyta; class Magnoliopsida; order Malvales; family Malvaceae; genus Gossypium; species Gossypium hirsutum. Next base: position 22,873,948 of record NC_053424.1, read on the forward strand.
CACCCAACTCAGTTTAGCATAAGGAAGTGCGACACTTATGACCATACAGTGCCTCGTAAGGTGCCATCTGTATACTAAACTAATAGTTGTTATTGTAAGCGAACTCTGCTAATGGCAAGTACTCCTCCCAACTACCTCGGAAGTCAACCACACAACTCCTCAACATGTCCTCCAGTATCTGAATCACCCTCTCTGACTGACCATCTATTTAAGGATGGAAAGCAGTACTGAAGTCTAACTTTGATCCCAGAGCCACATGAAGTTTTTGCCAGAATCGAGACGTAAAATGAGAATCCCTATAAAAAATGATTGAGACAGGTACCCCATGTAACCTCATTATATCAGAAATGTAAAGTTTAGCCAACTTCTGTAGGGAGATGTTTGTCCTAACAGGAATGAAATGTGTAGTCTTGGTCAATCGATCCACGATAACCTAAACTGAATCCTTCTTAGTGGGTGTTAGGGGAAATCCGCTAATGAAGTCCATCGTTACTCGCTTCCATTTCCACATCGGTATCTTAACCGGTTGCAGAAAACCCGAAGGTAACTGATACTTAGCCTTAACTTGCTGGCAAGTCAAGCAGTAAGTAACGAAATTAGTAACCTCACGCTTCAACCCTGGCCTCCAGTATAACCCTCGCAGATCTTAGTACATCTTCTTCCCACCGGGATGCATAGCATAAGGGCTACTATGCGCCTCCCTCAGAATCAACAGTCTTAGATCCTTATCATTCGGTACACAGATCCATCCTTGGAAACACAATATCCCATCATCACTAATCCTAAAATCCATAGTAACCCTACTCTCAATCTGATAGAACCTCGACTCAAGAGACTTATCTCTCATCTGTTTATCCTTGATCTAATTAATCCATGTCGGTCTTACTTGTGGCTCAGCCAATAGACTCCCATAGTCAAATAGACTGAGTCAAGCGAACATCGTTCTCAAATCGATCATAGCCCTACGGTGTAACATATTGGCTACCACATTTGCCTTACCAGGATAATACTCAATACTACAATCATAATCCTTAAGCAGTTCAACCCATCGACCCTGCCTAAGGTTTAACTTCTTCTGAGTGAGGAGATACATAAGGCTCTTGTGATTAGTGTAGATGGTATACTTATCACCGTACAGATATTGCCTCCAAATCTTAAGAGCAAAGACTACTGTTGCCAACTCCAAATCGTGCGCTGGACAATTAGCCTCGTAAGTCTTGAGCTGATGAGATGCATAACCAAAAACTTTACCTTCTTGCATCAGAACACAACCCAGACCTACATATGATGCATCACTGTATACCACGAAGTCCCTTCCGGGTTTAGGCTGAATCAGAACAGGTGTCTGAGTTAACACGGTCTTAAGCTTCTCAAAGCTCTCCTGCTGCACATCAGTCCACACGAAAGGAACTCCTTCACACAGTAGCTTAGTTATCAGAGTTGCGATCAAATAGAACCCCTCTACGAATTGTCGATAATATCCTGCCAGCCACAGAAAGCTGCGGATTTCAGACACATTCTTCAGCTATTTCCAATCCAAACAAGTCTTAATCTTACGAGGATCCACTCGAATCCCCCCAGCAGAAACTACATGTCCTAGAAATGTCACTTCCCAAAGCCAGAACTCACACTTTCTGAACTTCGCATACAACTGTTTCTCACGAAAAATTTCTAGAACCACTCTTAGATGCTCATCATGCTCATCCTCTATCTTAGAATATACCAGAATATCATTCATGAACACCACCACAAATTGGTCCAGATAAGGCTGGAACACACGGTTCATCAAGTCCATGAATGCCGCTGGAGTATTGGTCAACCCAAAGGGCATAACTAGGAACTCGTAATGTCCATAACGAGTCCTAAATGTCGTTTTATTCACATCGCCCTTCTTGACCCTTAATTGATGATAACTTGATCGTAGATCAATCTTATAGAATACTGAAGCCCCTCAGAACTGATGGAATAAGTCATCTATCCTCGGAAGTGGATACTTATTCTTGATCGTCAACTTGTTCAACTGGCGGTAGTCGATACACATCCTCCTTACCCCATCTTTCTTCTTCACAAACAGAACAGGTGCTTCCCATGGAGACACATTGGGACGAATAAATCCAAGATCCAACAGCTTTTGTATTTGAGCCTTAAGCTCAGTCAGCTCTTTCGGTGCCATCCGATAGGGGGCGATAGACATCGGAGCTGTACCCAGGATCAACTTGATACCAAATTCTACCTCTCAACTTAGAGTCAATCCTAGTAGTTCCTTTGGAAAAATATCTGAAAAGTCTCTCATCGTTCTGATGTCTTTAACCGAAGAGTCCACAGAATCAGAAATACTTATGTAGGCCAAGAATGCCTCGCATCCTTTCCTTACTAATCTTTCTGCCACCAATGCAGATATCACATTAGTCATATAATATCGTCGTTCCCCAATCACGACTACCTCAAGATCCTCCTCGTTCTCAGAATAATCCTTTTCGTAGCACAATTCAGACTCACTCGATGTTTGAATAACCAATCCATCCCCAAAATCAAGTCGAACTCCCCAAATGAAAGCTCCATCAAATCAGCCATAAATATTATCCCCTGAACCTCTAACGGGACGTCTTTAAACAGTTTACTCACTCCGATCGACTGCCCCAACGGACTCACCACTGTTATCTTAATAGAAGTGCTCTCAAACGGAATCCCCAATGTCTCAGACACAATACTAACTACATAAGAGTGTGTATAGCCTATGTCTATCAGTGCAAAGTAAGGTACATTAAATATTAAAAATGTACCCGTGATGACATCTGGAGCATCTCAATCCTCACGGTGACGTGTAACATAAACCAGTGCAGGCTGCCTCGCCTCAGTCGGTCCAGCATCTCTACTCGGTGCTCTCTGTCCTCGGCCCTTAGGTGGCTGCTGAACTACCCTCTGCGACTGTGTAGTCTCATTATCTGAAGTTTGCATCTAATTAGCTCTCAATGGCAATCCTTAACACGATGCTCAGCAGACTCATATCTAAGACAAGCCTCAGTAGCCCTCCAACATTCACTCGGATGGCGTCTATTATAGTGCTGACAAATTGTCACCCTAGTAGGTACAACAATAGGCCCAACTCTAATGAGCCCATCAGACCTGGCCTTTTTCCTAGGCCTCATCCCAGAATTCGAAGGCTCTACATCCCTCTTAACCTTCCCTCTATCTCGATTTTGGCACTCAGTGCACTTTACTTCTTAGGCGACCTTCGCCTTTTCAACCAGTGCAGAGAAATCTCGCTCCCTTTGAGGAGCTATCAGAACCCATAAACTGTCCCGGAGACCATCCTCAAAATGAACATAGCGTTCATACTCAGTAGCCACTATACCTCGTACTAACGGCTCAACCTTAAGAACTCGGTCTCATACTCGGCCACCGAACGATCATCCTGGTGAGATTCAGAAACTTCCGTCGCCTCGCGTCAATATAGCTGGCTCTCACATACTTACTCTTGAAAGCCTTCTTAAATAGATCCCATGTCAGTCTGTAGGGTTAGGTGCCCTCCTTAACCGTCAACCACCATTGGTATGACTCATCACGAAGCAAAGACACAGCCCTCTTAAGCTTTTGCTCCGTAGTGAAATCTTGGTCATCCATAATGCGTTTCATGGCAACCATCCAGTACTCGGCCACATTAGGAGAAATTCCAGTGATACCCCTAAATACCTCAGCCCTATTGGACTGGAGTCGTTCCGTAATCGACCCACTGCCCCCAGAACTAGTGTTGGTCCCAGCGACCCTCTCCAAAATTAGTAGCATGGCTTGGGACAGTGCGTCGTCCCCAGCAGCACGATCGTGAGACCCATACCCAGTCTAAATATCAGGTGGCATCGGTGTCTCACTAGTGTCCAGATTCGAAATCGTATCAGATGCTAATGACTCAGCTCGAGCCCCTCTAAGGCCTCTACCTCGGCCTCTAGTACCCCGTCCACGAGTACCACGTGTGCTCATTGTAATTTTAGATTAATATGTATTAATAGTTTTATGCAAATTAGTTTACAGTTTCGATATTTATTAACAAATATTTTATGCAGTAAAGTTATCAAAGTATTCAAATCTGTGATCGCAAGTCACAGTTTACTACGGTTTTCAGTTTACACTACCTAGAGTGTTTCAATAGAGTTTACTACCTATAGTAGTTTCATAGCATACTAACAGTATTTTCATACAGATCCAAACAGAATTTCAGTATGTTCTAAGCTTGTTTTTAGGCAATTCTAAATAAAGTTTCAAAAACTTATAGGATCGGCGTCGGAGACTCGGTGTACCACTTATTTATCAAAATTATTTCAAATCATTTTCAAATCATTTCTCAAAAAACCATTCTTTTTACAACCCAAATCCACAGCCGATTTTTACAACCTGACTTTGATACCACTAAATATAACACCCCAAACCCGGCATAGACGTTATGGCCGAATCTGGCAATGTTACATGAGAGAGAGTGTTTTTGGAAACCGTATTGATACATAAAAATAAATCTGTCAAATTATTATCTTTTACTCTTATGCAGAAGCTATAAAATCCAATTAACTCCTGGTACCGTTTTACTTACGAAAACCTTAGTTAAATTTAAAAACCATGCTTTAGCGTTGTAGTTTATATTCCAAAATCATAGTTCAAAAACCCAAATAAAAACCAACAGTCCAAGTCCATATTTATAACAAAAATCCCTAATATAATAATAAAATAACGTGGTAAAGCATTTAAAACATAAAACCCATGGGTAGGTGGCCGTGGTCACCGTTGAGTCCTCCGCTGCAACGATTCGTCTACTGCTGGGGATTACCTAAATAGATTAAACAAATAAAGGGTGAGTTTTCGTAACTCAGTGTATACATCCCACAGTTCAGCATGCACACAGTCAGATAGTGGAGTACAGACATCTCTAGGGCCTGAACCCTTTACAGAATCGATGTGGGCCTTAACCCACTCAGAACAGAATTAGACCCATACTCAAGGCCTTAGTCCATCTCAAATATAGTATGGATAACAGATCAGAAAAACTAAAACCTGCCCGCCAACCTTGCACACCAACTCCGTCCAACCTAACACACCTTGTGGGGATAAAATCAACCCACCCATCCCTGCACACTAAATATGGGGATAAAATCGACCAATCAAACCCTACACACCATAAAGTACCATAATGCGGCACATGTCATAAATATGCAGCTTAGCTGCTAGATAACAGGCTCATGAAGCCTTTCAAATACTTCCTTCACTTCATCAAACCCACCCCCAATGCAATGTATCATACAAGAATGGCATGCTATAATGCAGATTAACAGACGTATACTTATATTTAGAACAGACATATATACATGCTAAGTGTAACATGGTAGTACATACATCGCAATATCAGATCACAGAATCAAGGGTCTAAGTAAGGCTTACCGACCCTACGACAGGTCACAGTCGACTTGGGGGATCCGTGCAACCTTGCAGAACATATCTAAAAAATGGGCTCACAGGCTCATGTGGCGGCTCACAGCCTCATGTGGCCTACCCATGTGGGCCCACATGCTCGTGTGGCCCACATGGCCCAAATTGGCCTTGGCCGTGTAGATCACACGGCCTGGCCCAAATTCTCACACGCCCGTATAGTTTTCCTGTATGGGCCCACAAGCCAGTGTCTTGCACACGGCCTCGCTAGCCATCACACAGTCGTGTCTGTCGTGCATGTGTCACGCACACAGGGCCTAGTTCGTCGATCACACGGCTGTGTATCACCACACAGCCTCTATACGGGCAATCTACATGCCCGTGTGGTGTTAGCAGTTTACTTTTTGACTTTCACCGAATCTCGTTTTCTGTGCAATCGGAGTACACACCTGGTATTGTTTCGAAGCTATCGCAACCACGAGCACCCTAGAACCTATTATTGAATAGTACATCACTTACTTAGTCACTTAAACTGAGTTACTAAGGATAGGTAAATCCTGAAAGTTAACGATGTCCTTGCCTCTGACGAACAACGGCAGTTCCTCGCTAATTTAGAGTACCGTTTTAGCAGTTCATAGAATCTTGATTTTCTCCTAAATAAAAAACAATCTCTTAACAAGCTAACATTAAAAAAACGAAACAAAATACACCCATATACTCACTGAATTCGTGCTTAACGCAGATATAAGTAATGATGACAGAAAAGGACCAAAAACCAATAATAAAATGAAGTAAAAATCGACAGCAAATAGGGGATTTTTGGCTGGGTAAAAGAAAAAGAATGTGGAGAGGGGAAATTTTGCAGAGGAAATTCGACAGAGAGGGAGAGAAGAATAATGCCACGGCTGTTGAAGAAATTTTGCTCCCACTAAACCACAACTATTGCAACTACTTAGCATCCCAACCCCACACAAATACTCCTACGGCATTAGCAGCAAAAATAATGCCTCCGCCTAGACTCGAACCCAGGACCTCCCTAACACCAACACTCCACTTATCCACCAGACCAGTAGGCCCATTCTTGCATATTTTGATAAACAAATACTTATAAGCCTATTAACCGAAGGTAAGGCTTTATCCAAAAAAAAAAACCAAAATTTTTCCCAAGCTAAGGCTTGAACATGGGACCTCACACACACACCCAGAACACTTTGTAACACCCCAAATCCGACCTAGACGTTATGGCTGAATCTGTGATGTCACATTGGAGTGTTTTTCCAAAATACAAATGCGTGAAAATTCGTTCTACAAAAAAAAAAACTTCTTTGGGTTTTTAACAAAAGTTTAGGATGTCTGGTTCGTTGTGAAAACACAAGTTGTCTTAGCAAAATATTATATTAGTTTGTAATTACATTTTAAAACAGTGTTTGTTGCGGAAGCTTTCAAAATGTGTTGCGTAAACATGGTGTTTTAAAAAAAATTTTGTTTATACTTTCTTGAAAATCCGAGACCTACTACTACCAGATTAAAATTCAAGTAACTAAATCCCAAAATTAAAATAAAAAAATTAAATAGGCCTTATTACAAAATGAAACCCAAAATAAAATCTTAATTATATTAAAATAAGCTTCGTCGAGTGGCCACCTCTGAGTCCTCTGTCGCCTCGATCCATCTAAGCTTGGGGATTTCCTACACAGTTAACAGATGGGTGAGTTTATGAAACTTAGTGTGTGAAATCCCATAAAGGCATACAGTCAGAGTAAACATAATTTGGGCCTAAGCCCTTTCAGTTTCAGTTAGGGGCCTTAGCCCCTCTTTCAGTAGCAATAACAGTCTAGGCCTGAGCTCATTTCAATAACAGTGACAATTTGGGCTTAGCCCATTTCGGTACAGTATACAAACAAAGAACCCTACCCAATTCATCTGCTACACACCATATGGGGATAAAATCGACCCACCCGACCCTACACACCAAGTCGTACCGGTTGCGGCACTAAAATAGTATTTGCAACAGAGCTGCCAGTAATAGGTTTATAGCCTTTTAGTACAATTCCTCCAAAATCATATATCCCACCTCATGCAATGCAACATAATACAAATGTACATACAGTAAAAATGGCATGCTCAAATAGTCATACATCACATAAGGGTAAAACAGTTATCTTACCAAAATAAAGGCCCAGGTATACTTACCGGCCCAACAGTAGGTCCACAGTCGTCTTGGGCGACTCGTGCAACCTTAACAGTCAATCAATGATTATAGGCCTACAGCCCATATTGCGGGCCCATGGCATGTGGGCCCATATAGCCTAAAATGGCCTTATCCATGTGGTTTACACAGTTTGGCCCACTAACTAACAACTTTTTTGCGATTTTCCCGTCTGAGGCCTACAAGCCCATTGGGCCTACACGACCCAGTTCGACTAAAAATGACCCAATATCATTTTAGTCCATGAAAGCGTTCATGGCCATCTCATTGACCACACGGCTATGTTTTATCACACGGCCTACGACACGGGCGATCCCATTCCCGAGTGGTGTCGACTGTTCACTTTTTAGCTTTTCGGCTTTTGCTGGTTTCACATCTAATGGCAGTGATGCTCACACACTTGTTATGAAACTGTAGATGCAACCATAGTATTGAAAATACTATAGTATTGAAAACCATAGTATTGAAAAAACTTTAACCGATTTATCGTTACTTACCAATCGAACAATCGCAAAACCCCGTTTGTTCTAAAACCAACGTTTACCTCCTGCTGCTTTATCCTTCACACGAAACAATTAACTGATTCATAAGAATCAATAACCCATCATAACCATAACTAAAACTTAAAGCACTTACCCCAAAAGTGGAAAGATCACCTGAAATGCAAAGAGTAATCGGCCTAAGCTTCCACAATATGGTCCACACTCCTAGCATGATTTGGTGAACTACAGTCGTTAGAAGAAACACATATATTCGGCCTCCCCAAAGAGCAAGAGTAGGGAAAGCTGAAACTTGATAGCAGAGCCAAAAGCTGAAACTTGATAGCAGAGCCAACAGAAATTCGACTAAGAAAAGAAATAATAAAGTGATTATAACTCACCCTTACCAATAAATCCAGTGAATTTTGGCAACAGTCAATCAAAGAGATTCGACCAAAGCAAGATGAACAAAAGATTTGAGAGGGGGAAGAGTATGGTATTCGGCCCAACAGAGAAAGAAAGAATAAAAAAGGAAAAGGAAGTATTCAGTTTCAGAGAAGAGGAAGAGAAGAAGAAGAAGAAAATACTCAATCGGGATGATCGACCTTCACTAATGTCAGGTAATCGGTTTGAATTAAAGAAAGGATGGAGAGTAAAATGTCACTTAGGTATACGACGAAAAAGAGGAAAGAAAAGACTGAGAAAGGTTTTCAGGAGTATTCGACTAAAGCCAATAAACAAAAGAAATAAAGTTGCCAACACAAAATATTGAAAATGAAGTTGACCTTTTGCTAGCTAACACAAATCGGCACCCAAAGCCTATAACCGAATTTGACCAAAAGAACTCCACATAATCGGTTAGTCATCAACACACTAAACACGTCCTCACACCTTTACACTGTAACACCCCTAACCTGTATCCGTTATCGGATTATGGTTATGAGGCATTACTGTATAGTCACACCTTTCATACACTAAAGAATTAATAAACATTTAAAACTTATCAAATTCAAATATCCACAATTCACTTAATATAAATTCGAATACATGAGTCATAATTCCAATTCAGAAATAATCATACCTTACTGAACATGTATCGCAAATAAGCACATTTCAAATATATATCAAAACCCAACTGATCATGTTCCATAATTACTAAATTCGAACCAAACTTGTATATATCAAAACATATTCACATATTTAATACTTCCAATATTCAATTCCCTATATCCATCATATTAATGCCATTTTCATAATTCAATTATATTCCATTATAAATCATTACACTTCATACTACGAATATATGCCAATTTCTATCTCATTAATCGTATATCAAACATATAATTTGATAACTTCTGCACAAGCTCATAATAAAACCAATTGAATCATATTACATAAATTATTATGCAATCGCATATGAAACTTAAATACATTATAACATGGCCGAACATACTAATGATGTATATATACAAGTGCACAATTCATCCTAAAAATAAAAGCCATACTTAACACTTGAACACAAATAACACTCTAGTGTGCATCTAATTCATATCTATATTAATATACCTAAACTTCATATTTTGTCCTATTAACTAATCTTTATTTTGATCTCACCATTATCAGTATCATAAGCATACCAAATTAAATTAAATATCATATTCGGATTTACAACCACATATGAACGTATACCTATATTGATATTAGCAACAACTTGACATTTTTAACTATCCATTAAAATTAACCCAAAACATACTTAATCATTGCCATTATTTACCATTTGAACCCATACCAAAACAACCAACCAAAACAATCATAAAACATATTCATTACTTACCACTTAGCAACCGAACCTGTTAAGTTAATATACCACATTTCATATTTCCAAAATGAGCTAACTATTAAAATGACTACCAAAACCAAACTCGTTAAACATTTTAATTAATAACATGTAAAACCAAACTTAAGCATAATAAGCAAGTCATTTTCGCATGGCTTTAAATACATACTCATTCAAAATAATTAACTCCAAGACTAATCTATACATGCTACATAATCGAGTCTCAAAACATTATTTACTGAAATGATAACCGGATAGTGTAATGTCGTCTCCATCGACTTCCAACCTGAGCAGATCTCCGAAAATCTATAAACATAGGAAAAACACACAGAATAAGCTTTGAGAGCTTAGTAAGTTATAAACAAATAAATAACTCAATGACAATAACAATTCAATTTCCAAACCAATTTATACTATCATAATCACATTTAATTTCAAACTTATAATTTCTTATAATACATATACTTTCATTTTACCAACTACCCATACATTTAAGATTAATATATCATTCAAATTCCCAAAGCCACAATATCAATAATTAACCAAATATACATAAACTCATATACATATATTCATAGATATTTCATAACTATTCGTACTTTATATCATTAAGGTTGTACATAATCATTTATATAAGTTTGCACACATGTCACAATATGATATCAGTATACTTAACCTTTGGACGAATGTATGGTATCTATTATCAAGGTGACATTCAATTTCAAAACCATAGTACCATTATAAGATCAAATATATTCACACCAATAAACATATATTCTTGAATCAAACTTTAATATCTCATACTTATACTTATCATGTAGTCGAATATACATATGTCTATACCAAAGTATCATACACTATTAAAATCATATTATCAATGCATAAAGCCGAATCTTTAAACATTTGTTTACATATACTCATGTATTAAACCTTAATACCACATAATTACACTTAAGTTATGCCCGAATATACTTCACAATTACTCACAAATTCAAACTAGCATCATACATATGTTTGTATCACATATCAAATAATCACCTTACCTTATTTTCAAGGAAACAATAAGCTAACTCATACCTGATCATTTAGCTCATTTAATATATTCGATTACCACATCAGTATAAAGTCTTTTAGGCATAAACTTATAATAATTCACCGGCATAAAGCCTGCTAGGCCTAAGCCTAAATCTCACACCGGCACAAGGCCTCTAGACTCAAAGTCTGATTTTATACACCGACAATAAGCCTGCTAGGCATAAGCCTGATTTAATTCACTAGCACAAGGCTTGCTAGGTCAAAGCTCGAATATCACTATTATAAAATTTTCTCATAAACAATTTATATATAAAAAATTCCAGATACTACGAATGTTCAAATGTTATAACTCAGTCGAAACGAATGCACGAACATAGTTACCATACTTAAACACATTCGGCATTAGCATATAGTAATTCATATATTTCACTTCAGCATATATACTTTGCATTTAATTAAAATTAAGTACGTCTATTTGCTTATAAACTTACCTCGGACAACGATAATCGGGACGGGATAACTAGTCGACAACTTTGATTTTTCCCCGGTCCAAATACGATTTCTACATTTCTTGATCTAATTCAATACAAATTCAACTTATTTAATCATATATTCAATCAAATTCATCCAAAAAAACATAAATAGGCTAATTACAATTTTTTCCCTAACATTTCACATTTTTCGCAATTTAGTCCCTATTTCAAAACAACACAAAATACTCAAAATTTCACTATTCCCATGTTAGGCTGAATTTAACTTAGGTCCCTAGCAGCCCATTAATTTCATTTATTTCATATTTTGACCCCTCAATTTACAAATTTCTCAATTTAGTCCTTAATAAGTATTTTTATCAAAAATCACTTAATAAAACATGATAATCTAGCATTAAATATTTATTTTTCATCATCAAACAACAAAAACAACAAGCTCTCATCAATGGAAAATCACAAAATACACAACCAATTCAAAAATTCAAGCATGGGCTAGCTAAAACACAAAGTAACGATCTCAAAAACATAAAAATTATTAAAAACGGATAGGAAAATACTCACATGCATGAGAAATGAGTACAGTCGAAAGCTCAAGCTTCCATGGCTGTTCTAAATGTGAATTTTCGATGGTGGAAGGTGATAATGAACCAATGTTTTCTTTTGTTTTATTTAATATTAACTTATTTACTAAATACCAACTTTGACCTTTAAAAATAAAATAAATTTCAACAATGCCAAACCAAATCTTCCACTAACCAAAATAGTGGCCTAATTATCCAATAACGACTCCCACTTTAATATTCCATAGCTATTAGACACATTTGACTTATAGAACACAACTTTTACACTTTACGCAATTTAGTCCTTTTTGCCCAATTAACTATCGAAACGATAAAAGTTTTCAACGAAACTTTAATATCATCTTATTACCACTCCAAAAATATTTATAAAAATATTTACGACTCGGTTTATAGAAACGCGGTCCCAATACCTCATTTTCTAAAACGACTTGAACTTAATAAATCGCTTATAAAGCCAAAAAAAAATCACAATATCAAAAACCTTTTTTTTAAATCACAATTAACTCGTAAATATTAAAATAATAATGAAATAATTTTTTGTTTGTCGGATTGAGGTCCTGAAACCACTGTTTCGATTAACCCTAAAAACGGGCTGTTACATACACAACCGAACACTAAGTGCCAGGGTTCAAACCCGACATGACTTTTCACCAAATTCAAACTTGCTCGATATTTTCCTTAATTTCCTCCCCTCTATCTCTTCAGATTTAGCTACAAAAACTCCATTCAAATCTGTTCAAACCCTTAGTGTTTCGGTTAAACACAACCTCCTCCCATGGTCACCAGCAAAAATAATCTCCATAAGTAGAAGCAGGGATTCGAACCCCAGACCCCCTTGGACACTCCACACGCCACTTACCACTAAGCTAGCAAGCTTTTTATGTCATGCTTTACTCACATTAATTTAGGAGTCTACCAGCTAGAGACAAGGGTTTATTCAAGTAGGAGAAAAAATTTTGCTCAAGCCAAGGCTTGAACCCATGACTTCCCAAGCACTCCCAAAGCACTAAACCACTAAGGCAACAAAAATCTACATCACAAACACACAAAAATAAATTTAACAGGGATTTTCGAAATTTAGGGCATTACAATTCTACCCTCCTTAAAAAAAATTTTAGCCTTGAAATTTACCTAGTCAGAATTGGTGAGGGTATTGTTGTCGCAACGCCTCTTCAGGTTCCCACGTAGCCTTCTCAGAACTGTGGTTCCGCCATAGAACTTTCACTAACAGAATTGATTTCCTTCTCAAAACTTTCACCTCTCGATCCAAAATCTGGACTGGTTTCTCCTCGAAAGTTAGATCTAGTTTAACTGCAATCTCCTCAACTGGTACCACATGCGTAGGATCAGAGCGGTAGCGTCTCAGCATAGAGACGTGAAACACATTGTGAATTCGCTCCACTTCCAGAGGTAGCTCTAACTGGTAGGCAACTAGTCCTACTTATATCAGTATGCGGTAAGGCCCAATAAACCTTGGGTTCAACTTGCCCTTACGCCCAACTGTTAGTATCTTCTTCCATGGCGAGACCTTCAGAAAGACAAAGTCTCTCACAGAATGTTCAATTTCCTTGCACTTCAGATCCACATATGACTTCTATCTGTCTGATGCCGCCTTTAGTCGATTCGGAATTAATTTAACCTTATCCTCGGTATCAGATACTAGCTCAAGGCCCAAAACACGCTACACACCCAGCTCAGTCCAACATGAAGGAGTGTGATGCGTGATATTCATGACAAGTTTTAAAAATTTATAAATGAATTGTTCTTGAGACTAACTTATTATCACGATTAAGGCAAGTGTACCTATCGAACAATAGTATAGTTCAGCAAGACTGGATTGTCGAACCCAAAGGAACTATGAGTACTAGTATTTACTTCCTTTTTATTATCTAGCCTAAAAATCAAGAGGTTTGGTTATCTAAACTAATTACTAAACTAAGAATGCACAAAAAGAAAATTTGGGAAAATACTTTCTAGAAAATTCGATTCATTAAAACAATACCTAAGGAAAAATCCACCTAGACTTTACTTGTTATTTGACTCTGAATCAGACGATTTATTCATTTGACTTGATCCGTAGAAATCCCTAAGTTATATTATTATCTCTCTCGAGACTAATAGCGTCTAACCCTAGGTTGAATTGTTGAAATCTCTTTCTAATTAACACCCTAGAATTGCATTAACTCGATCTATGGATTCCCTTATTAGGTCTCACCCTAATCCGACAAAATCTTGTCACCCTATCTCTAGGCGCACAATCAACTCCACTTAATTACGACAAATTTACTTTTAGACAGGGTCTATTCCTCCTCTGAATAAGAGCGTTAACTTGAATTAATATCCTGGAATATTAAAACAAGAATTAAGAACACATAATTAAGAACAAATCAAATATTTATCATACAATTCAGATAATAATAACAAGATCCGTCTTAGGGTTCAGTCCCCTTAGGTATTTAGGGGTTTTAGTTCATACTTATAAAGGAAAACATCTCAAAAGCATAAAGATAACAAAACATAAGAAAACCCAAAACTCCTAAAGGAACTTGAAGAGAGATCTTCAGTCTGATGATGAATCCGGCTTCTGAGATGGATCAATCAGCTTTCCTTGAGTAATTCCTTGCTTCCTACACTGCGTCCCTCCTCTAAGAGCCTCATCGGGTGTTTAAATAGGCTTTAGAATGCCTTAGAACCCCTAAAATTGGCCTTTTTTGAATAGGGTTATACTTGGGCTTGGTAGGGACACGTCCGTGTGACACACCCGTTTGCGATTACTCCAGCCCGTGGTCAAGGCTGTTGAACAGGCACGGGCGTGTAGTCTACCCGTGTAAGTTGTGCTTTAATCCTGCCAAAGGGACACGGCCGTGTGACACGCTCATGTGAGAAAGTCCAGGCCGTGTTGATTTCCCATATTGGCTCATTTTTCTCTGTTTTTGGCCCGTTTCTCGGTCCTTTTACTTTCCTATGCTCACCTAAGTGTAAAACATGAAATTAAAAGATTAGGAGCATTAAATTCACCAAATCTAAGGAGAAATCATCCATAAAATGTGCTAAGCATAGGATAAAAATATGTATAAATTACAGTTTATCAAATACCCCCACACTTAAGCATTTTCTTGTCCTCAAGCAAAATCCTCAACTCTCAATCAAAATAAATTATTCTCAATTTATAATTCCTATCAATAATATCTCAAAATAATCCATAAGTATTTATACATTGAAAATTCAACTAAAAGTACATCAAAGTTTCAGACATTCCAAGTTGAGCATTTTATCATGAAAACATAAGTGTCTCCCCTCATTTAAGTGATTACCTTTGATCAAAATAACACAGAATTTAACATCCTCACTAAAGATTCACTTAAATCACTCAAGGTGTTTAAGGATATCAATTAAAGCACTCATTAGCCAATATGAAAAGTTATTACCATAGGCTTGCTTGAAAATCAAATCTCCACCACTATATATTGAAATGATACATCAATCAAAAAGGTCTTTAGAGGGTTGTAATGTGGCATTGGTTAGGGGGTGTGGTCACAAGCTGAAAGAAAAGGTTAGAATCGAGGTTGAATTGAAAAATTACCTAGCTAGAAAAATGACTAGCCATCAGTTGAATACAAGTGAGCTTCTTCTCAGAATATGGAATTAATCACTCAAGTTCAAAAATGACGAATTTCTACTAATATGTATGTAAGTATTATTTTTTTAAAGAACAAATCAAATACATAGAAGAACAAAACATAGCCAAACAATTAGTTCAAATCAAATCTCGACAAAAATAGGGATCAAATTAGGGGATTTCAACAATAACGGGTTATGGGTTAATATTGAGGGTAAATCAATTAATGGCTTGTTAGGCTAAAAGGGGTTCACTAAGGGTTAATTATGAAGGTAGGTTTTTGTGGAGTGTGTGGGTTAAACCTAAGTGCCTTTATCATCTTGACATATCAAATCAAATGGTGTGGTCTTGACATGCATAATCAAGCAAGTTCTAGAATAACAAATCAATACTGACGCACTCATAATAAAAGTGAGCATGAAAGGAATAATATATGCTCTAAAAGCTCAAAATCTCACAAAAATTATGGTTTTTTGATGTTTAAACCTGTGAATTTCAACTCAAGATAATACTTAAACTTAGGAAAATCAACCTATAAAATTTTAAATTTAAAAATCAACTTATCATGCTTGATTCTCTAATGTCTTAAAGTTTAAACAATCAATGCATGAATGCCTATGTTTTAATTCCAGATATATCAATAAAAATCATAAATTAATCAAAATTCATTCTAATAATGATATGAAAAGATCACAAGAGAATAAGACAGAAATCAAGGATTTTTCTGATAAAGAAATAAATAACCCCCCCACACTTAGGATGTACATTGTCCTTAATGTACAAAGATAGATATGCTAAAAAATGTAAATATAAGATCATAAGATAGGGAAAGAAATGAAACTTCCTGAGTTATGAATGGATTCCATGAATTGGCATTATAGAAAGTAATCGGCCAAGGTACTAATAAGGGTGGAGGAGGATACTCCGGTGGTGGTAGAGGTTGGGTTCCACAAGTGCTGCACCAAAAGAATATTATATCTCATGGTAGCTATGGTCGTGGTCGAGCAGGGCATGGTAGTCGTCGAGAACCTTTCCGAGTGGAGTTTCAAGTTCCTAAGTAATAGTGAGCTTTAGAGCTCTTTATAACTGTGATAGAATCAGGAACTTTTTAGGAAATATATAAAGCATAATAATTACTCGTAATGAAATAGCCAAAATTAAAAATTGTAAAATAATAATTATAAAACCTAATAAAAATAAACTTAAAGAAAAATAAAAAATAGTCTTAAAATAAAATAAAAGTAAAAACATAAAATAATAAATAAAAGTTTTTA
Organism: Gossypium hirsutum; assembly: GCF_007990345.1. Lineage (NCBI taxonomy): Eukaryota > Viridiplantae > Streptophyta > Magnoliopsida > Malvales > Malvaceae > Gossypium > Gossypium hirsutum. The sequence goes on from NC_053424.1 coordinate 22,890,885, forward strand.
AACATCTTCATCGCTGATGGTTCGCGAGGTGAGGGTGGCGATGAGATGTGGAAGTGCTGACAAATCTGTTGTAGAGTAGCATCAATGTTATCAAAGCACTGAAAAAACTGCTACTCAAATTGAGTAAGGCGCTCAGAGATGTCAGCGTATGAAGCCGCCGCATGAACTGGACGAGAGGGGGGTGGTGGCTAAGACGGTGGGTCCTTATGACGTAGAGGGACATCATCAATAATGTCCTCTGGATCCTTATCCTCGGTAGACTGGATGAGGCAGTATTGAGGAGGGTAGGTGCCACATCTTTTCTCGATCATCGTCATACTTAGCATGCTTGAGATGCTCTGTGGGGACATCTGGCCGATGAGAATGAGGGAGGATAATTGTACTGCTGTGTTGAGAATCCCAAAGTGCTGAGCCAGTCAAGTCACATGGGGCCTGATAGAGATGACCCCTCTCCTATGTCGCTCCGTCTGGTGGCGGATGGCGAGGGCGATAAAGTAAGCAAGGTCGAGGACGTGCCCGTTCGCCATGCTCCATAAGAAATAGGCGTCGTGGGTGGTGGCGACGCTGGTGCTCTCTCGTCTCCCTGTCAGAGTGTGAGCTAAGATGGCGTGTAGATACCTCTAGGATGGAGGGAGAGCCGATACCTTGCAGTGGCTAGGATCGTAGGTGGCCGAGGCAGGGACAAGGTCCCTCCAGCATTTTGAAGGGGAGTAGTGAATGTGGCGGTGGAGGGTGTCAAGTTCATTGTTGTCCATGAACTCCTCCGCGTATAACCCTAGTGCAACCCCGAACTCGAGTACGTTCAATTGGCGTACTAGACCACCAAGGTGGAACTGGACCATTCTAGGATCGTCGAAGTTGGTCATGACGGTGTCAAGATGGAACATTGAGTAAAGTTCTAATGTGAACTCTAGATATGTCAGCTCGATGATCTCAAAAAAGAGCCCCCACGAGTCAGTCGTCAGGAGGGCTCGGACCGCATTAGCCAAATGAATCTGTTCAAGTACGGCCCAGTCAATGCAGCAGCCCACACCTAGGGGTTGGGCCCGTAATATCTGATGTAATTCCTCGTGGGGTCCCAAGGGAACCTGGAGGAATGGGTGCCTAATCTCCGTGGGGTCCCAAAGGAACCTGGATGACGCTACTCCTTTCCTCTTCTTCGAAATTGGAACAACGGTCTTCTTACCACATGAGGATGACATTGTACATGCGTTGAAAAATCAAAGTTCAACCAATACTTCCCAAAAATAGCACGGATGCACAAAACTAAATAGGAATATTTAATGAGACTTACGTAATGGATGAAGTAAACAAAACTACTAAATGCATCAAGTTATAGGATTATGGGAATAATGTAACGAAAATATGAATGAATGCACGTGGGTAAGCATAAATTTCATGGAACAAGGAAAGATGAATGAGTATAGCATAATGTTGTAACTAAAATGACAAAATTTTTATAAACAAGCATGAGAATTTTAATATTCTAGCTATGAATATTCATTCAAAATAGTTCAATAAAGTAGAGAAATCATGAAATAAGCAACATATTTAAAGAAAATAGAGAGAAAAGAGTAAACAAATGCAGAAGGAAGGAGCTTGGAGTGTCGGAATCGGTGTTGTAGGCGGTGCACGGGCGTGGGGGGTAGGGCTTGTGAATTTGCAGCGGCTAGGGTTAGGGATTTTTGGGGAGGGAGATGATGAATGGTGAGGGGTTTATATAGATTTTAGGGCACACAATCGTGGGACATGACCGTGTGGCCTAATTTTTGCCCGTGTATTTCGCGAATTTAGAATTTGGGTGCGTCTGACATTCGGCCCATGCCCGTGTTCTTTGGGTGTGTGGGTGAACTCAACCATGTCGTACGGTCGTATCTTGCTTCGTTCGCTTCTCCCATGCCCATGTATAGAGGTCCACGCCCGTGTTCATTTTGACAGTGTCGACCACGGGTGGATGGCGTGGGCGTGCCGTATGCCTGTGTTACATTCTCAGTTTCAACCAAGGTTTCAAGGCACGGGCGTGTCTCACACCCCTGTTGTTTTGGCAGTTTCACCCACGGTCATGTCGCACGGCCGTGGTAACTTATTGCATCCCGTGTTGGGGAAAAATCTTTCCTTGTTTTCACACAGCCGTATCGCACGACCATGTCTCCTACTATGGTGTAAGCACGGCCTAAGGCAAGCCCGTGTTCCTGGCCATGTGGAGGGAAAAACCCTGTGTTTGAAGATTCAGTTAGTAGGTTAGATGTGAAAAGCTATAATTTAAATAAATCATTACTGTTAGTGCTCGGGTTGCCTCCCGAGAAGCACTTATTTATAGTCTTAAGCTGGACTTACCTCTCTTCTGCATGGTCAAGGTGGTACGAGGAGTTTACACTCCTCATCCCTGCTATCAACTTTATCAACATAAGGTTTAAGACGAGTATTGTTTACCTTAAAGGTGCCGAATTTGGGATGAATTACCTCGACTGTACCATATGGGAAAATACTGAGTACCGTAAGGGGAATTTCTTTATTAGGTTCAGAAGTGGCAATGCGAGGATATGCTGCATCAAGTAGTAGTTTGTCTCCAACCTTAAGTTGATTTGGTAAGGTATTGAGCTCGTCCTGGCTTAGTTTCGGTTTATCGGGTGTTCTCACTTTTTGTGTCCACCATTCATCTTGCTCCTTGATTTGTAGCCTTCATTCTTCATAAATAGGTCCTTTGTTGTTGTTTGAACACGGCTCATATGCGTTATTCGTAACTGTTTCCTGAACAGAGGGTTTCACCACATGATCAGTACTAGAAGAATGATTTATACAACCACCTTCAATTTTTTATGTGTTACTCGAATTACGAGCTTGAAGGGTGATTGTTTCGTCTCCCACACAAAGTGTGAGTTCACCTGTACCAACATCAATAATGGTTCTAGCAGTCGCTAAAAAGGGTCGTCCTAAAATTAAAGGTGTGTTACTATCCTCTTCCATGTCTAGAGCAATAAAGTCTACTGGGTATATAAATTTATCGATCTTAACAAGAACATCTTCAATGATACCCCTAGGAAATCTAATGGTTTTATCAGCCAATTGAATGCTCATCCTAGTTTGTTTAGGTTTCCCAAGACCTAGCTATTTAAACATTTTATAAGGCATAACATTAATACTTGTCCCTAAGTCAGCCAATGCATTATGAACATCTAAACTACCAATTAAACAAGGAATCGTAAAACTCCCTAGATCTTTCAATTTGTTGGGTAGCTTATTCTGTAGAATGGCCGAGCAAACTGCATTCAACTCCACATGCGACGCCTCATCCAACTTTTGTTTATTTGTTAAAAGTTCCTTTAAGAATTTGACTGCGTTTGGCATCTGCGAAAGAGCTTCAATAGACGGTAAGTTAATATGCAATTTTTTAATAATTTAAGGAATTTATCGAATTGTTCTTCTATGCGGTCTTTCCTTGTCGCGTTTAGGTATGACATACGAGGTTTGTATTCTTTACTTACTGGTTTCTGGTCATTGTGGTCCACCTCACCCTTACCTTTACTTACCCCAGTTTCTTGCTTCAGTTCTGGTTTAGGTGCAACTAACCCTTCCGCATCTTGAATGGTAATTGCATTGATTTGCTCCCTTGGGTTAGATTCAGTGTTACTCGGCAGACTACCTTGTGGTCGTTCAGAAACCAGTTTGGCGAGTTGGCCTATCTGAGTTTCGAGCCCTTAGATTGACGCTTGTTGATTCTTAAGGGCTGTCTCGGTATTCTGGAAATGAGTTTCTGACACCGAGATGAATTTTGTCAATATCTCCTCAAGGTTCGACTTATTTTCCTGCTGGTAAGGTGGTTGTTGAAAGCCCGAAGGATGTTTTGGCCTTTGATTTCTTTGACTGCCCCACGAGAAATTGGGATGGTTCCTCCAACCTACATTATAAGTATTACTATATGGGTTATTTTGGGGTCTAGAGTTATTATTACCCATATATTGGACTTGTTCCTCCTCGATGCTAGGGTTGAAGGGTTGATATTCTGTGCATCCTCCTCCTCCATTTGAATCGCACCTCATCACTGGATGTACCTGAGTAGAACCACATAAACCGTCAATCTTTTTATTTAATAGTTCTACTTGGTTAGATAGCATAGTAACCGCATCGAGGTTGAAAACACCGGCTGCTTTGGTTGGCTTTGTCCTCACAACTTGTCACTGATAGTTATTCAGTGACATCTCCTCAATAAATTTGTAAGCAGCCTCAGGTGTCTTATTATTGATAGTTCCACCAGTGGCTGCGTTAATCATCTGTCGAGTTGAAGGGTTCAGGCCATTGTGAAACGTTTGGACCTGTAGCTAGAGTGGTAACCCATGGTGAGGGCATCTTCGGAAAAGGTCCTTGTATCTCTTCTATGCATCGTAGAGTGTTTCTAAATCCATCTGCACAAAAGAGAAGATATCATTACGTAATTTGGCTGTTTTAGACGGCGAAAGATATTTTAATAAAAAATTTTAGGTCATTTGTTCCCAAGTAGTGATTGATCCTCGTGACAATGAGTTCAACCACTGTTTAGCCTTATTCCTCAACGAAAAGGGAAACAACCAAAGGCGAATGGCATCATCAGAAACACCATTAATTTTAAAAGTGTCGCAAAACTCTAAGAAATTTTCCAAGTGAGCATTGGGATCCTCGTCCTGCAAACCATCAAACTGAACAGACTATTGGATCATTTGAATGGTGTTAGGTTTCAGTTCAAAATTATTTGCAGCAACAGCAGGCCTAACTATGCTCGATTCAGTTCCTGTTAAGTTAGGTTTAGCATAATCATACATAGTGCGTGGAGCAGGATTCTGATTTACTAGATCAGTAGTAATCGCAGAAGGTAGCGGATTTTCTTGGTTTTTAGCCATCACCTCGTTGTGGTTGAAGTGTCGTCCTCTTGACCGTCCTCTATGTATCTTAGGATTCGTTTTCTTTCTCTTCAGTTTTTGGAAACTGTGCGGTCGATTTCACCCTCAAAAAGTAGTGGTCCTGACGGGTTTCTTCTGGTCATAAACTAGAAAAACTTGTTAGAAGAAAATAAATGAAAAATTAGAAAATAAAATAAAAATTTAAATTGCAATAAAATTAAAATGGCTAAAGTAATAAAAATCGAGTGTTCTTAATATCCAGTTCCCTGGAAACAGCGCCAAAAACTTGATGCGTGATATTCGTGACAAGTTTTAAAAATTTATAAATGAATCGTTCTTGAGAATAACTTATTATCACGATTAAGACAAGTGTACCTATCGAACATTAGTATAGTTCAGCAAGACCGGATTGTCGAACCTAAAGGAACTACAAGTACTAGTATTTACTTCCTTTTTATTATCTAGCCTAAAAATCAAGAGGTTTGGTTATTTAAACTAATTACTAAACTAAGAATGCATAGAAAGAAAATTTGGGAAAATACCTTTTAGAAAATTCGATTGATTAAGACAATACCTAAGGAAAAATCCACCTAGACTTCACTTGTTATTTGACTCTGAATCAGACGATTTATTCATTTGACTTGATCCGTAGAAATCCCTAAGTTATATTATTATCTCTCTCGAGACTAATAACATCTAACCCTAGGTTGAATAATTGAAATCTCTTTCTAATTAGTACCCTAGAATTGCATTAACTCGATCTATGGATTCCCCTATTAGGTTTCACCCTAATCCGACAAAATCTTGTCACCCTATCTCTAGGCGTGCAATCAACTCCGCTTAATTACGACAAATTTACTCTTAGATAGAGTCTATTCCTCATCTGAATAAGAGCGTTAACTTGAATCAATATCTTGGAATATTAAAACAAGAATTAAGAACACATAATTAAGAACAAATCAAATATTTATCATACAATTTAGATAATAATAACAAGATCCGTCTCAGGGTTCATTCCCCATAGGTATTTAGGGGTTTTAGTTCATACTTATGAAGGAAAACATCTCAAAAGCATAAAGATAACAAAACATAAGAAAACCCAAAACTTCTAAAGGAACTTGAAGGGAGATATTCAGTCTTAATGATGAATCCAACTTCTGAGATGGATCAATCGGCTTTCATTGAGTAATTCCTTGCTTCCTACTTTGTGTCCCCCCTCTAAGTGCCTTCTCAGGTGTTTAAGTAGGCGTTAGAATGCCTCAAAGCCCCTAAAATTGGCCTTTTTCGAATAGGGTTATACTTGGGCTCGGCTGGGACACACCTGTGTGTGATTACTCCAGCCCGTGGTGAAGGCTGTTGAATAGGCACGGACGTGTAGTCTACCCGTGTAAGTCATGCTTCAATCCTGCCAAAGGGACACGACCGTGTGACACGCCCGTGTGAGAAAGTCCAGGCCGTGTTGATTTCCCATGTTGGCCCGTTTTTTCTCCGTTTTGGCCCATTTCTCGATCCTTTTACTCTCCTATGCTCACCTAAGTGTAAAACATGAAATTAAAGGATTAGTAGCATCGAATTCACCAAATCTAAGGAGAAATCATCCATAAAAAGTGCTAAGCATGAGATAAAAATTTGTATAAATTACAGTTTATCAGAGTACGACACTTACGACCACATAATGCTTCGTAAGGTGCCATCAGTATGCTAGACTGGTAGCTATTTTTGTAAGCAAACTCTGCTAATGGCAAGTAATCTTCCCAACTGCCTCAGAAGTCAATCACAGAACTCCTGAACATGTCCTCCTGTATCTGAATCACCCTCTTCGACTGACCATCTATCTGAGGATAGAACGCAGTACTGAAGTCCAACCGTGTACCCATAGCTTCATGTAACTTCTTTCAAAACCGAGACGTGAAGCAAGGATCTTTGTCAGATATAATAGAAACCAGTGCCCCATGCAGTCTCACTATCTCGGATACATACAGCTTAGCCAGTTTTTGCAACGAATAATCTGTGTGAACTAGTATAAAATGTGCAATTTTGGTCAATCAGTCCACGATGACCCACACTGAATCTTTCTTAGAAGGCATTAGGGGTAGCCCACTCACAAAGTCCACGGTTACTCTTTCCCACTTTCATAACAGAATCTTAACTGGCTGAAGCAACTTAGAAGGCAACTGATGTTCCACTTTAACCTGTTGGCAAGTCAAACATTTCCCCACAAATTCGGTAATCTCACGCTTAAGACCAGGCCACCAATAAATCTCACGGAGATCTTTGTACATCTTATTTCCACCTGGGTGCATAGCATAAGGGCTACTATATGCCTCTTGCGGTAAAGTCTGTCTCAAATCAATAACCTTAGGTACATAAATTCTGCCTCAAAAACAAAGTATCCCTTCATTATTTAGCCCAAAATCCACAATATTATCATTCTCGATCTGACAGAACCAAAGACCCAGTGACTCATCTTCCAACTGTTTACTTTTAATCTGTTCAATCCATACTGGTTTAACTTTAAGCTCAACCAACAAGCTACCATCATCAAATAAGCTAAGACAAGCAAACATTGCTCTCAGATCAGTCATAGCCCTACGACTCAGTGCGTTAGCCACCACGTTGGCCTTACCAGGGTATTCAACCGAACAGTCAAAATCCTTAAGCAGTTCAATCCATCTACGCTGCCTAAGATTTAATTCCTTCTGAGAGAGGAGATACTTGAGGCTCTTGTGATCCGTGTAAATGATACACTTCTCACCGTACAAGTAATGCCTCCAAATTTTCAATGCGAATACCACTGTGTCCAACTCCAAGTCATGTGTTGGGTAATTAGCCTCATGAGTCTTAAGCTGGCGAGACGCATAAGCTACCACTTTACCCTCTTGTATCAACACACACCACAACCCGTGTGATGCATCACTATAAACAGTAAAATCTTTCCTAGACACCAGCTAAATCAAGATAGGGGCCTTATTTAGAACTTTCTCGAGCTTCTCTAAGCTCTCTTGTTGCTCATCAGTCTAGTTAAATGGCACGCCCTTACGTAGCAACTTAGTTAAGGGTGCGACAATAAGTGAAAACCCCTTTAAAATCTTCGAAAGTACCTAGCCAGTCTAAAAAAACTACGAATTTCTAACACAGTCCTAGGCTGTTTCCAATCTAAAACAGCCTCAATTTTCCAAGGATCAACCCTAATGCCCTCAGCAGATGCCATATGACCCAGAAACGTTACCTCCTGTAACCAGAATTCACATTTGCTGAACTTGGCGTATAGTTGCTTCTCCCTCAAAATTTGCAGAACTACTCGTAGATGTTCATCATATTCATCTTCAGTCCTTGAATACACCAATATGTCGTCAATAAATACTAAAACAAACCGGTCCAGATAGGGTTGAAACACTTTGTTTATCAGATCCATAAAAGCTGCCGGTACATTTGTCAATCCTAAAGGCATTACCAGGAACTCGTAATGACCATAACGAGTCCTAAACATCGTCTTGTGCACATCAGCCTCTTTAACTCTTAGTTGGTGATACCCCGATCGAAGATCTATTTTAGAGAAAATCGATACTCCTTGTAGTTGGTCGAACAGATCATCAATCCTTGGTAGAGGGTATTTGTTCTTAATGGTCAGTTTATTTAGTTTTCTGTAGTTGATGCACATACGCATGGATCCATCCTTCTTTTTCACAAATAAGACTGGTGTTCCCCATGGAGACACACTAGGTCAGATAAACCCATGGTCTAGTAGCTCTTGAATCTGGGCCTTAAACTCCACAAGCTTCTTCAGAGCCATTCTGTAAGGGGCGATGGACACCGGAGCTATACCAGGAAAGAGCTCAATCCCAAACTCCACTTCACGTTCTAGAGGTAACCCTGGTAGCTCTTTAGGAAAGACGTCTGAAAAATCCTTAATTGTCCTGATATCCCCAACCGAAGAGTCCTCAACATCCAAAACACTGACATAGGCCAAGAACGCCTCACAACCCTTGTGAACAAACTTCTCAGCCCTTAGCACAGAAATTACATTACTCAAGTAGTTCTGTCGTTCCCCAATTACCATTACCTCCTCATCTGCCTTAGTTCTCAGTACAACTCGCTTAGTGGCACAATCCAAGCTTACCCGATGCTTAACTAACCAATCCATGCCCAGTATTAGGTCGAATTCTCCGAAAGGCAGCTCCATAAGATCAGCCAAAAAGATAACCCCTTGTATCTCCAAGGGAACATCTCTAAACATCTTGTTTATCCGAACTTCAATTATTTACATATATTTGCATTATGTATCTATTTTTTTTATTGAATTTTCATTCTTGTAACAACATCAATTATTTTCATGAACTTGTAAAACATTTCATGAACGCGAAGAACTTGATGGGCACTTATATTTGTATGAACTTGTTTCAAACATTTTCATTAACATGAGACAGACTTTAGCTTGGAATAAAATATGTCAAATTTTAAAAAAACAGAACATTACAATAAACCAAATTATTTGAATTAAAACCATCAAAATCTATGGTTTGACGAGGTTGTCCGTGGGGTGTATCGCTGTGGTGGCCTTCTTTCACGTTGTGAGTACTCCTAACGGTCAATGTCCATCTCACTCAAAATTACAATACTAGCAAATAAAAAATACATAATTCTATGACAATTATCTAAACTAACACAATTCTAATTGTTTTTTTCCAAAGTTAACATATTATTATAGAAAGAATTAAACTTTTAACACAATTCTAAACTATTAATAATTATTATACTATTAGAAAAAAATACATACCTATTTTTTTTAACACCTTAATATGTGGGGAGGTAACGAGGGACCATCTAAGTACTTGTAATATATAAAAAAATTTAAAGATATAAAATAATTAGTACTAACCTTTTAACATAAATATCATACTTTAATAATATAACTAATTACACTAAAAAAATTATAACATACTTTTGTTTTGATTTTCGAGGATAGTAAGTAAGTACTAACTTTTTAACAAAATCACATTCTTTATTAAAATAACTAATTATACTAAAAAAAATACCTTAGCAGTAGCTTCAAACTCTTTTTTTTTTCTTTACCTTAGATGTGTATGGGGGTTGGGAACCAAACCAACCTCTTTTATAATAATAAATATAATATTTATATTATATATTTTTTGAACTTAAAGTTGAAAAAAAATCTGATGTAATAAATTTATTAGGTATTGGAACCTGAACCGTGACTGATGGATCACATGGTGGCAAGCCATCAGGCCGATGTCGTCGAGCTGATGTGATTCATCGGTCACGGTTCGGGTTCCAATACCCTATAAATTTTAGGGTAAATTACACCAACAGTTACTCAACTTTAGGGTAGCTAACAAAATAGTCACCTAGGTTTCATTTCAGTCACCCAAGTTTTGAAAAATAACAAAACAGTCACTGACTAATAGTTTCCGTTACTGTCTTAATAGAACCATTGATGTGGTAAGTTAACTAGCTGATGTGGCCAGTTAACTTGCCACGTTGGATGAAGAAATTGAAAAAAGCCTAAAAAAAACCCTTTAACAAAGAAGAAAAAGAAGAAGAATAGACTGTACAAAAAAATTCTTATTTGCCTAATTTGGCGTGGTCTGATTCTTTGCCATTGAAACTCCATGTCTTTGCTCTCTTCTTCTTCTTCTTGGCTCTTTTCCTTTGTAATTTTGTAACCTTCCGCCATTCTAACGGAAGGATAGCCATGCATCTTTTTGTTACGAATTAGAAGGAACCATATATTAGAATCTTTGCCACTGTTGAGAGAGCTATCATGAAATGATAAAAGAAAGATCATTGTTTTTTTTTTCTCAGCAACCAAACAAGCTAAGAAATTTGAAAGGAAAGTGAAAAAGATATGACCTTGAATTGAAACTAGTGTTTGGCTTTTGAGTCAAAGCAGTCAAATGAAATTAATCAAATTCACCTTGTGGCACGTCGTATAACACCCATTACTCTGTATCTCGCATATGTTTTGTCCCTTGGGGTTATCCGCTTAGCTTATTTAAGCAGTGTTTAATGGTTAACAAAGACCTCCATGGCAGCAACAAAGAAGTTTTCATCTCTTTTCCCTTTGTTGTTTCTCATTTGCTTCATCTATTTCTTTCTTCTTCTCTCTATTTCCAGAAAAGATATAAAATAATTAGTACTAACCTTTTAACACAATTATCATACTTTAACACTAAACATCTACTAATATAACTAATTATACTAAAAAAATTATAAGATACTTTTGTTTTGATTTTCGAGGATAATAAGTAAGTACTAACTTTTTTAACAAAATCACATTTTTTATTAAAATAACTAATTATACTAAAAAATACCTTAGCAGTAGCTTCAAACTCTTTTTTTTTCTTTACCTTAGATGTGTGTAGGGGTGGGAATCAAACTAACCCCTTTTATAATAATAAATATAATATTTATATTATATTTTTTTGAACTTAAAATTGAAAAAAAAAATCTGATGTAATAAATTTATTGGGTATTGGAACTCGAATCGTGACCGTTGGATAACATCGGTGGCATGCCATCAGGCCGATGTCGTCGAGCTGATGTGATTCATCGGTCACGATTCGGGTTCCAATACCCGATCAATTTTAGGATTAATTACACCAGCAGTCACTCAACTTTAGGATAGCAAACAAAATAGTCACCTAGGTTTCATTTCAGTCTCCCAACTTTTGAAAAATAACAAAACAGTCACTGACTAACAGTTTTCGTTACTGTCTTAACAAAATCCTGATGTGGCAAGTTAACTAACTAATTTGTCTAGTTAACTTGCCAGTTAGATGAAGAAATTGACAAAAAAAACCTAAAACAAAGAAAAAGAAGAAGAAAAAGAAGAAGAAGAAGAAGAAGAAGAAGAAGAAGAAGAAAAAGAAAAAGAAGAAGAAGCAGCAGCATAAGAAGAATAGACTGTAAAAAAAATTCTTATTTGCCTAATTTGGCGTAGTCTGATTCTTTACCATTGAAACTCCATGTCTTTGCTCTCTTCTTCTTGTTGTTGGCTCTCTTCCTCTGTAACTTTGTAACCTTCTGCCATTCTAACGGAAGGATAGCCATGCATCTTTTTGTTGTGAATTAGGAGGAACCATATATTAGAATCTTTGCCACTATTGAAAGAGCTATCATGAAATGATAAAAGAAAGAGAATTGGTTTTATTTTTCTCAGCAACCAAACAAGTTAAGAAATTTGAAAGGAAAGTGAAAAAGATATAACGTTGAATTGAAACTAGTGTTTGGCTTTTGAGTCAAAGCAGTCAAAGAAAATTACTCAAATTCACCCTGTGGCACTCATATAACACCCATTACTTTGTATCTCGCATATGTTTTTTCCCTTGGGGTTCTTTGCTTAGCTCATTTAAGCAGTGTTTAATGGTTAACAAAGACCTCTATGGCAACAACAAAAAAGCTTTCATCTCTTTTCCCTTTGTTGTTTCTTATTTGTTTCATCTATATCTTTCTTCTTCTCTCTATTTCCATAAAATAATTAGTACTAACCTTTTAACACAAATATCATACTTGAATACTAAACATCTACTAATATAACTAATTATACTAAAAAAAAATTACAACATACTTTTGTTTTGATTTTCGAGGATAATAAGTACTAACGTTTTAACAAAACCACATTCTTTATTAAAATAACTAATTATACTAAAAAAACACCATAAGCTTAAAACTTTTTTTTTCTTTACCTTAGATGTGTGTGGGGGTTGGGAACCAAACCAACCCCTTTTATAATAATAAATATAATATTTATATTATATATTTTTGAACTTAAAGTTGAAAAAAAATCTGATGTAATAAATTTATTAGGTATTGGAACCCAAACCGTGACCGATGGATCACATCGGTGGCAGGCCATCTGGCCGATGTTGTCGAGCTGATATGATTCATCGGTCACGGTTTGGGTTCCAATACCCGATAAATTTTATTATATTAGTGTTTTTTTTCAGTTTAAAAAATATCTTATTAAAGATAATAGGGTGTCGCCTGACATATAGGCGACACCAATAAATTTTTTTTGTTTTATGTGTATACTGTTAAAAAAACTCGTATTTTAGGTTTTAAATATAGGTGTCGTCGATTGGTCAAGTTGCACCCAAAAAATTAATTTTTTTAAAGAGGAAAGGCGGTGCCGCCGATTGGTCAGGTGGCACCCAAAAAATTAATTTTTTTAAAGAGGAAAGGCGGTGCCGCCGATTGGTCAGGTGGCACTAGTTATTTACTATTGTCTTTGCCTAGTTTCGTGAATATTAATCCCCTTATCCTATTCTAGTATTTATTTATTTTATATTGTTGATGTAAAAAATCCAAAATTCAATACTCTTATATATTAAAATTAAATGTTTAATCATATTTCACTGCTATCAACAGTGAATACCTTACTCTCGACCAAAATTAAAATTTCAGTAAAAGATAAATTATTTCAAATCAACTTGCAAATTTTAGATTAAAAGTTTAAAGATGCTTAGCTTGAGAGACGGGACCATTTAAAGGGTGCCTCTCCCCTCAAAATTTTGGAAAATTATGATTTCCCTTTTAAAATTTTTTTAATTAGGCTCCCAAACCTAAATCCAAAAATCTACCACTGTTTAGCTTTAAAGACCCGGCATTTGCAAAATCAAATGGTGCAAAAAGTATGGTAAAGAAGGGAGGGTAGCTTTTTCAAGAAAATAATTTCTCTTTAGTATATAGGAAATTATTTAGTACACATGTGGTGGAAACTTTTAATTCCATCGGGATGAAATTATAACAACCCAATTTCAGTGAAATCGGAACAGTGGTTTCAGGATCACAAATCTGATCTGAAAATAAAGGTTGTAATGAACATGTTGACAATAAATGTCATGTTATACATATATATATATAAATGAAAGTCAAATTTTGAGAACTTACAATTCTCCCCTCTTAAGAATTTTCGTCCTCGAAAATCTCACCAGTAAAGAAGTTTAGATATTATATTTCTCATAATTTTCCTTCACCTTACATGTCAGAATTTCAACCAATCGCTCATTGAAACTCATGTCAAGCTGAATTCCAATACCTATCAGAGAAATAACATGTGACAGATCTGATCGGTATCGTCGAAATATATACACATAAATAACATGTATAACTTCTATCAAGCTCTGACAACAATACCAATCGACATGCAGCAATTTTGATTCTTTTCAATAATCTCATATGACCTGATAAACTACGGACTTATTTCGCCTTTACAGCTAAAAGTGGAGAACTTCCTACATGACAAAATTTTCAAGAATATTTTGTCACTATCTCAGATCTCCATTTCATTTTATCTAAGATCCACACAAGACCTCTGAAAATAAGAAATTTTCTTAAAACTATCTCAGATCCCTTTTACTTTTTCTTCGGTTTAACAGATCAAATCAACTTCACTTATTCTTTTTCTTACTAATCTCAGTCCAATACTATGGTTTTGCATTCATGGTCATGCAGAGCCTCATACGCTACCATCTTAATACTTGACTAAAAATTAGTATCGTATGCAAATTCAACTCACATCAATCATTTCTTTTCCAATTGCCTTCAAATTTTTAGAATATAGTACCAGAACATATCTTCAAGAATTCAAATTACAAATTCAAATTAACCGTTCATCAGAAAATGACATATAGTACTAAAATATAACCACGTACCCAGAGTTTCTTGAAATTTGTTTCGGAATCAGAACGTGAATCATAGATTTCAGTCAGAAATAATGGGAACTAGCATCTCATGAAATCTGAAAATCTCAGTAAGAAATAATTCAAACAATTTGTCCAAAGAATAATCTATACGTACTGGAGTAAAGTGTGCAGACTTCTTCAATCGATTAACAATTACCCAAATGGAATCTTTCTTCCTTGGAAACAGGGGTAACCCCGATACAAAGTCCATAGTAATTCTTTCCCATTTCCATTTCGGTATCGTAACCAGCTGTAATAGTCCTAAAAACAATTGATGTTCAACCGTTACTTGTTGACATATCGAACATTTAGATACAAACTTAGAAATATCTCATTTCATTCCTAGCCACTAGTACATCTTTTTTAGATTATTATACATTTTATTACTATCAGGATGAATAAATATGTTACAATTATGAGCTTCATTCAAAATCTTCTGTACTAGTTCTGAACTTTTCAGTACACATACTATGTCTCTGAATAACAAACAACCATCAGTCCCGATCTGAAATTCTGAGTCAGGAGTCGATTCACTTTGTATTCGTTTTGCTTGCAACTTACTATCATTTTTCTGAGCTTCGGAGATTTGCTACAAAAAATTTGGTCTAGCTTTTAACCCAGCTATAATTGAACCATCATCAGATAATGACAATCGGGTATTCATTGCTTGCAAGGTATATAGGGATTTTCTGCTCAGAGCATCTACCACAACATTAGCTTTTCCCGGATGATAGTCAATGATAAGGTTATAATCTTTCAGTAATTCAAGCCATCTGTGCTGTCTCAAATTCAAATCTTTCTGTGATCAAATATTTTAAACTTTTTTAATCAGTGAATATGTGACATTTTTCACCAAATAAGTAATGCCGCCATATTTTCAATGTGAACACAATGACTGCCAATTCAAGATCGTGAAGCATAACCAAATAAGTAATGCTTTAGTTGTCGTGAAGCATAAGCTGCTACTACTTTACCTTATTGCATCAAAACATAGCCTAACCCATTCAATGACGCATCACTCTAAACTATAAATTCCTTACCCGATCCTGGCTGAACTAACACTGGAGCTTCTGTTAATAAAGCTTTTAATCTGTCAAAACTCTGCTGGCATTTATTAGACCACTCAAACTTTACATCTTTTTGTAGTAAACGGGTCATCGGAGAAGCTATTATTGATAATTTTTTTACAAACCTCCGATAATAACCAGCTAGTCCTAGAAAACTTCAGACTTCTAACACATTCTTCGGTGGCTTCGAATTAAAAATGGCTAAAATTTTATTCAGGTCTACCCCGACACCTTCAGCAGATACTATATGCCCAAGAAAACTAACTTCCCGTAGCTAAAATTTACATTTACTAAATTTGGCATACAATTTTTTCTCTCGCAAGGTTTGTAACACTATTCTCAAATGCTCTACATGTTCATTTTCATCTCGAGAGTAAACCAAAATATCATCTATAAATACCACCACAAACTTGTCCAAATACAGGCTGAAAATTCTATTCATTAGATCCATAAACACTGCAGGAGCATTTGTCAAGCCGAATGGCATCACAAGAAACTCATAGTGTCCATACCTAATTCTAAAAGCTGTCTTTGGCACATCTAAATCTTTTACTGGTAGTTGATAGTAACCAGAACGAAGATCAATCTTTGAAAATACAGTGGCACATTTTAACTAGTCAAACAGGTCATCAATACGAGGCAATGATACTTGTTCTTTATTGTACTTTGTTGAGCTGTTTATAATCAATGCACAGCCTCAACGATCCATCTTTCTTCTTTACAAATAGAACTGGCGCACCCTAAGGTGAGAAACTAGGTTGAGCAAAACCTCTGTCAATCAACTCTTGCAACTGTATTTTCAGCTCTTTCAATTCAGTAGAAGCCATTCTATAAGGTGTTATGGATATCAGTGTTGTACCCGGAACAAGATCTATAGAGAATTCTACTTCTCTATCTAGTAGTGAACCATGTAATTCTTCTAGGAATACATCAAGAAAGTCACATATAGCCGGCACTAACAGAATCTTTGACTCAGATACTTTAGTATCCAGCACATATGCAAGGTAAGCATCATAACCCTTTCGAACATATTTCTGTGCTGATATTGCTGAAATCACATTAGGTAATCCATCTAGTTTATCAGATTCAACATGAAGTAATTCACCACTTTAACATTTCAATAAAATATATTTCTGCTTACAATTCACCATTGCATCAATCACATCAAATTCATCAAATGGCAATAACATCAAGTCAGCTAGAAAGCAATAACCTTTTACCATCAACGGACAGTCTTTACAGACTTTATCCACCATAACACACTGACCTAGAGGGTTTTGTAACTTTAACCACAAATTCAGTGAATTCAACAGGATCAATCAAAGCAGTAATATCAGTATCAAGTAAAGAAAATGTACCAGTAATGACGTTTGGTGCAGAGGCATCTTCTCTAGCACGAATAGCATATGTTCTTGTAGGTTCTCGTACCTCATATCTAACTGCTGTATCCCTGGTAGTGCCTCAATTGCCACTAACATTGTCAGGATGACAAGGTGATCTGCCCCTCGAAACAAGATTACTAGGCTTTGGAGCTGGTTCTTGTAATAGTCCGAATTTCAGTGATGTCGAAAATTTTGGGTTGAGGCCACTAAATCTGGAAAATGAGCTTGTAAATTTTATTATTTAATATTTACAAGTTAAATGTGGTTTTTAAAAGATTTTTGAATTGGTAAATTTTTGTTTATAAAAAATTATTAGATTAATTAATTGAGAAAAAGAGATATCGAGACCTCAGTGTTATAAACCAAGCCACAAGTATTTTTATAAATATTTACAGAGTGTCAATATGGTAGTATTAAAGTTTCGTCAGAAAATTTTAACGTTTCAGTAGTCAATTAATTAAAAAGGACTAAATTGAAAAAGATGCAAAACTTACTAAAGTGATTAAATAGCCTAATAGTAAATAAAAGGAGGACTAAAAGGGCAAATAGACCATCTTAAATGGCTGATCTGGCATAACGTGAAAAAAATCAAAGATATTTATGTGATTAGGGACAAAATTGGAATTAAAATGAAGTTTATATGGCCAAATGTTATTTTAATAGTTTCTAGACATTTTCTTCATCAATTTTCTGTCAAAAATAGCCACTGAAGAGGGTTTGAGCTGGCCTTTCATATTTTATCTTCAAGTAAATTCAATTCTTGCTTTTTCCTTGAAATTTTTAAGTTCTTCGGCTTTTACAATTAGGTCCAACTTGTTATTTCATTAGTTTTTGATTTTGTTGGAAGTTTTGAAAGATACCATTGCTAAGTTCATATGATTTTAGTTATTTGATGATGAAATTGAGATGTTAATGGATATGTAAAGGTATTTTATTAAAGAATTTTGAGTGAAATCATGATTTAGGGATTAAATTGTGAAGTTGTTGAATTTATGGAAAATTCTAAAATATCATGGAATTCAAGGGCTGCTATTGATATATATATATGAAAATATTTAGGCTTGGAATAAGAAATAAATTGCATGAATTTCATTTTCCGAGCCTAGGGACGAAATCATCAATTATTAAAAAGTTAGGGGCGAAATGGTATTTTTTTGAAAGATGTAAATTGAATTGAAATAAGCATGAATTGATGTTGAATTTATTAATATAGATCCAGGAAGATCAAATTCGGAGTTAGAACAAGGAAAAGAGAAAAATATTAGTTTAGTAGATGTTCTGTACACGAACATTTGTCGAGGTAAGTTCGTGTAACTAAATTGATAATATTTTATGCTTGAAATAAATGTTGTATGTGTGAATTGTATGAATGCCTTATGTATAAATTGATCACATGCCCGACTATACTTGATAAATGTTAAACCTCGTTTAAATGAAAAATGTTATAAATATATGTTTGAATTAAGTGTTGTGTATGTGATTATATTATTGTCATGTGTATGAAAATAATTACATATCTGATGATGATTTATAAGCATTGAGTTCCGATTAAATGAAAAAGGTTATAAATATATACTTGAAATAGGTGTTTTGAATATTTAATATATAAAATATATGATCGTATGTTCGACGTGACTTAAGAAAAGGAATAAGTCCCAGTTGAATGAAGGAAATTTTGATGGATTAGTGTAAAGGTGATTTTGCATGTGTTGCAGACAGGAGTTAGCTCGGACAAGTAATCCTGATAAGTCTCTCGAGCATTATGAGATAAAGTTCTACGAATATAGCGATTGGTAGTAATTCCACATATGTTGTGACTACCGTAGCTCTGTATGAGCATCGAGGTATAAGTGTGGTGATTGGTAGTAATTCTGCATATGTTGTGGACTATCGTAGCTCTGTGTGAGCATCGAGGTATAAGTATAGTGATTAGTAGTAATTCCTCATATGTTGTGGACTACCGTAGCTCTATGTGAGCATCGAAGTATATGATT
Organism: Gossypium hirsutum; assembly: GCF_007990345.1. Classification (NCBI taxonomy): domain Eukaryota; kingdom Viridiplantae; phylum Streptophyta; class Magnoliopsida; order Malvales; family Malvaceae; genus Gossypium; species Gossypium hirsutum. The sequence goes on from NC_053424.1 coordinate 22,909,906, forward strand.
TTCCCGAATGACTTGAAAAGGTGGCTCGAGAGTTTTGTACACTTAAAGTGTACTACATGAGAATATCCATCAATAATTCTAGTAAATTCAACAGGCAAAATCTTGATATGAGAAAAATATGAACATGAAGTGAATTAGTACATGTACCTACCCGAAAATACATGAAAATGATAATAAATGAAATATGGAAATATGAGATGATGATACACGAACATGGAAGTTGTTTGATCAACGTATTCATTCATGAGTATAGAATTGTAAGCCTCAAGCGTATTAATCATATGATAAAGATATTTCATATAATTTAATGGCAAAGTTCCGACATGAAATAATCTAAATTCGAGGCAAATTATTATAAAAACGTTCTTGATGCAGTCGTTGATAGCACCAAATATATCCTATTTCCTACAAAATAATGAAAAAAGAACAGTAAAAGGGAAGTAGGGTCGAATCCTCAGGGACCGGATTGCACAAATGCTTGTTTCTCGAAATTCTGGGTAGAATTGTGCCTAAGAAAATCTACGTTCCTGAAAAAAATAAAAATACAGAATTAAAAGTTTTTGATCTGGAAAAATAAAATAAAAATAGAATTGAAAGTCGAAAATAAATTTCGAAAATTAAAATGGAAAATATAAAAATATAAAAATAAATAGAGTTTGGGAAAAAAAGAGTTTCTTATGTGGTGAGATTCCAGCCTCCGGTTGTCTCGATTCGCCTTGGATCCAATCCTTATCTTTTAAGTGATCCTTCTCAAGCAAAATAAGCCAGTTATAGTGGAAGAAGATGCCTACGACCACCAGCTCCAAGAATTTAGACTTAAGATTTGATGGAACCTAACTCTAGCCAATAATCGCTTTTATAGGACTATCTTCTACTAGATCATCACTTCCCAACGGTGAATACCATGCCATTTTGTCTCTTGTACTCGTCAACCTCTGACGCAGAAAGCCAATGAACCAACTCTGCAACCTTCCCAAAACATAGAAAGCAGTCGTTCCTTGCACCAGTTGAAAAGATCACCTATTAAGGGACATGGAAGGAAGCGTCAGCCCCTTAATGCAGAGAAGCGATGAATACCCTGATGAGAAGGCTAAGTGCGGATTCTAAGCCTCATGAACCTTTTTGGGAAATTTCGACAACCTTCGGCTAGATTATATTTAGTGGCTCATGATTTTTGGGGGAAATCAAATAAAAATAATAGAAAGGGAATTTTTATTGAAAGAAAATATAGAGAGAACAAAAAGACTAGATTTATGGGGGAGAGAGAGTTTACAGCCAAAAGATGGACCAAATTTGTGTCACTTCATCCCCTATTTATAGTACTAAGAAACCTAACCTATTCCTAATTAAATTCTAAAAGATAAATACAAATAAATAAAGATAATTAAAGATAAATAAAAATAAATCCTCAAATTAAATCTAAATAATTATCCTTAATAATTATGCTAATATAATTAAACATTAAATAGAGCCTTGTGCTATAAAATCTCTTCTTTTGCATTTTTCCCCAAAAGTCTTCCACACTTTACATTTTCGGCACTACTTCTCTCTTACTTCGCATGTTGGCCCACTTTATCTCCAAATTCACGCTTTTCGCCCTTAAATTTACTTTTGCCTACAATTTAGTCCCTAAAAGATAAAAAACCATAAAATAGCCCAAATTAGTAAGATCATACTCAAAATAAACATGCAATTAGCACATAAAAATATGTCGTTCTAAAGTATTATCAAATTCCCCCTACTTAGCCCATGCTTGCCCTCAAGTATGGTTCCTGTCCACTGTGAAAATTAGATCCTACCATGAAAGAAATACTACTCCAAAGTTTTTTAAAAATTAGTCAAAATGCATATGAAAAATAAAGAGAACCCTTAGATTGCTTTAAGTAAAATTGAAAAAGTGTTCCAATTAACACATACAGAAATTAAGATAAACTTGGATTATTTCATGAAAATTAGGTAATTTACCAAACTTATTAAGACACCCTATTTGTTTCTACCTTTAGTCCGCAAATTTTATTAATACATATTTCTCTTTTCTTTTTTTAATTTTATTTATTTATTTTTCCTTAGGAATATATTGAACCTTTTGACGTGAAGAGAGATGACAGCCAAGCACCCCACCCCGGTTACTCAGCCCAACACATTCTTAAAAATTAATTCCGGTTAGCAAAGTTACCTAACACGTCACACAACCTTTTGGCGCGAAATAGGATGACAACCCAAGCACTCTACCCCGGTTACTCAGTCAGTCACGTCTTAAACTGCACTCATAACCACGAAAACATTATTATTAAATGAAATTTTAATTTTGGAGGACTTAGGAAAAAACAATCAAGTGTCAAAAATAAGTTTCAATAACCACCTCAATAGTCATGAACACATTTTAAGCATGCAATTGTATTAAGTGTCCACTTTGTATTTAGACTTAATCAAATTTACTAAATGCAAAATAGGGTTACTCTATTAATCATTATTATTTTAACTAAAAGAAATAAAACAGTGGAGATGTAATCTATCAAGCAAAATCATAATTAACTCAGTAAATAAGAATCATGCTTAGAGGTCAAACAATAGCCAAGTCATGGTTAAATTCTTGGGCATGAAAAGAGGCAGAATATTCTTAAAAAAAATATGGGCAGAAACGAGCATAAGGCAGTAGCAACAGTAACACAACAGCAAATAAAACGATAGAAATAATGAGGAATGCCTCCCCCTACTTAAAACACATTGTCCTCGATGTGGAGAAAGTAAACAAATAGGTGGAAAAGTTTAGAAGAACTCCCTATGTACTTACTATCAGGGAGGACGACGCACACGGAGAGGAAGGCAATGGCGCTGTGGTTTCATGCAGAAGGGAAAAAGAAGGCGAAGCAGCAAGGGGTGACGATGGGTTAAGTGACGCGTGCGGGTGGCGGTTCAGCTTTGGGTTCTCACTATGGTGGCTGAAAATCGGTGATGGGAGGGGTGGTGGAGAAGTTTCGGCGGCTAGGGGATTTGGTAAAAAATTTGTTAGGGTTTTGGGTTATATTAGGCTGAAAGATGGGTGTTTGGCTGCAGGATTAGGGTAGTCATAAAGCAGAGATAGGTTATTCCTAGTTGGAATAGGGGTAGGATAAGGGCTATTTGCATGCAAATATTTTGTTTCTCTCTTTTTTCTCCCTATTTTTGCTCTGGTTTACCTAGACAGAAGAAGAGAATTTTATCAATATCCAAAAATAAAGTAATAAATAATAAAATAAAATAATAAATACTAATAAAATGAAATAAAATAATAAATAATAAAAATTAAGAAAAGTAAAAAAAATAAAAAATAAAGGTTGGGTTGCCTCCCAACAAGCGCTTGTTTAACGTCGCTAGCTTGACGCCTCAACTAGTATTGGGGCTGTTCCAACTAAATCTTTCATTCGTATGGGTTTGGAAATTCTCCTTTTTTATCACGTCCACCATATTTGGGTTTAATCATCCTTGTGTCTCTTTCTTTGGTTTCGTATTTTCTTCTAAGGGGTTGATCCCTTTTAAGTTGGTAATGGTCTCATCACTCTCCAAAAATGTGAATTTGAGATGCTCGAGAAGTGGTTTTAATTTCGAATCCTGTGCCTGCACAACAGAAGGTAGAAGTTTAGTATCTATAGGAGCCAATAATTTATTAACAGATTCAAAATCATCAAACGTCATTTTAGATTTATCTCTATAAGATGACTCAAAAGTTTTTCCTACTGATGAGTCAATTATGTCGACACGGTTTACGTTTAAGACTTCACTTCGGTGACTAATAGTGCCATAAATGTTAAACTTCACAATCTCCCCGTCAAACTCCATCGTGAGGGTTCCCCTTCGTACGTCAATCTTAGTATTTGTAGTACTAAGGAAAGGTCGCCCCAACAAGATGTCTGAAGACCCAGGAGCGTTATCCTCCTCCATTTTTATCACATAGAAATCTGTAGAGAAGATAGTCGATTGTCTTTGACTAATACGTCATCGAAGACTCCTTCGGGATGCACAATGGACCTGTCTGCCAATTGAATGACAACACCTGTCTTTGTCAAAAACCCCGCGTTAAGTGATTCATAAATACAAAAAGGCATGACATTTATGGAGGCCCCTAAATCACACATAGCCTTCTTAATTCCTAAATGGCCTATTTTGCATGGTATTGCAAACATGCCCCTATCTTTGCATTTCGCTGGCATTTTCTGCTGTAACACTGCTGATACATTCTCACAATCACTTACCTTTTCATTACCTATTAATTTTCGTTTGTTGGTGCAGAGTTCTTTAAGGAACTTGACATACTGCAGAATTTGTCTGATGGCATCCAATAGTAGTAAATTGATATTGAAATTTCTGAATGTTTCGAGGATCTCCTTGTCTTCTTTACCTTACCGACACTGATTTAATTGTCTTGGAAATAGAGGTTGGATTTTCGGCAATAGAGGTTTTGCTTGGACTTGTTTGTCATTTTCGGGATTTTCCTGGGTGATTTCTTGGCCAAGATTCCTATCAAGAATTGGTTCCAGTACTTTTCCACTTCGCAACGTCACTGCATTTGCATGTTGTCTTAGATTAAGTTCTATTTGTGACGGCAGCTTCCTTTGAGATTTCAATTTCTCAATTGCTATGGTCAATTCTCTTATAGATGCCTTCGTTTCTTTTTGGAAATTAAGAGTTTGCTGTTGGAAATCAAGGACATTAACTGCTAATTTATTGACCAAAGTTTTTAGAGAATTACCTGAATCTTGTGGCTATTGTGGAATCCGATTTTGGTATGGCTTGTTATATTATGGATTGGCCCCATAACTCAAGTTAGGGTGGTCCTTCTATCCTGGGTTGTAGGTATTAGTGTAAGGGTCGTATTGCCTTTATGGTGGGCCAGAGAAATTTCCCACAGCATCCAAATGAGCTATAGTATCATCATACAAACTAGGACATGCATCAATTGTATGTTCAGGCGTAGCACATATTCCACAAACTAGGGCTGGTTTTGCTTTTTCTGCAATAAGAGAGCTCACAATATTAGTAAGTTTATCAATTTTATCTTCTAAGGTTGAATTACTTAGCTGATGAACCCTTCTAGGGGGTTCAGGATTGGCTCGAAATTGTTGAAAATTTATAACCATCGTAGAGGTCAAGTCTCTTGCTTGTTGAAGAGTCATGTTAACCAACGCTCCTCCACTAGCGGTGTCTACCATATTCATCTCCATGGGTTTCAAGCCTTCGTAAAAGTATTGGAGGAGAGATTGCTCCGTTATACCATGTTGTGGGTAGCTCGCACACAACTTCTTAAATCACTCCCAATAATCATAAAGAGACTCTGGTTCTTTTTATCTTATTCCAACGATCTCCCTCCTTAACTCAGTTGCTCGTGATGCTGGAAAAAACCTGTTGAGAAACAAACAAGAAAGATCAGCCCAAGTTGTAATAGATCCAAGAGGTAAATAAAATAGTCATTCCCTAGCTGAATCTACTAGGGAAAAAGAGAAAGCACGCAATTTAATTTGATCCTCAGTTAACCCCTGAGGTTTCATGCTAAGGTAAACCATATGGAACTCTTTCAAATGCTTGTGGGGTTTTTTGTTTTGTAACCCACGAAAAGTTGGCAGAAGTTGGATTAAACTTGACTTTAGTTCAAAATCAGTATCCATAGTAAGATACGCGATGCATAGTGGCGGTTATTCTATCGAAGCTTCGGCCAGTTGTCGAATTGTTTGAGCCATAGGTTAAGGTGCTAGATTAGGGTTTTTGTTAACCCAAGCATTAACCACTTTTTTTGGGGAACCGACTTCTACTTTTTCGCCTTCAAACATTTGAGTAGGGTTTTCGTTAACCGTAGATTCTACTTCGTCGTCGATTCCGATTTCTAGTGGTGGATTACTTTGAGTCCCAACCACCGCTGATTTCTTTTTCTTTAGCTTTGTTTCCTTTCAATTTTCTCTCATAGTCTTTTCAATCTCTGAATCAAACGAAAGGGTACTTGGAGCAGATCTGGTCATAAGAAACAAAAAACAAGATTAGTATGTTGCCAATCCCCGGCAAGGGCACCAAAATTTGATGCGGTTGTTGAGAGCACCAAATATATCCTATTTCCTACAAAATAATGAAAAAGAGGAGTAAATGGGAAGTAGGGTCGAATCCTCAGGGATCGGATTGCACAAATGCTTATTTCTCAAAATCCTGGGCAGAATCGTGTCTAGGACAATCTCATTCCTGAAAAAAATTAAAAAAACAGAATTAAAAGTTTTTGACCTAGAAAAATAAAATAAAAACAGAATTGAAAGTAGAAAATAAATTGCGAAAATTAAAATGGAAAATATAAAAATATAAAAATAAACAGAGTTTGGGAAAAAAGAGAGTTTCTTATATGGTAAGATTCCAGCCTCCGGTAGTCTTGATTCGCCTTAGCTTCAATCCTTGGCTTTTAAGTGATCCTTCTCAAGCAGATGATAAACCGTAATATATACATATTTTTACCCCATGCTTGGCATATTTATGGATGATTTTTTTCCTTGATTTTATTGAATTCGATACTCCTAATCCTTTAAATTCATGTATTATACTCAGGTAAGCTTAGGATAACAAAAAGAGCGAGAAACGGGCCAAAAATAGAAAAATTGGGCCTAAATCAATGTTTCACACGGCCTAGGCAGTTCCACACGGGTAATCCACACGCCCATGTGTGACACATGGGTAGACCACACGCCTGTGTGTCATGGCCGTGTCGACATTAATCCAATTCAGAATTGCACACGGCCTGAGCATCTTCACACGGGCGTGGCAAACGGCTGTGTCCCTGTCGAGCCCAAGTCTAGTTCTACTCGGAAAAGGCTTATTTGGGGCTAATTTGGGCATTCAAAAGTCTATATAAAGACCCTAGAAGAGGATGAGGGGGATACACAAAGTTGGAGGCAGAAAATACTCGCGAATAGCCATTGGAGTCACCTCGGAGCCAGGATCTACATCAAGACTGAATATTTCTATCCAATTTCCTAGAAGTTCTTGGGTTTCTTTATGTTTTGTTGTTTTCCAAACTTTGAGATGTTTTCCATTATTATTATGAACTAAACTCCCTAAATACCTTAGGGAGATGAACCCTATGACGAATCTTATTACTATTTGAATTATATGATAAAGACTTATTCGTATTCTTAATTGTGAGTTCTAAATTCTTGTTTTAATATTCCAGGGTATTAATTCAAGTTTTTGATGTGCTTAATCAGTGGAGCAAGAGTCCCTGTTTAAGAGTAGATCATCTATAATTAAGCGGGGTTGAATGCAATCCTAGAGATAGGACGACATAAATTTGCCGGATTAGAGTCAAATCTAATAAAGGAATCCATAGATCGAGTTAAAGCGACAATAGGAGTTTTAATTGGAAAAAGATTTCAATTAATCAACCTAAAGTCAGTTGTTATTAGTCTCGAGAGAGATATTAACATAAATTAGGGATTTCTACGGATTAAGTTAAGTGAATAAACTGTCTAATTCAGAAGTAATAAGTGAAGTCTAGGTGGATTCTTCCTTAGGTATTGTCATCTCCATCGGTTTTTCCTAAAGTATTTTCCAAACTTCATCTTTGTCGTAATCTTAGTTAATTAGATAAATAGTTCTAGTTTAAAAACACACTTTAAATTCCTAGGCTAGATAATAAAAAGATAGTAATAACTATTACTTTTAATCCTCGTGGATACAATATTTCTGGTCTCACCAGAACTATACTACTATTCGTTAGGTGCGCTTGCCTTAGTCGAATTAATAGTTAGTTTCTCGACCATCAAGTTTTTGGCACCGTTGCCGGGGACTAAGATATTAGGAACGCTTAATTTTTATTACTTTAGCCATTTTTTATTTTTTATTGCATTTTAATTTTATTTTTGCTTAAATTACTAAATTTTCTTTTATTTACTTCTGGCAGGCTTTTGTAGTTTATGACTAGATGAAACCCGTCAGGACCCCTACTTTTTGATAGTGAGATCGAAAGCACAGCTCGCAGAAACCGAAGAGAAATAATACGAAGCCTACGATACATAGAAGAAGAGCAAGAGGACGATATTCAACCCACAATCGAGGAGATGGCTGATAATCATAATAATCAGTTACCTCCTATGGCTATTGCAGATCCAGTAAATCAGAATCCTACTCCTCGTACTATGTATGATTATGCTAAACCTAGTTTAACAGGAGCTGAATTGAGTATAGTTAGACCTGCTATTGCTGCAAATAATTTTGAACTAAAACCTAACATGATTCAAATGATACAATAGTTTGTTCAGTTTGATGGTTTGCAGGACGAGGATCCAAACACTCATTTAGCAAACTTTTTGGAATTCTGCGACACCTTTAAGATCAATGGCGTTTATGACGATTCCATTCGCCTTCGGTTATTTCATTTCTCATTGAGGAATAAGGCTAAACAGTGGTTGAACTCATTACCACGAGGATCAACCACCACTTGGGAACAAATGACTAAAAAGTTTTTACTTAAATATTTCCCGCCGGCTAAAAAGCTAAACTAATGAATGATATTTCTTCTTTTGTACAGATGGATTTAGAAATACTCTATGATGCATGGGAGAGATACAAGGATCTATTGAGAAGTTGCCCTTACCATGGGTTACCATTTTGGCTACAGGTTCAAACTTTTCACAAGGCCTGAATCCTTCGACTAGACAGATGATTGATGCAGCTGTTGGTGAGACTATTAATAATAAGACACCTGAAAAGGCCTATGAATTTATAGAAGAGATTTCATTGAATAATTATTAGTGGAAAGTCATGAGGACAAAGCCGACGAAAGCGGCCGGCATTTTTAACGTCGATTTAGTTACTATGCTCTCTAATCAGGTAGAACTTTTGAATAGAAAAATTGATGGTTTACTTGGTTCTTCACAGTTTCATCCAGTAATGCAGTGCGATGCAAGTGGAGGTGGAACGAGCAATTCAGAATACCCACCCTATGGTCACAACATGGAGAACGAAAAAATGAATTATATGTGATAATACTCTAAAATGAAGTGTTTTTATATATTAATCATGTGTTTATTTTGAGCTTGAGCCTACTAATTTGAGCTATTTATGTCTTTTTATCTTTTATAATTTGAGCTATTTATGTCTTTTTATCTTTTAGGGACTAAATTGGAGGCGAAAAGTAAATTTAAGGGAAAAAGCGTCAATTTGGAGATTAAATGGGCCAATATGCAACGTGGGACAAATATGTTGCCAAAAGTGCGAACATGGAAGGCACAAGAACTTAAAAGCAAATAGAAGAGATGTTATTGTGGAAGACTCTATTTTATTTTATTCTATTAGGATAATTAATATTAAGATAATTATTAGGATTATTCAAATTTAGGATTTTATTTTAATTATGTTTGTTTATCTTTAATTAAATGTATTTATCTTTTTAGAATTTAAGTTTAATTAGACTATCACCCTAGCACTATAAATAGGGGGTGAAGTGACTCTATTTGGGGGTATCTTTTTCTGTAAACACTCTCTCCCAAAAGTCTTTTGTTCTTTCATATTTCTTTTCAATAAAATTTCTTTTTCCATATTTTTATTTATTTCCTTTCCCTCCATTATCATGAGCCACTAAAAAACCCTTCTAGCCAAAAGTTGTCAATATTTCCCCAAAAAGGGTTCTTGAGGCCTAGAATCCGTACTTAGCCTTCTCGCCAAGTATTCATCGTTTCTCCGCACTACGGGCTGACGCTTCCGTCCATGGCCCTTAAGAAGTAAGCTTTTCAACATATGCAAAGGCAGCCACTTTGTATGTTTTGGAAGGACTGCATAGTCGGTTTGTTAACTTACTGCGTCAGAGGTTGGCAAGCCAAAGAGACAAAATGGCGTGGGATTTGCCATTGAGAAGCGTTGATCTAGCATAGATTACTGGCTAGAGTCAGGTTCCCTAAAAATCGTAAATCTAATCTTCGGAGCTGGTGGTCGTAGGCGTCCTCTTCCACTATAACTGGCTTACTTGAGTCGAGAAGGATCATCCAAAAGCCAAGGATTGAGCCCAAGGCAGAATGAAACAACCGGAGGTTGGAACTTTCCCATAAGAATTTCTTTTCTCTTAAAACTCTCTTTATTATTTTTATTATTTTCGTAATCATAATTTCAGTAAACTTTAAATTCTGTTTTTATTTTATTTTCGCTTCCAAAATCAATTCTTAAATTCTGTTTTTTATTTTTTTTCCAGGAACGCAGGTTTTCTTGGGCACGATTCTGCCCATGATTTCGAGAGACAAGCATTCGTATAATCCGGTCCCTGAGGATTCGACCCTACTTCCCCTTTACTATTTCTTTTTCATTTATTTTACAGGGAATAGGATATTTTTGGTGCTCTCAACAACCGCATCAATATGGGTAATAATCATCGACATCAAAATAATCCTTATATTAATACTTACAATGCAAGTTGGAGGAACCACCCAAATTTTTCATGGGGAGGCCAAGGGAATCAGAGACCACCACCCTCTTCAGGCTTCCAACAACCCTACCAGCAAGAGAAAAAGCCAAACCTTGAGGAGATGATGACAAACTTTATTTCAGTAGCGGAAACCCGTTTTCAGAACACTGACAACTACACTTAAAAATCAGCAAGCATTGATCCAAGGGCTCGAGAATCAAATTGGACAATTGGCTAAGATGATTTCAGAGAGACCACCAAGAAGTCTACCTAGTAACACCGAACCCAATCCAAAAGAACATGTGAAAGCAGTTACACTAAGGAGTGGGAAAATGTTAGCTGAATCTGAAAAGAAGCCACCACAAGAAGCTGACAAAACCGAAGGAGAGGAGCGAAAACCCAAAAACAATGACAATCCAATGCCAAATGAATACAAACCACCAATCCCATATCCAGCAAAGTTGACGAAAGACCGCATGGATGCACAATTCGATAAATTTCTTAAACTTTTTAAACAACTGCACATTAACTTACCTTTTGTTGAAGCTATATCGTAGATGCCTACATATGCAAAATTTTTAAAGGAGCTTCTAACGAATAAAAGGGAGTTTGAAGACTTATCTATAGTGGAACTTAACGAGGAGTGTTCTGCCATACTCCAAAATAAATTGACAACCAAACTGAAAGATTCAGGAAGTTTTACTATTTCCTGCTTAATTGGTAGTTTGAATGTTGATAAGGCACTAGCTGATTTCAGCGCTAGCATTAATCTGATGCCATATAAAATGTTTAAACAACTTGGTCTTGGGGAACCTAAACCTACTAGGATGAGTATTCAACTAGCTAATAGATCTGTTAAATTTCCTAGGGGTATTATAGAGGACGTACTTGTAAAAGTAGATAAATTTATATTCCCTATTGATTTCGTTGTGCTTGACATGGATGAAAATGTTGAAGTGCCTTTAATCTTAGGTCGTCCATTTTTAGCCACTACTAGGGCTGTTATTAATGTGGGTGATGGTAAACTTGTGCTTAGAGTAGGTGACGAGGAGATTATTTTTAAAATTTATGATGCCATGAGATTTTCTAGGGAACAGGATGACTCATATTATTTTATTGACTCTATTGATCATGCTACTTAAGATTCTTTTCAGGAAATCGTACATAAGGACACGTTGGAACTGTTTCTTGCTCAAGGAGAAGAGGTAAATGATGATGATTCTGAGATAGGAAAGATAAAAGCTAAACTAAATTTCGATAAGCCCTTCCCAAGACAAACGGAATATGAGGGTATTAAGGCAAACGATGAACTTAAACAAAAACCCTCTATTGAAGAACCTCCTAAACTGGAACTTAAACAATTACCAAATCACTTGGAATACGCATTTCTTGGAAATAATTCTACATTACCAGTGATTATTGCTTCTAACTTGCAACCCAAGGAGA